>NC_132786.1:91617500-91931250 GCF_048418805.1 Vulpes vulpes
GTCCTGAGATCGAGTCCTGCATCAGGCTCCCCTCCGGGAGCCTGCTTCTCCCTCTGCCTATGTCTCTGCCTCTCTGTGTGTTTCTCATGAATAAATAAAATTTTTAAAAATCTTTAAAAAAATAAAGTACAACACTACATAACATATTAGCTGATGAAGGGTAATCAGAGGTGACCTAGTTGAAAGCCCTTAGGAAGGTAAATATATTAATTTTAGGCTACATTTATTTGAGTCTTTACCTTGATATTTTAAAGTAACCTCTTTATATATATATAAAGATTATATATATATATATATATTTATAATATGGGAGGACATATTATATATACATATATATATATGGATTTAGCCCTATGTCCTCCCCCATATTATATATATACACATATATATGTCACATATATATAATCTTATATATTATATATATTATATATATAATCTCTTTATATATATAATTTCCAAACCTAGGGAAGCTATGTAATAACAATAAAAATATTGCAATAAATTCAAAGGGAGCCAAGAAAGGAAAAACAAAACAAGACACAGAAAAAGTGGAACAAAGAGAATAAAATAAGATGGAAGAAATGACTGCAAAACACTAAACTTTTAACCAGTAAAAGCCAAAAACTATTAGACTGAATAGAAAAATAAAATCTGTAATAACATTTTATATTCACTAATTTGTCAAAAATTTAAAAGTTTGATAACATCAAGTGCTAGAGAAGATGTAAAGCAGTTAGAACAGTTAAACACTGCTGGAAGAAATCTAATTTGTTTTAACCATTTTGGAAAATAACTTGGAATTCTAAACTACAGTTGAAGATATGCATACTACCAGGTATATATCCTGGAAAAGCTATTAGACATTTACCTCAATAGATATTGATAAGAGTTATCATTGAAACATTGTTTATAATTATCAATATCCAGAAACAATTCAAGTGTCCAACAAAAAGGGAAGGAATATTAAATTATCCTTGTCCATACTACATAATACTATACAGAAGTGGAAATAAATGAACTAGCACAATCATCAATATGATTAAAATAACAAACATATCAAAAGAGTGAAGGAAGCAAGTTTAGGAAGAACATATACTAAATGATACCATCCATATAAAGTTACAAGAAATAAGCCATATCATCATGTTTTGGGATAAATACATAAGTCTGGGAAAGAGGAGAATGTCCACTATTGTCTAGGAATTGGCTTGATACTTTCAACTAGGCCTTTATTTTTTTAGGAGCTGACCTGGCACCCAGAACTTTGCCATGGTGTTCTGTTGGACATAAAAATTTTGCAGAACATCATCAAATAAGATAAGGTAATTCTAGACAATGATGGTGTAAGACAAAAAATAAGACTACTTTATTTAAGTAAAAACAAGGTCACTATGAGAACCATAAACAATATCAAACATTCCCCTCTCCCAGACAATGAGTGAGCGCTGCTTCTTAAAAAAAAAAAAAATATTGATTATAGCTTTAACCTCTCTCCAGGCTTTCCTCCTTCCAAATATGATTTATCAAGATATCCTATCATAGAATTATTCTTGCTTTCTTATAGCATTCAATCCAGAGCAAAGTCCACTTGTTTAAATTCTCCTAAAAATCACTTAGTTGAAACCTAGATCCTGTTAAGTACTTCCTGACACTCTTACTAAGATGCCATGGCTGCCCATAGTATTGGTTCTCCCTTGCTCAATTAGTAATAAACCCAACTTGTTCAAATACAGGTGTGTCCCTGATGGTCTTTGGTTAAAGAGCACAGACAAGTCAACATAAATAGAAAAACAAAGAATATTAAACATAAAATTAGAATAGGAATTCCACTTGTGGATAGAGTGGGATGTATTTATTTCATAAAATTGTTTATTGGTATTTACTATGTGTTAAGCAATGTTGCAGTATTGTAAGTACTTAACAAATACTAATTTATTTAATTCTCACAAAACCCCATGGTGGTAGCTATTTCAGTCATGCCCATTTGGAGAGAGGCAATAATTATGCCCCAAATGGGGAAACTAAGTATGGAGAGGAGAGATTAAATAACTTTCCCAACATCACTAAGTTAGAAAACTATAGATTTGGGGTTTATATCCAGGCAGTTTGGCTTCCTCAGTGTGTATTTCTAACTACTACTCCTGTGATCTTAGAAGGATCCATGAAGGAGTTTCAATAATATGTAACATATCTATATAAATACAGACACACACAAATACATTTGAAATAGATCATAATGAATTAAAAATATAGTTAATGGAGATTACTAATATGGTATGTGTCATCTTAATGTAATAATATAATGACGCTGTTAAGGTAATACAATTTCAACCCTGGTAGTACATTAATGAAAATTATTTTGACTTTTGTGTGTCAGGTGGGAATGAAAACTAAATTTCTATCAAGAACATGCTGTCCAATTAAATTACTATTAAAACAAAATGTTCTGCACTTATACTAATAAGAACGGATACTTCTATTGAATTTACCAAATTAATTTTTTAATCCTTACAGCAATCTTCTGACGTAGGTACAATCGTATGCAGAATTTGAAGATGGGGAAACTGAGGAACAGAAACGTTAAGTAACTTGCCTATGATCACACAGCTAATTAGTAGCCGCTAGCATTAGATTTCAGAGACGATGCTTTTAGCCACTCTCCTGTACTGTTATGATGATTAGCAGAAGCCATATTCTTCCCCATTTCTTTCTTTTTTTTTAATTTTTTTTATTATTATTTTATTTATGATAGTCACAGAGAGAAAGAGAGAGAGAGGCAGAGACACAGGCAGAGGGAGAAGCAGGCTCCATGCACCGGGAGCCCGATGTGGGATTCGATCCCGGGTCTCCAGGATCGCGCCCTGGGCCAAAGGCAGGCGCCAAACCGCTGCGCCACCCAGGGATCCCCTCTTCCCCATTTCTTATCTCAACTTCCAGAAGTCTATAATATGAAGAGTGGCTTAACTAGAACACATACGTTCTTAAAACAGCCTATTTGGTTATTGTTGTGAGGGGTGACAGAAGGAAGTGGGAATATTCATATGGAAAATGAATCCTCAGTATTTTAATAAGAAACAGTTGAGATTCTCATCCATTTTTAACATCAAATTTTCGAAAACTAAATAATTTTTGTTCTAATGTCAAAAAATATGCCACATGTGTATTTTTAACTGTTTTTCACCATGGAAATATGCATTCAGATTCTCAAAATATTTTAAGTCATAGATCTTCATATTCAGTCTATTTTTCAGACCCATTTGTAAAATAATATGCCTTTTCTGCAGTCGTTCAAAAAATATATTAGGGTTCAAAGGTTGAAAAAATGCAATAGTTGAATAATTCATTCATCCATTTAGCAAAACAGCTGAGCATTTTAGGCATTCAAAACCTCCTGATGTTGCTTTTATTGTCCATTGTCTTCCCTGAAAACCCACCTTTTTCTTGAAATAGCATTGTTTCTTTTACCAAGCTTATTTGAGTGCTAATTCACCATTACAAAGAAATTCTATTGGATTTCAATCTTAAATTCCATATAGGAACTGACAAAAGAGAAGCCAAAGACTTAAAAATAAAAATCAGTTACAAAGAACTTTCCTTTTCTTTGTTATTCTGTTGTTCAGTCAGTTAAAAGAAATATTAAATGTCTTTTTTTGTGTAAAGCCCTACCATTGTATCAGGAACCATATGCCAAAGGTGCTGCAGGGCCAATGACAGTGTCAACAGTGATATTTTTTTGCTTGTTTCTCTTAATTATTACAAATGTGTGGCAGTAACTTAATGTATATTTAACCAAAGTAGTTTCAATTCCAAGGTTCTATTGATAATTTACTCAACACCCACTTACATGTCACCTAGAGGCAATATAAATTTACTCTCAAGAATTGATGTCAAGCTAATAAAGAAAGCCTTTATTCTGAAAATTAACCAGGTTCTACATGTAACAGTGATTGCTTAAAGTTTTTTGAAGATGGTCTTGCATATTATTCACAGAAATTTCTTTTATCTTTTAAAGGCTGATAAATGGGGACATAAAATCCATCAAGTTCTTTTTAATAATATAGGGCATTGTTTTTAAGATAAATACTTAATCTTTAATCAATTTTGTAACTATATTTAAAACAATGGTTGAGAATTAGCTCTCAATATTTAATGTGCTTCAAAGCTCCATGCCAGTCCTTTCTGGCTATGATTAACGCAGATTGAGCTGTTGTTTTTGATTAATCTTTTCTTATATTAACCCAAGGCACTACACAGATCTTCCTTGATGTATGGTGTTATGTTCCCAATAAATCCAATGTAAGTTGAAAATATCATTAAGTCAGGAATGCATTTAATACATGTAACCTACCAAACACCATAGCTTACTTAGCCTTTCAGAACATTTACATTACCCTACAGATAATAAAGTGTTGAATATCTCATGTAATTTATTGAATACTAAAAGTGAAAAATGGAATAGTTGTTTGGGTACAGAATGGTTGTAGGGATACTGGTTGTTGACCTTCATGATCATGTAGCTGACTAGTAGCTGCAGCTTACTGCTACTGCCCACCATCATGAAAAAATATCATAGCACATATTGCCAGCCCTGAAAAAAAAAATCAAAATTCTAAATTCCAAGTATGTTTTCTACTGGATCTATATCACTTTCACACTACCATAAAGTCAAAAAATTCTAGGTTGAACCATCCCAAGTCAAGGACTGTCTGTATAGGTTTCAGACGCCCACATAGCAGTTTTTGAGTTTGTTTTCTACATCATAATTAATGTCAGTACCCACAGACTCGTTACTTCTGTGCAATTCATAAATCGATAGCCTTGATTTTCATCACCAGGCCATCCTACTTGTTTACATTTTGCTTCTTCTTTGCTTGTGCTTGCTGCTTGGATACTCTCTTCTTTGTGTTGAGATTGCAAATCAAAACATTTGACTGAGATGATAAAACATTAAACAATTTTCTTTTTACATTAAGCTGCTTCAGAGCTGAGCTATTAAGAGTAGTCCCTGAATTTGGAATTGTGATACTTTTACATAGGCCTCTTGACTTTTTTGTTTGTTTATTCTTTGAGAGGTAAATCAAGAGGTATACTTGGTTTTAGTCAAGTGGAAGTTACAGTGGATTCATTTAATAAATTTAGATGAGATTCTCCCCAAATATTCCAATAAAGGATATTTAGGTCCAGGTTAAAATAAGAAGTGAGTATTCCTCTTTCTTACTTCTCAGTTGTACATTCTAGTTTCAACTTGTCAATTAGGGATGTTGAGGAGATTGACGATGAGGAAGGAGCTAGTACATGAACACTAGCTGTGTTGTAAAAGATATGGATAGACTTCTGAGAAAAACCTTCGCTGTAAAGGACTCACCACACGACAAGTGGTTTGCTGTCTGAAACCTGTTAGCAGAGTCAGGAGGGCACTGAGTGATGGGCCTATTCTTGTTCTTGTGTCCAGCCTTTACTCTGCTGGGTTGGGGTACAAGGCAGAACACTGTCAACATCCCTACCTGCTTCTTTCAGAAACTCTACTCAGTGTCATAGGCATTGTTCTTTTGCTTTGATGTCTCCGTTCCTTCAATTTTTATATCAGTATCATCTTAGCAAATAGAAACTCCTTTAAGGGTCTAGCTTCTACATGAGCTCACCTCTTGTTTCAAGGATTGATGCAGTTTTTACTCTATTTGTATATGCTACTGGTCATTTTAGGGACTTATAAAGAGAGGTCCATGTGCCTATGTTCACAATGCCATATTGCCTAGAAAAAACTATCCTCATGCCTTGACTCAAATAAAACAGAATGATGTTATCTTTTTAAGTATTTATAGAAACAAACATATGTCAGATAATTTCTCTCAGTGACCCTGATTCACACGAGACAAGAATTTTTAAAAATATGTGGGACTGTTCAAAATATCCATCTTCACAGCAGTACCAATCGTATGAAGATTTAAATTTCACAAACTGTATCAACAGCTTGATGAGGACATCACTCTCCTACTACAGGGATGTACCATCTGTTGCAACACTGCAAATATGGAGTTGGGTTCCCCTCCCCCTTTAAAAAAACAGGACATGTTGAAGCACTGTCTATGGAAAACTTACCCTGAAATTTTCCAATAACACATCAGTATTGACTCAAATTTCCATATACAATGTCCTTAACTTGAAAATAACATTAATGCATAGTGTAAAGTAAAAGAAGCAGTTTGGCACTTGGATGTTACCACAATATAATGGCAGAGAATCTTGGCAGTTAGAATTTCAAACAACTGCAACTGTTGTTTCAAAGTGAGTAATAAAAAAGAATCAAAATATCTAATCAAACAAAATCTACAACTAACTCCACATACTTGCTATAGATATTATTCTGATGACCAAGTGTGTTAGTCAGCTAGGGCTGTCGTAACAAAATACCACTACCTAGGTGGCTTAAATAGCAGAAACTTATATTCTTACAGTTCTGGAGGCTTTAAGTCTAAGATCAAAGTATTGCCACAGTAGAAATCTGGTAAGAATTGCAGACAACTACCTTGTTGCTGTGCCCTCACCTGGCTCTTTCTTTGTGTACACACATCCCTGGTGTATCTTTCTCTTCTTGTAAGGACATCAGTCCTATTTGGGTCAGGTCCCACTCTTTTTTTTTTTTTTTAGGTCCCACTCTTATGACTTTGTTTAACCTTAATTACTTCTTTAAAAGCCCTATCTCCGGGATCCCTGGGTGGCGCAGCGGTTTGGCGCCTGCCTTTGGCCCAGGGCGCGATCCTGGAGACCCGGGATTGAGTCCCACATCGGGCTCCCGGTGCATGGAGCCTGCTTCTCCCTCTGCCTGTGTCTCTGCCTCTCTCTCTCTCTCTCTCTCTCTCTCTGTGACTACCATAAATAAATAAAAATTAAAAAAAAATAAAAATAAAAGCCCTATCTCCAAAAAATGTCACATTGAGGATTAGGGTTTCAACATGTGATTTGGAAGGAAAGGGACACAATTCAGTCTGTAACACCAAACTTGATGGGATACTGAAGAAAGAAATAATCTGTGAATAAAGACTTAAGTGTAGTCCAGTGTGTGACCATAATACACGGACCTATTTTATCAACTCTTCCCTGTTCTGGGGGGAAAAGAAACTATGCTAAACTTGTACTCATTGAAATTTCTCCACAGCAGATTACTGCCACTGTGACTGTCTGACCACACCTTATTTAGAAGCACACAGATGTAAGTATCTCCAATATGAGCTTTTTTGTTTTTCCTAAAATTTTCCATTATTTTCTCAAAATCTCCATTTATAGAATTCTAGGTATAGAATCCTATTTCCTGATTATTGTGTGGGCAGAAGAGGAACTTGCCAAAACGTTTGGAGAAGTTTTATGGCTTTTTCCTCTAATATCTTGGAGTCAAAAAATAAACTACAACCTGGAACACGGGGGAATGGCCAAAAGCACCATTTGTGGGTTGCTTTGAATCGTAACATCAAAACTACAAATGAACCATTGTGGTAATGAGTTACTTGGTTCCAGGCCCACTCAGATTTTCTAGCCCATCTAGTTATTTTTGCCTGTCTCAGATCTGATGCTAATTCTAGTCTAAATTCTCTATTTAGTCCTCTATAGTTATTCTTTAATTTCTCCCTATACTTTGTCAGGATCAGGTCTACCTCATGAATATTTGCTTAATTAATTCACCCAACAAATGTTAATTGAGCATCTACTATATACCAGACATATACTGTATACCTGGGGTGCTTAGGATTAAGCAGACAACAAAACAGACAAAGGTTTTTGCTTTCCTATAGTTAGCATTCTCATAAAGGGAGTGGGGAAACATAAGATGAACCAGAAGCTTAGTAACTAATAACTGACACAGTATGGTCTAAGCAAAAAGTGCTATGAAAAAAGAGGGGCACTGGGTGGGTCAGTCAGTTAAGCAAGCATCTGCCTTCAGCTCAGATCATGATCTCAGAGGCCTGGGATTGAGCCCAGCATCAGGCTCCCTGATCAGTGGGGAGTCTGCTTCTCCCTCTCCTTCTGCCCCTCCCCACCATTCCTCTTTTCTGTGTCTCTCAAAGAAATAAATAAAATCTTTTTTAAAAAAGTGCTTTGAAATAAAGAAAAAAAGAGCAAGGCTCTAGGAGTATGTGTGTGGGAGGTGGGATACAATTTTAAATAGAAGGGTCACATCTAGCCTTTTTTTTTTTTTAGGATTTTATTTATTTATTCATGAGACACACACACACACACACACAGAGAGAGAGAGAGAGAGAGAGAGAGAGAGAGGCAGAGACACAACAGGCTCCATGCAGGGAGCCCGATGTGGACTCGATTCCAGGACTCCAGGATCATGCCCTGGGCCGAAGGCAGGCACTAAACTGCTAAGCCACCCAGGTGTCCCTCATTTAGCCTCTTCGAGAGAGAAATATTTGAGATAAGGCTGAAAGGAGGGGATGGAGTTAGCCAAGCAAATGTCTGTGGATAAAGCATTCCAGGACAGCAAAGGAAACCATGTACCTGGAATGAAAGGAGCAAAAGGCAGAGGAGTCAGAGATGGGATCCAGCAGTCAAGAGAGGGTAGAGAGACTGACTTTTACTGGGAGTGAACTGTAGCAGGGCTTTGAGCAGAAGAATGACACAATCGTTCTTTTAAGATATAAAAGTGCTCTGCTGCTGTGTGCAGAGTCAATTGTGAGAGTGACATGGGACACAGGGATATTTATTAGGAAGCTATTGCAATAATTCAGGCAAGAGATCATGATCCAGACTAGGGAGTAAAAATGGAGATGTAGTGGTCAGATAAATATTGAAGGGAAAGCAAGTATAATCTCCTGAGGAGTGAGTCTTGAGAACAAGAGAGATAAGAACCAAAAATGACCCCAAAGATTTTGATTAAAGCAATCAATGCCCAGCCCTGGGATGTCACTGCAGTTTCTCCTTGTTCTTGACTTAAACTGTGATCACTCTATTCTCTCATACTGCTCACTCAGAAGATCAGGGTCCTGTGCTCTATACATTTCAAAGGACAGAAATCCCCTCTGTTTCTTCTTCCTGTACCTCCAATTCTTGCCCTACTCTGTTCCACCTCCAGTTAACCTACCCATTCCTGCAGCTGCCAGCTGAATCAGCAGGTGTGGACTAAATGTCTGGTTTGACATTTAAATAGCAGAGTTTCTTGACACTTTCAGGGTCTCCCTTTAGACTATAACGTGAGGGCCACTAATGTTCACCCTACTCATGGTTTAAGACACATAAAATAGATGTTAAGCCTCCTTGGAAAAATAGCAGTAACATTTCTGGGATTTTTATTTAAGTCTAGCATGTATTTTTTAAAAACAAACCTAAAAGGTCAAACATGACTGAGTTACAACATCACCTGTTGGAAAATGTCATCAATGTAACCTTAGAGCTTTCTGGAATTTGACAAAGTTACTGGATTCTGAGGTAGTGGAACAGAAATCAAGACTTTTATAATCGATGCTTAACCTTACCAACAGTGGCTTTCTGATTTTCAGGCCATGCAACAATTTATGGTAGGGATGACGGATGATGACAAGGTTTTGTTTTGTGTTTGACAAAGGTTGTTTTAAGGAAGGAGACTCCTGGGTACCATCCCCAGTAATTCCAATTCACTACATTTGGATTGGAATCTAGGAACGACCTAGGAATATGTATTTTCAACAAGCACTTCAGCTGATTCTGACGCAAGTAATGCTCATAGTACCCTCTGAGAAACACACCTATGGAGGACTGGATGCCATAGCACCATGGCACTAAATGCTTACTTTTTAGAAAATGTTATGTACATTCCAGAACACAGCTCCATACACTTTGGTAAAGAATTGCTTGCTATTGTTTTTGGTCATAAGAATATCAAGAATTATTTCTCCAGTGGTATTTTATTTTTCCTACTGGTGACATATTTCTTCCTGGACATTTTTCTAAGCCTAAATCCACATTTTTATTTATGGCAGCATATAAACTGGGTTTGGATACTTTCCCCAAGCATACATTATACTCTTTTTAAATAAAACTGCTGAGAAGAATGATACTGGTGATTCAAAAACATCTGCCACCGTAGATCTCAAACCTCCCTAGGAAATCTGCCTGGAGGTTGGATATTGGTCATCTCCCTGACTCACTGTTATGGGCTGATAATACTGTGTCTTAGGGAAAAGGGAAAGATTCTTAAAGCAGGTTATCTTGTATATCTTAGATATTAGCCTCTTATCAAATTTGTGGTTTGCAAATACCCTCTCCCATTCTGTAGGTTACCTTTTCATTCTGCTGATGGTTCCTTCTGCTGTGCACAAACATCCTAGTTTGATGTAGTCCTGCTCACTTATTTTTGCTTTTGTTGCCTCTGCTGTTCATGTTAAATGCAAAAAACTAACACCAAGATTCATCTCAAGGAGTTTACCTCCTCTGTTTTCTTCTAGGAGTTTTATGGTTTTAGTTCTTAACATTAAATTCTTTAATTCATTTTGAGCTGAATTTTTATTAGTTATTAATGAGCCCTTCTTACATTTTATCTCACAGGTTTTAACTTTTTAATCTCAACTTTATGTCTTTTACATCTATGTTTTCACCGACTTCTAGTCTACTACAGTTACCCCAAATCTTATTCATTTTCATTTTCATTTTTTATTCTAATGGAATTTTAAGTATTCTATTTATTACCTCATTATTTTTTTCTCTAAATCTTTCCTTGCAATTTAGAAATTCTACTCCTAATCTCTCCTACTATTATATTTAAGTTTCTTGTTCTCATATATTTTAGACTTCTTTCCTCTGGACAGCAAAAATGTGCTGTATGTGCAGCAGGGTCATCTTTCACTTTGTTGACTTTGTTTATTCCCAAAGCATCTCCGAGTGTTAAAAAAAAATGGAATGGACTGTTTTTTTCACATTATGCATCATTCAGAGTTTACATGGAGAGCTACTTGTTTTAAAATTTATTGAGTCTGACACAGAGAATCACTCAAAGTAGAGAAAAATACATCAAGCAAGGAGGGACTCTAGGCAAATGGGTTGGGGAGGGCTTTAAGCTTCTGGCTTCACCTTGATGAGAGACCAGGTGGTATACTACCTGAAAAAGAACTTTTGAGATGGTATTTAGGAGCAGATCCAAAACCGGGTATCTGGTCTCACAGGTATTTAGCCTAGTTCTTGTATTTGCATGTCACGATAATTTCTATCTCTGTTCTTGATGGATTCATCAAATGACCTTCTTGGCTTTTCTCAGCTCCTTTCTCTGGTCAGAGGAGAGTTTCTCTATGGGCTCAGCTGCATTTCAGTTGGGAAGCCGCAATGATTTATAAAGATTGATATGAAATCAGCTGGCATTAAATAGATCCGAGAACACAAATATAAGAAAGGGAAGAACCTGGTATTCCTTTGAAGACAGTTTTGGTTTTACTGGATACAGCTCTTTGGAAATGAGGAAATGGTGGAGGGTCCACAGATCCTTAATTTATCACCCAAATGAAAATTGGGATGTGATTCTGGAGGAAGGCTGAGAACTGGGCTTGAAGGCACTCACTCAGTGCTCAAGGTCTAAGATAGAATTGTGGGAATGTTTTGCCTTCACAGAACTATTATTGAATTACACACTTTCCCCCCTTTGTTGAGTGGAAATTTATTCTAAATCATAGGCCGTACTTTATATTTTAAATCATATTGATTGAGACCTTACTATATGCCTGGCATGATTCTAAGTGCAGTATATGGATTCTCTCATTTAAAATTTTGACAGGTTTTAGTATTTCCATTTTATAGAGAAGGGAACAGGTTCACAGAGAGGGTAATAATCTGTTCAGTATCACATGGCTCAGGCATTCTGTTTCCATAATCTATACTCTAAACTGCTTGGTAATCATTTCTCTCAGCTTTTATTTTTCTGAAGATGTTAGTTTGTCATGCCTAGTGTTGACAAATATATTCACCATCTATAGAAATCTGACAATTATTTTTCAGTGAAGACACTGTTTCATTGTTCTATGGCCTAATCATTGTCTCCAATGAAATTTCAATCCTCATTTGTTATCTTTATTCACATGTACATATCACATGTTTTTTTTTTCCTTTTGCTGCTTTAAAAATACTCTATCTTTAGATTAAACAATTTGAGCATAATGTATTTTTGCTATTATTATCTTTGTATTTATCCTGCTGAACTTCTTAAATCTGTGATTTGTTCTTTTTCAATAAATTTAAGAAATTTTTGGCCATTATTTCTTCAAAAAGGTTTTCTGTTAGATTAGGCTCTCTCCTCTAATATCATTAATACCTTGATACTATTTCATCAGTCACTGAGTCTCTGTTCACCTTTTCCCAGCTCAGTCTCCTTCCTCTTTGTTCTTCAGATCTGATAACTTCTACTGATCTGTCTTCAAGATCACTTAGTCTTTCTTTAGCAATCTCCCAATTGTTAACCCAAGTCAATAAATTTTTTATTGTAGATTTTTGTTATATTCTTGAAGTTCTATATTTTTATAATGTCTACTTCCTCAAACTTCCATCCGTTCGTGTCCCAAGACAATCTTATCCTTTAAATCCCTCAATGTATGTGTAAGTTTCTTAAAGTCTTTGCTTGCTAATTCTAATATCTGGGTCATCTTAAGGTATTTTTCTATTGATGTTTTTCTTCATGATGGGTCTTTTTATTCTAATTCTTTGCACATGAAGTAACTTTTTAATCACTGGACTTCATGAATGGCATGTTGTAGAGTCTGGATTATGTCATTTTCATTTTTAATTTTTTTCTATTTTATATCTTCCTTTATAAGTTTTGTTTTGTCACACAGTTAAATTGCTAGAAAATCCTCCTGATCCTTATAGGTTTGGTTTCCTTTGGATTAAGGTTTGTTTGGTTCAGATTTGAGCTTGGTTGTAACAGTGTTGTCCTTACCCTGAAGTCATGGTCTTTCAAAGCTCAAGGTGTTTAATGAAAATTCTTCACCATCATAGGGCTGGAACTCTGATGCTTTCCAGCATGGCATTACCTATACAATTACCTTTCAGCCTTCACTTTGCAGTAGAGGTCTTCTGCTAGACTTCACAGAGTATAATTCTGTACATGTGCAGCCCAACCATGGGCAAAGGACCTATGATGTATCTCCACATGGACTCCCAGACTCTGCTCTAGTACTTCTAATACAGAACCCCTTTCTCTCTACCCAGCCCTGAAATTTCCAGTCACTTTAGCAATCCAGAACTTAGATGTTGGATGACTTGGTTCAATAACACTTGATAACATGCTTGCTTTCAGTTTTCCTTCTGTCAGTAAAGAGCTTCCAATAGAAGACCAGAGTGATCGATTACCTCACAACTGTGATCACAGTCTTTACTGTTTGCTATTTGATGTAAAAAAAGAGGTGCTTTGCATATTTTGTCCAATTTTTAGTTATTCGTATTGAGAGAATTCCAGTTACTTGATTATGGCTTGAAGCAAAAGCCTAACAATAAGTTTGGTTTTCTAAAGATTTAAAGTATTTAGTTAGGCTTATTATTTAGAGGTTTTGTGATGTATTTCTAAATACACATCTTAGAATATTCATCTCTCTGACTATTAGAAGGAGAAATTTTGCTCAAGTAACACTAGTTGCTAATCATATGTATCAATGCTTGGGGGTCATTACTAAGTCCATTTATTCATCTATTCAGTGAACACTTGTTATATATTATCTATTTTGTGAGTGATATTTTTCCCCTAAGTAGCTTGAAGGGATTTATTAACACATCTATTTAACAGATCATGCAGCTTGAACTATTCTCTGATGTTGTTTTAAAACATTTATTTATTTTGTCATTACAAGAGTGTGTGCAGGGGGGACAAGCATACCTGTTATGATTCAAGATGTCAAGGAGAAAGATCAACATATAGGAGTTGGTCCCTCAGAGAATTTGGTATATATATTTTGGTATATTTGGTGTGTGTGTGTGTGTGTGTGTGTGTGTATGCAAATAATACCCTGGTAATCCAAATAATATTATTCCCCAGTTATAGTCTCTCACATCACCGTATTTTAATCTTCTGCATAGTACTTATTGCTACCTGTTATTTATTTCATTTGCTTATAGTCTCTTTCCATAAAATATAAACTCTGTGACAGAAGGAATCTTGTCCGTGTTATTCACTTCTCAGTTTTAGCATTTAAACAGTGTTTACACATAGAAGGCACTCAGTAAATATTGGTCTAATAAATGAATGACTTTCTGCCATATAAAATTGAAACATGGGCATTTTCATACATGTATAGCTTTATTATCATGAAATAGGAATAATCTTAACAGATCATTGGCTCTGAGACCTACCTGCTATTTAAAAGAAGGCACACATTCTAAAACCAGTATCATTGAAATAGTTCAAGCTGCATGATCTGTTGAATAGAGGTGTTAATAAATCCATTAAAGCTACTTAGGGGAAAAAAATATCACCCACAAAAATACCATTTTTGCCCAACATTAAACTGGCTTACAATTAATAACTCTAACTCAATGGCACAATGGTTACTATCACAAGCTCTCAGGAGCCAGACATTTTGATCTACAATCCTGAATATGATATTTATTAGCTAAGTGCCTTGGTAAAATAATTTAATTCCTCTGTACCTCAACATTATATAAATATAGTATTTACTTCATAGATTTTCAGTGAGGGTCTAATAAGCAAATAAATGTAAAAGAGAACAATGTCTCACATAATTCTCATACTACTATTATTATTATTATTATTATTATTATTATTATTTCAAGTTAATTCTTTTAATTCCATAGATTTATTCTAGGGAGTCAGTTTATCTTGAAGAAGATACTGGAAAGGTAAATTGCTTCTTCTAAGAGATGGCATTATTGTTGAAGGCAGATCTCCCTTCCATGTGTTTCAGATTTTTGCTATGGCTTGTAAGCTATAGAATAGATTTATGACCTTTAATTTTCCTTTATCTATGCCTAAAGTTTTTCCTTGCCCTGCATCTCGTTAGGCATGGATTCATCCTTCTGTTCGAAGTGAGATAATATTTTATTCAAGTTTATGTCTTTGTCAAGCCTTTCGATTTTCCTTTAGGAATGCTAATCCTTTCCTCACCCAGATGATGACTGCAAAATGTGTCCCTGCATTTAACTGCACCTAAATAGAAACCAGAATAGCGGTACTCCAGATCCTTGTGTCAGGGGATGTAAGGGAACTCTCTGCCTCTCAATATCTATCAAAGCTCTGAGGAGGGTTGCCTGAGGGAATAGCTGTGCATCCATTTGTTTAGATATTCTCAACTTTTCCCTGGGTTATCTTGCTTAGCAGAGACCTATAAATCTGTACTATATCACATCAATCCTCACTGATTTGCCTTTCCTGAGTTACACTTATATTTAAGCTAATGGCCTACATTGAGGAAAACTGCTTTAATAAAAAGCTTCCATATAAGATTCATTGTGGTGTTTATTATAAAAATGTTAATAAGGGTATAATTTAATATAGTTACAGTGTCATCTTTATGAAGGTCTACTGGCCAATGTTTTTCAGACTCCAAAACAGAAATTGTTATACTTTTCCTTTAAAAATGTTTTCTATTGTCTAATGGACACTGTGAATTTTATAAATTATGTAGCATTCCTCTTTGCATGGGCTATTATAAGCTTAGAGCCAAAACTTGTGGTCTTACTTTAAGAAAAATCACAGGATTTTATAGGATACATATTGTACATTATTTTTTTATATTCATATTGGCATTCACCTACTAGCATTTTTCTTTTGCACCATATTACTCATCCACTTATCCCTAAAATCACTTTATCTCCTTTTACTGTATGCACCTACATAAAACAACATGGGGCATAGGTAATTATTAAAAATCACATCATTGAATGCAGGATATTTCTTTTCTAACTGTGCATAGAATAAAAGCTACTTGATGAATTCAAGTCACTCTCAAACCATCAATATGAGTTATTTTCCCATAAAGAATACCTACTATGGGGAAATCTACATATTTTTTATAGAAGACAATCATTACCCTCTCTAAAGCATACTACATACAGCACAAATGCATATTGTTCATGTGAAAACATTGACTATAATTCATAGCCAGCAGCTGCAGGCTTGATTCTGACAGTAAAAAGTCTGGGACAAAAAGCAGATCACATCAGGTGATGATACAACACAGTAAAGGCACCTACTCATTGAACCATATGAAATTGAAAATAGTCTACGGATCTTGACCTGCAAAGAATAGCAATTTCATATGATTCAATATAATACAGGTTCAAATAACCATTGACAAGAATCCACATTGACCTAAGAGAACCATCTCAGGAATAAACTTCTTGGGTTGAATCCTAAAAGGGCTTAAATTATGTTTAATTTTCCTTCAATTTTCTGTTATTAGAGGCAGACCTCTATGGCATTTTTATTTATTTTGTAATAGAGATAACATCAGATAATATAATCCATTTACTTTGTGATTTTGATAAAGTTGTGGACAGTGATTGTACCCTGTCATTTACTCTGAAGCAAATTCACAGAGCAGGGGAGTATTATTAGAGTTTAGATTCTGAAGCAAAACAAACAAACAAACAAAAAAAACACAAAAAACAAACAATGACCCAACCAACCAAACAAACAAAAACTGGCTTTGAGTCTATCCTCTGTCACTTACTGTTTTAATAGGTGTAGAAAATTATTCTCCATTTAGTCATGTATTAATGGATAGATATTATCTATCACAACATGTTAGTTTCTTTTCTTATCTCTTTGTTATGCATATATATTTGGAAAACAGTAAGAAATGGATCAAGAGCTATCTTGGTGAAAAACAGGATTTTATTTCGAAGTCTTTTAGAAATTTCTCATGAAGTAGGATACTTAATTGATCCAAGCCTTTGTAATCAGACCTAGCTGAGAACATGTAAAACAAGGACTTTTCTAATAATTCTTTTTGTCTCCATATTGTCATTAATATTATTTGGACAAGAAGAACTAAGTTCTCCAATGCATAAAGCTGTCTAATCAATGTGGTTTTAGATGCCCAGAAATTCTGGGCAGATGGACCAGTGTGGCCTTCTCAGGCTGTAAAACAAGGAAAATGTTCTTTTTTGAGCAACCAAACAATCCCAGGGTTCCTGTAAGTTTTTCCTTCAGAATGCTTGAGCAAGAGTGCTGCTTAAATTTCTCAAAGATTCAGCATCACAAAGTAAGGGAAGCTGTGATTATTCTGCATCTCATAATGCTAGCAGTAAAATTAGTTATATTTCTTTTTAGTTTGGATTAATACAAATAAAGTCTACTCTTTCCAAGAAAGGAGAAATTTTATATATAATGTAAGTACACCACAGAAACTTGGGACATATTGTAAAGAGACTCCATGAATTATATATCCTCTGTTATGTTTCTTAACTAGCAAGGCTGGTATACCATTATGCCTTTGAGACATGTAGATGTTTTAGAGTAAAACTATTTTAACTATCTTTCCTCTTTTCTCAAATTAACCAGAAAAGTAAAGACATAAACAAAAGCAATGAATATTCATTTTGGCAAAAAACAAGTAAAAGGCCTTATGCTAAGATGTGTTTTACATATGTTCTCATTAGCCCTTTGCAGAGGACAGGAAAACAAAGAAGCATAGGAATGAAGTTGGTGAAACACAGAGATGAATCTGAAATTAAACTCTATGAATCAGATGACGGAGAACTCAACATCCTCTGAAGGGTTTTCTTAGTCTTAAAACATTTCTAAACAACACAATCAGCAAATCTCCCCAGGCCTCTGGTAAGAGTGATGGACATTAATACTAAAATTTAGGAGGGAAAAAACACCATGTCCTCCTCAGAAGTTTGAAATACTGGGGTGGGGTGGTGGGGTGGGGTGGTGGTGGTGGTGGCATAAATATCCATGAGAGAATTGTAAAATAATAGAATTATATATAATCAAGTGGTAAATTGTGTAATATAGTCTGAGAAAGCTATTGGCTTTGGGTGAAGAAAGATCGCTGACATCTTATGGTGTGAAAATGATTATTTGAAATAGGAGGAGGTTATTTGGGATAGTTTGGGGACAATGGCTGAAGGGATTTTAATGCAGAAAGTAGAGGAGCATCAAGAAAAAACATGACAGAGATGACAGAGATGTTAACTGGTTTCTGTTGCAACATAGGTAATCCTTATCTTAGAGAAAGTCCTCGTGTATTGGCAGATAAAGTCCAGACTGACGCTGAGAACATGTAGCTTTGTTGAATATCAAAAATGTGAAATTGTAAAGAAGTACATCGAAACTATATAATTACAAGAATATAGACAGCGACTTTGAATTATTGAATTATGTTCAATATACAATTTTTTTTCACAAATTACTTCGCCCAACAAGAGGTATTCCAGTTTAATAATATAACAATACGGATCCTGTATTTTCAGTGTATTTTTGTGGGCAATAAATGGTGAAACCTTTCCAAGATGAATCTGTTGTCATGGCTTCCTTTTCCCACTGCTATTCTCCCTGGTTTATTTCCCTTTTTATTGCCCATTGCTTTTAGAAGGAATAAATATTAATGAGTTCCACAATGTAGTTTGTACTCCTCTGTTAACACCGGTGAGAGTAGCTACTCCCTATTGAGCAATCATCAGCAAGGCAGGCAACAGTCAGCCACAAACCATTTCTTTTACATTCTTAGAGAGCAAGAGTGTGCCTCTGAAAAAAAAAAAATGCTATTCATTCACCAGTACGCATCCCTGAGTGCTTGTTTCAAAATTCCTTCTGGTGCTATCACTCATCTACAGCGCACTGAGAAATAAGTGCTTAAGGGTTACAAAAAGCACATGGTACTACAGTCACTTGACAGTGGCAGGTTATGTGACATCTTATCCACCATCTTTCTTTCATTAATGGAAGGTCCTTCTCTAACAGCCATGGATGGCTTCATTCTATCTGAGGTTACAGGTATGAAGTAAGATGAAACAGTATCTGAGAGTGTTAGGTGTTTGACCTCTCCAATTTCCTAGCTTAACTACTAGCAAGGCTTCGTGGTTTTCCAAAGATTTGCAGCCCAGGAAGATAAAACCAGGGCTTGATGAATGAAAGTAAGACTGGTAGTAGAACTAAAAGTTCTACTTCACTTTGGAGGACATCCAGTGACTTTTCCCAGTCACTCCATTTTCCCTGCTATGCCCTCCCGAACTGTGGAAAACCTCTTTTCTGGACATGCATGCCTTTGTTTCTGAGTCTCATCTTAAGGCAGTGATTCTCTTTGGATCTAACAGAGACCAAAAATCTGTTACAATTCGGGACAGATTTATTGAGAAGACTATGAAGCTTAACGTTTAGGGTCCTTCTCATATACACTCCCCATCTGAGACCCTGGCAGAGATCTTAGTGATTCTGTATTTGGAATTTTGCTTTTTAAAAAACTTTTTTTTTATAATAACAAGAGTCCCTTAAATTATGTAAGCTTTCAGGTTCTGGAAACCTGGAGCTTCCCTACCCCTATCCTAGTCTCTCCTATAGTTTTGGAAAGGCTTTTAAAAGGACTTTTATGAGCTTTATGGAAAAAAAAAATCAACTCTTGATTATAATCAGAATGGTGCTTATGAAAAAGACAGAGATTCCTAAACCCATTCCAGACTTACAGACTCACAATTTCAGTGGATAACATGTGGAATTGTTGCATTTTCTTAAAGCAACCAGGTGATACTTAAACTACATTCTGAGGATATATACTTCCTGCAAAAATAATTCACCCAGTGAATGAGGGTAAAGGTTCTTTTTTAAGGGTGGGCCATGGTTGCAGTGTTCTTTCAGGGCTTAATTGAAGAATCTCAATTGGGTATGTATGTAGAATTCTCTCCATGTCAATCTTGAAGGGTCAGTTCTGAAACCCCAGTAAATAAAACTACAGTTCCAAGGTTATTCTTATGCTATAACCTCCCTGAGGACAGGGATCAAGTCTGCTTTTTTAAAACATTCTATCTTCAACATATAAACCAGTGGTGCAACTTAGTAATTGTTTAGTAAGTATTTACTGAGTGAATGAAGGAATATCAAGTGGGATATTCAAATTTGTAGCACTTCATCAATCAGATTGTGATTGACAGGCAGCCCCGGTGGCTCAGTGGCTCAGCAGTTTAGAGCTGCCTTCAGCCCAGGACGTGATCCTGGAGACCTGGGATTGAGTCCCACATCAGGCTCCCTGCATGGAGCCTGCTTCTCTCTCTGCCTGTGTCTCTGCCTCTCTCTCTCTCTCTCTCTCTCCCTCTCTCTGTCTGTCTGTCATGAATAAATAAACAAAATCTTTAGAAAAAAAAGAGATTGTGATTGACGTTCAGACAAGTAACACTTCGGAGAATGGGCACAGAATAAGTTTAACATTAAGTCACTGATTCTGTTTGTTTCCCACATTAAGCACTTAATCTTTGCATCAACCAAATAATTAACATAGTGTCTTAATAAATTCAATCAATATTGTCACTGTCATGATATCATTATTACTATTGTTTTCTTGTAGACTGGGCATTTGGGACTTAAGTTTAAGTATTGTAAGTATTTCATTAGACTTCACGCTGCTAGAGAAATTCCATTGTTTCTAGCATGTTACCATCTCTTTGGGGCATAAAAATTATTTTCCAATGTTTTATCCTTGTTAGCATATTATTTACATATTTTATCAGCATAACATCTATGACTGTTTTAGACACCAACATAGGTAATACATTTTATCCTCTCTAGGTAATAATTTTTTGACATGATTACCTTTGCTTAGGTAATAATGCCCATGTATGACATGCATCTTTCCCACTAGCAAACTGAGGAAAATGAAGGACAGACAGGGAGAAAGGTTTGATATACAGGTACTCATGAACTTTCACATGTTCCTCTCTTTCCTTTTTAGTTAATTTTTGTCTTTTTCTTTATTCCTTTTACTTTGTCCTTATAATAGTGGATGGACTGAAATCTCACTATACTATATCTTAGCATGCATATATCACTATATTGCTTGGAAATTGTCTTTGTTGATTTTGTACATTCTTGTCTTTCATAAAATCTAGAAATTTTTCTCATTTTTTCTATTCATTCCCTTATTTTGAACCTTCTTCTTTAATTCTGCATGACTTACTTCACTTTTATTCTCAACTCCTATTTTCAATGTTGCATTTTGAATAATTTCCTTCCATTTGTCTTGAGCTTATTAGTAACTGTTGAGCTCAATCTGTCTAATCTGCCCATTTACTTTCAGTAAAAGTACTTTTCAGTTCTAGAACTCCTTTTTATTTATTATTTTTTTAAAAATCTGGTCTTTTTTGATTGTGACTTATTATATTTAATGTTTTAATTTTTCTCTTTACATCTTTAGTAAGTTCTAGCATATATCATTTACGGTCTCTAACTCTTATTTCCAATATTTTCAACATTGCAAGTCTAACCTTAATATTTGTTAGGTATTTAAAATCCTGTTTAAAATGGATTATTTTTTCCTCATGTACTTTGCAGTTTTGATTGTACAGTTTATCTGGAGAATTACTATGGTTAAGGTATTCCCATCTTCAGAGTTTGGGCTTTTACTTATGTCAGGAAATCTGGTAGCACCATTGGCCTAATGCCATTTCTTTTGTTTGTTTGTTTTGTTTTGTTTTGAGTGGCATGGAGTTTTTTAATTTGGAAGGCAAAAAGGTTACACTTAATGGGAAGCAGAGGTCATGTTAATAAATGCCCATTACAAAGCTGCTCTAACACAGAAGCAAGGAAACTTCTCTGGGCTCTCCACCTACATTCGAAATCAGAGTTGGTAGTTACGTATCAATCTGAAGAAAATCCACATGTCCAAGTTGCCATCTCAAAAGTTCTCATCCAAGGGAAATCAAAAAGTGAACATTCTTGTAGTTTCCCACTCCCTAATTAAGTAAATGGGAATAATTCAGCCAACGAAGTTCATTACAACAAGGTGCAGGATGGTGCTTGCAAACAGAAAATCAGCAAAGGCTCGCTCTGGGGGATGCCTTGGAAATCTGCTTTGTTCTGTGGGTTGATCTGTATTCTTAAGCAAACTGCTAGGATGAAGCTCCCCACACAAGAGATGAAGCCCGAGACAAAAGAGTTGAAGGGGAAGGTCCCCACGAGGAGACAATAACCGAACTGCTGCGCCCTGGTCAGCAGTATGTACAGGAGGTAGCGTCAAGCAACTTCAGGCTCTGAGGAGTGGAGCTCAAGTAGTCTTCTAGGAACTGCGAGATAACCCACACTACCAACGCTGACATGACTACACACTTGCTTCTCTTCTCCAGCCTATGCCCCCCAAACTCCCGGCGAAACCCCCTAAATGCCATTTCTTTTATTAATTTCTCAACTTCGTGGTCTTTGAACAGAAATTTGAAACTTAACTAACTAGTAGTGAGTACAGGCCCATAGCTGGAATTCGTAGGAGAGGGTTATTCAGACTGAGGTTGAGGCTGATTGTGGTTCCTTTGTGTTCTTCCTTTGTAGATAAATTGAGTTTCTCTACTCATTTACTGGTGCAATAGTAAGTGATAAAGTGATACTTTATCACTTGAAGAGTGATAAAGTAAAGCAGTATTTCTGCTTGTACTCTGTTTTTGGCTGAAAATTTTATGTCATACCCCTTAACTGGCATCACTCCTCCTGAATCCCTGTAATGGATAGCCCTCCTCCTGTATGTACCATCACTGCCTGAGGGCAACCATGGAAAGTATCAGGTCAACCTTCTTGGTTTGTTTTGGGAAATCATTTAGTTAATTAAGACCTCAGTTCTGCTCTTAGAAGCATTTAAAACATTACTGTATACTGTCTAGGTCTTCTGTAAGGGGTGATTTTCAGCTATTCTAATCTGCCATATTGCTGGAAATGGAACAGAGTCATTTAACAGGTATTTTTAGGCAAATAAAGTTAAATAGTGTGCATAAGGATTCAAGGCCAAGCAGAAAATGAGACTTCTGGATTAAATGTCCAGGGTTCTTCTGAAAGTAGCCTTAAGACGGAAAATTCAAAAGAGTTTTTTTAAGCGATGTATGTAGCTAGAAAAGAGAAATAAGATAAAGATGTTCTCTTAAACGAGTGGCCAAACTGAAACAGTGCATGACTTTTGACTTTCCTCATTTGATCTAACAACTAGAGCATGTTTCCTGTATTCAAAGTCAGAAGTGTGAATAATTGTTTATTCAGGGATGAAGGTTGTGTATGATAGCACCTTGCTGATATAAAGAATCCCTTAAGCATATCTGAAATGTTCAAGAAATAATTTTCGGACAAATTAAGGAAAAATGCATAGCATTTTACAAAGCGGAGAGTAAATATGTCAAACAACAAATGTTTATTAAATGTTGACTAAGTCAAAGGTATTATAAGTCCTTTTTCATGTTAGAATGGCTTCCAAGCTGTCTCATTTTATTTATTTGTATATATATTTACATATATATTCTTTTGATTGCTTTTTTGGTTGAATACTTCTTGATATCTCATTAGTAAGCTCTTTCTCTGATAAAAATCCTTAGTTACCTTGGGGGTAGACCACTGACCAGCTTAATCTAATTCCCAGCATGTAAGTTTTTATTAGCTTCTATCCCAGCGGCTGACACCTCTTGGCAACTCACTTTCTATTTTGTTATCTATTCATCACAAATTTCATAGGGTTAACAGCCCTTCTCTCCCACAAAATATCCTGAGAAGTAATTTCCGAGAGATATCTGATATTTTCAGGTATTTCCTATGTTTTAGTTATTCTATAATTGTATCACAGTACTTTTTACATCTACTACATTGGTGTAAACTGTTTCCAAAAGGTAGCTGTGGTGTGACTTAGTTCTTTTTCAATTATCTTATTAAGATTAGTAAAGCCCAATATGAACACTTTTCACAATTTGACAAATTTGTCAAATTGTGAAAAGTGTTCATATTTTCATTAACTTATTTCAACAAAAGTGTTCATAAACCAAATTTTATATATTTGTATATATAATTATGGTATCCTAGTGACATTTTTAAGTCAATAAATTTAAAAATCTTTTTATGTTTTTCTATAATTTACATCTACCTAATGATGCTATTATAGAAAGTCAAGAATCAGGAATGCACTTCTATCTCAGAGGTCAGCTTTGATACATTTCTAGAAAAACAGTAAAAGTAAACCACTATCTTTCCTAGACAGTTTAAGAATTCTATCAGAAAATGTATAATATCTAATACACATTTCTGGTTGAAATGGCATGTAAAATGTTCTCACCTACCTGTTATTTCAAAAGTGATGGATAGGAAAGGTGCAGCACTAGACTTCGACGTACTCTGATATTTACTTTCTGAAATAACAGGGAAACAGCACCATAAGCACAGCCTTTTTTTTTTTTTTTCCAAAATAGATTTGACTAAGTGGGCTAGTTTGTGGAAACTGTGGATAAACGACTATAATTATAAATAATCTGCATTCCATTTAAAGATGGTGACTATTTTATTCTCCCTATTTCTTTGCAGAACAAGGGAAAATAGAACTCTTTATTCACCTTTCTGTCTACCCATTCACAGTTCAACTATCCTTCCTCCCTTCCTTTTTTCCTTCTTTTCTTCCTTCCTTCCTTTCTTCCCTCCCTCCATCCATCCATTATCTTTCCATTGATCCTCCTTTCTGCTGGTTTATCTTATTATATGCCATCATACAGGCTCATTATCCAGGCTGTTTTTCTTAATAATCTCAAATCCCACAGGCCTTACCCAGATTTCAGTGTGGATTTTTTTATATGTTTTCTATAAAATAATGTTCTACAGTTTCCTGATAAATACATTATATCACAGAAAGTTTCGTGGTGCTTTATAACCAACACTCTTGGTTTCCCTTATTTAAAAACATGTTTAATCTCTATCAAAAGAAAGAATGTCTTGATTACTATAGCTAAAATCTACTTTCATTTCACTTTGAGCCTTCTAAACAATCAATTCCTATTCATGCATCCAATGATCAACAACATTTTCACCAGCTTTCTAGGTACTGCTAACTTCCCCATGGCAGGGCCCCTTCCTGTCATATTCTGATAAGGGTAGATTTCATGTTAGCATTAGCTGAACACTCTTTACAGTCTGCTGGAATTCTGACCAGCCTGCTGGACAGAAATTGTCCATGGTTTTACTACTAACTCTTCTTGGTAGAAACTTGTCAAACTTTTCTTCTAAAGAAGTGGTAATTTTGCTCATCTGAAAGTTGTCAAGATTGGGAGGGATATCTATGGTCTATAGCAATATATGAATAAAATGTGGATACTCTTCAAAATCATGTAGATACATTTTTCTTCTTGTCTATAGACACTATCACCAACTTAATAAATATTCTCATGTATAATTCAACTGACACAGACAGGATACTAAGTTGTAAATATAATACATTATACTTTGCGACTACTTTAATAATACATATTTTGATTTCCTGGAAATTATACATATTAGCTTCAGGGAGGAGAATTTTTATGGCTCAGTGTGGTGTGAGTCTATTAAGAATAGTGAATATACCAATGAATAAAATGATATAATGTGGCCCCCTCCTTGTACTAATGTGGTCATTATCATTCTTCTGTGTAATGTGACATGCCAAGATAATAAAGGGATTTTTTGTGAACTTCATATCACTTGTTTTAAGTAATTTTATATCAAGAAATTTTAAGTTAAAGTATTTTATTTTGGGTTAAGGTATTTTTTAATAGCATGGTTAAATGTGAAAACAAGACATTTATTCATAGAACACTTAGTGAGAATCTACAAAAGCAATTGTTCTTCATATTAACCACAATATGAATTGCTCTTGGGGTAGGTTGTTCATTGTTACACAATCAGGATTACTTGAGATCAGTACCTTCTTATTAGGATTGATTGAAGGAGTTATTTCGAGAACTTTCCCTCTCTTTATCAAGTAAACTTTCATTCTTTTGTATTTATTAAAGGAAAATAGAATGTGAGCAATCCTCACAGCCCACAGCCTAATTATTCTCCATTCACACATATTTATAGTCTTTACATTTCACCCTTGGGATGCTGGCATATTGAATAAGTTTCCCATTGGGAAATGTTAAGTGCTTCTGGGGAGGGGGGATTCATAAAGCCTAACTTCTTAGGAAAAAAAGCTGTAACTTTTAGGGAGAATTAACTGTTTTTACAAAGACTATATGGAGCTTATTAGTATTCTTGGTATTTAAAATGAAAGGACACAAATTCCTAAGCTATTCATGTTATATATTTATATGATAAATATTAATATTAAGCAAATCAATTATTTCCATATCCATGGGTCTTTGCTTTGGTATTTGCTTTAGTCCAACAGACGCATTATAACAACCATATTCTTTGTGTTTTCCTTTTTCTCTGTGACTTTTATCTTTGGTGCTCTGCCATGCTTTCACAGAGATAGGGAGAGTCCATGACAAAATGATTAAAAAAAAATACCTAGTTGCAATTCAGAATTCTGAGGGATCTTTTGAAAGTAATAACCCACAGGACATAATTGACATTCAGAAACTAAAATCTGATCTACTTCTAGCAATGAAATTATACTACTCTGAAAGGACTGCTATAATAAATCCACCTAAGAGTGTTAAAAATGTAGCCATTAAAATAGCCAAAAAATATTAATGTACTAACATTACATGTTTTATGCTACTTCCTTCCAACCTCAAGATACATTAGTAGTAAAATGTATCCCTAGGCTAGATTCCTAAATGAGTTGACATGCTACGTAAAGTTAGTGGCTGCAAAACAATTAAATTTTGCAAGTTGCAAATGCAGAATTTCAGTATTGATTTTCCATGAGTCGTTACTCACACCACTCATTTTGGGGGAAGACAGAGGAGTCATCTCTTCTTTTGTTTATTTGAAACAGCCATTTCTTTTGGTTCTTTCCCTTCTCTTCTAGTCATCCCTCACCAGATTTTCTCTCTGAATATTCTCATTTTTGAGGTCTTTATTCTTATTCTTTTCCCTTTCCAGCCAACATATTTGCTGGAAAATACTAACCTATCCTATTTACAACTTGCCAAATACAACATACTCATCTTGCTTGGCAGGGTTTCTCTTTTGTTTTTGTTTTTCCTTAATGGTGTGCTTTAATACATGCTGTCTCCTCTACCTGGAATAAAATTCCTCTTGCATTCTTGACCCACGTACTATATGGAATGGGTGTGCCATCACTCAGCTACAGTGCCACTTCCTCTAAGTTTCTGTTTCTATGATACCACTGCAGTTATTCTAAAACTCACATTGTAATGCTTTCATGTTGTATTATTACTATTGGTTTGTTTGTGTGTCCTCATGGTAACCACATTCCTGATACAAATTTGTATTGGTATTTCCATCCTCACTACCTTACACAATTTTGGGAACTCTGTTGGCAACTAATAATAAATATTTATTAAACAGTCTAATGACAAGAGCCCTGCTATTCCTCAAGGAGGGAAGATAAGAAGGTCTACTCAGAACATTGCTTAAAAACATTCCTATTTGTGGCAACTTAAGAGCAACTAATTGAATATAAACTTGATCCAATAATGATTAGAATTTTAGAGCAATATTAATATATACTACATATACTTTTGGCATAATGGTCATACTGGACTCACTTATCCTTTGGCACACTTACCATATCTGGTCCTCAGATTGAGATTTAACCAAAATGTTCTAAGATATGTTTACCAGTCAGAGGGTTTAATCAAAGGGTTTTTTAAAAAGTCATACCTTTGCATTAATTTTTGTTTTCACTGTATTTGTATTCTGCACTTATTCTGTACTTATTTCATTTAAATTCAAATTGAAAATTTCACCCAATACCATAATTAACTTGTTTTTCAACCATATCACAAATAGCAAAAGGGGTTGCTCACAAGCAGGTTTTACATTTAAGAGAACTCTTGACTTGAGAATACATATGAGCATTTTATATATATATTTATAAGATACTTTATTCTATTTTTAGAATTAATTACTCCTGCTAACTTTTGACTCAATGCCTGCAGTCAGAAAATTTAAAGAGACTTGTCAGTAAATCAGAACTGACCACACAATTGGATTAAAATTTTTTTACAACCAAAATTTAAATTACTGTTCACTGTAGTGGATATCAACCATGAAGATGTGAACAGAATTATGGCTATTCATGTTCCAAATATATCTATCTATCTATCTATCTATCTATCTATCTATCTATCTATCTTCCTGCAGGATGAGTCCATGCTCAGTCTCCATGTATAAGTCCTTAAGAAGAAGAAGACAGTTTACCTTCTTTGTCCTTGTGGGTGTTTAAGTGTGAGAGGAGGTTTTCATTGGCCTGCACGCAGTATACCTCTCGTGTCTGGACTCCTCCTCCACAGAGGGCTGTCTGGTTGCCCCGCCTCTTGTCCTGCTGACTGAGCAAGGGGTCCACACGGCACTCCGCCCACTCTGTAGTTCTCCAGCCATACCTACAGAAAGAAAATGCTGGCAGTAGCAACCACGTTTATTAAAGCTTTGCTCTGCTCTTCTTATATTTTTTTCTAAAGAAAATTAATCTAGAAACCACTTCCCTCTGAATCAGTCATAGACTACTACATCTGTGGTGCAGATTCAATTTCTTCTTTATCCTCAGCAGTGCTCCATTTGAAAAGGGGTTAAATTTAGGATGATCCTGTTTTAATTGCAATTACTGGAAGTTACTTATAAATATTTTATGAAAAGAGAGCATAATGCTGAAAACATAAAATTTTATGTTCAATTAAGCTGAACTCGGCCTTGCCCTTTCTAGATGCTTATAAACAAAGGAGGATTGAAATCTGAGAATGGAAAACATTCTAAATGACGATCCACCCAAACATTTGTTTTGCCTTTAATAAAATGCATGAAAATTACTACTTCATACTGGATCAAAATTATAATTGTGTGTTAGGATTAAAAAATATAACATAACAATTCAGAGTTTTCTCTTTATTGTCAAGAATGAGTGTTTTTCTGTAGCACTGAGAATCCCTGATGAGTGCCTGATGAATGTTGAAAAGAGCTGACGTTTCTAATCAGTGGAACACAGGAAAGACGATCTGTGGTTCTAAATTAAAGCTCCAATCAACATTATGATGTGAAAGAAATGTCGGGGGCTTGTCAGCCCAACTCATGCTTTAAGGAGATAGCCAGGGAACCATTTCCCGATGCCACTAAAGATAGAAAGTGATGGCATTTCTCCACCTCGAGGAAAATGGATATTCTAAAAGCATAAAGAAAATGGCTCATGTAGCACTTTGTGTCACTTTAACCAAGATGCTTCCTCAGTAATCAGATTAACAGCCAACACAGGTACAAATGGAGGTGCTAATGTTCATCTCAATTAGACAAAAAAGTTAAAGGGCCCTCTAGATGTCTGATCTAGGTGACTTGCTATGTCAATGGTAGAGTTTCATGACAGTGAAACTGACCTTCCCATCCATTTTTTTTTTTACAAGTGGCTGAACACAGGTGCAGGAACATCTTGACATATGTTTATAAAGGAAGTACAGCACTCAGGTAAATGAAAAACAGCATAGATAATTAATGCCTTGAGTGAAAGGGTGGGGTGAAGGGAGACAAGGAAAGTCAAACCAAACAAGTCATTCCTTAGGGGAATTAGAATTTAAAAAATTATTTTTTATAGAATGGTGTGCAAATATAGGCCATTCTAGGATTACATTTTTCCTAAATTAAATTGGTTACACATCCTAAAATAAAAATGCTACCCTTCAAAAAGGGAAAGAAAAAAGAGATTGAGAATATATATTTATTTTGTTAGTAGTATTTGAATATCTCAGAGGATAAAGAATGAAACATCTAGCTAAAAGAAAAAAAAACCCTCAAAGGAGAAAAAACATGGAGATCCTGACAAGTTCCTCAAGCCTGTTACAGAGAGAGAGGAACAAAGGTCAGTGGGACAAGCAGAGAAGTTAGGAAGGAAATTCCGTGCAGTTTGCAGTCATTTGTTACATCAGGAGAGAATAGATGATTTCAGAGTGCTGAGTAACTGAAGGTCTCATGTAAATCATCACTATCTTTGCTATCACTTGTTATTATTGTTTGAAGCAGTAGTAGTAGGATCAATTTTCCTCCTCACTGATTTGTGAGGTTTGCATTGTGTGCGTGTTCTTTAAATGTTTGAAATATTCCAGAGAAGCTCTCAGTGAAGCTTCCACCTACCTCAGAGAAACTAAGATTCTCCAAGTTGTTTTATAAATATTCTATATTCAGACTAAGCTGAAATGTATTTATTGCCAAGATAATTCAGAGAAATGTCTTGGAAATATTTTTTAAGGATAAAAAGGATTATGGTATGCTGCTGAATGTTTCACAATCAGTATTATTTCACCTGAATTCAACAAACATTAATTAGGCACTTACTGTGTGCTAGGCCCTGTAATGTACACTGGTGGCAAACAAAGCCAAACAAGGTAAATAATCCTGTCCTCAAATAGCTTAAAGTCTCATTCTTTTGGTGTAGTATCTTACCCTCTTCAACAGGATTTGTTATCTATAGCATTGAATTTTAATAGGCTTTGCTTCATAAGCAACAGGAACCTGTCCTCTGAAAGTTTATTTTATGTTATAGAATGGGGATTGACAAACTAAGACCCAAGAACCAAATCCAACCTGTCCACTGTTTCTATAAATAATGGTTTATTGGAACATAGTCACTTATTTGTTTATATTTGATCTCCCCTCCAATGGTACTGTTGAGTCATTGCCACAGAGATACATGTGGCCCATAAAGCCTAATATACCATTTTCCCCTTTACAGAAGAAATCTATCAATCTGTATTACAGAAAATATATGAGAATTGCTGCTAAAATTCTAGACTTCATGGAGATTTGAAAATATAGCTTGCTAAAGACACATTTATTCTGTAAAAGCAGAATTTTTTAAAGACAATGTTTGTAAAATGGCATTTTATTTTTTTCCCACTTAGAATTTGTAAAAATCACTATTTCTCAACATACTATTCAGTTAAAGTCAAATGGGTAAGTGAATCTGGGGAGACAGGCAATCTGGGGAAACTTCATAGAAGAAACTACAGTCCCTAATTACTCACGTGGCACAGGGGGCAACTGCATCTCCTTGAGACACACAGGGTTCTTTTTCTTCAAGTTCTGGACACTCTTTCTCACTGCCAATAGGAAACTGCCTAATGATCCGCGTCCTGACACGAGTGCCTCTGGGGGATGTCATGTCATGGCATGTTTTTGAGCAGGGACTCCATTCTGACCACTCTGACACCTGGCACTCTTTGGTGATCACACAGGACTGGAAGGTCATTGGCAGCTTCTCTTGCCGGCAAAAGCTGCAAAAGAACATTGGTATTCTCATCACAAACTATTAAGCATTTATGAACTTTGTCTTCTACACTCTAGGGTAAAATAAGCTTGGACATTTTTATTTCTACTTGGAGGTACAATTCCAATTTCATTGAAAATATATCAACATTTATGATGTGTAAAAGCAGTTAGACTCAAAGCTAACATTTGCATTTCCTCCTATTTTCTAAGAGTTGTTAAACTATTCATAGGAAATAGAAAATAAAGGGACTAAACAAAATTAACTGGAACTAAAGTTCACCATATTGTTCACTTCACTCATTCCAGACTTGTTTTAATTTAGAAGATGTGAAACCAAGAGCTGTTAACATATCATTTTCATTGTTGAGTGATTTAAACAAACATGCCTGGCTAACTTAATACAATACTGTTTTAGGTAGAAAATATAAATAAATACAAATTTAACATTATTTTTAACATCATTTGAAGATTTAGCTGCCACTTACAATGATAATGTATGCTTATTCAAATAGATCAACTTTTCTAGTTCACACTTTAATATACAACATACATATGGGCATCTTAAATATATCATAAACATTAGAAATAGAAGTCTATTTATGTATTAAAGAATACTCTCTAAATAGATCTCCCATATTTACTTATGAGTAAAGTATTTACTCAAACTTTTCTTTCTCTACTCCTACTTGCGTTAGAGGGATGTTGGAATCTAAGTTGAAACGTATACACATGAAGATGATGTTATGAATGCCAATGACTACAGGCATATGCACTTTGAGTGGTTTTCCTGGAATTGGATGGCCTTGAGCTGATTCTTAGTTGAACTCTTGCCCATTCTCAATAACCAATAGTGCATGTTTACAGGACACAGGCAGCCTGTCGCCATGATGGAGCCATCTGTTCTAGTGGGAGAATGCACTGATAATCCTGTCTTGTCATTCAGGTGCTATATTTAACTATGGTAATTAACCATACCGAGAGGCAGGTCCATTCTAATGCAACAACTCACATTCAATCTTCTTAATTCTACTGGCATGTGTACGAAAATTGCATTCCTAGGAGACAATTACGGCTCAAAGCATCAAAGTCAATTTGTTTGAGTTGAGACGTCTGGGAAGAAGAATCATCCGAGAATAGTGGTAAAAGGGCCTTGTGAGTCAGCTCTGTTTTTCTTATAACAACAGAGAGAATCAAAATCCAATTTTTACTCAAATAGCATGTATGGAGTATTAATAATACATTAGGTACAATACTAATTACAGAGCAAAACTTCCTTTGTAATGAGTAAGTTTGCACCTTTACACTTATGAGTTCATTCACAAAAATCAGGCAAGATATGGCTAAATCATTACCTCTATAATACCTCTCTCTACACAATTCTCCATATTTAATTTCCCCTTAGATAATTTCTTATCTTTCATGAGATTGTCTTCATATAAACAGGCATATATTATCCACCATGTAATACTTCCTAAGTTCATGTTTCCATGTTCCAGGCAGAGGCATTAACCATTCCTTTCAATCTTTTGCAGAGAATTTGACCATCGGTTAACCACCTCTAGTTAATTACCCTGGTAATCTGATAAAAGTTGAGAAGTCAACTATGCTACTACACTGTATTATTTTTGACAAAATGACCCCTTGGGATAAATTCCACCTGCAGTGGGGAAACTACAAATATCTGGTAGATGGCCACAGTTTTGGGCTTCCGTGAATGTGGCAACTCTTAGAACAGGGCTTGTTTTTATAGGGACCTTGCAGGCTATGACAATGAGGTTGCCTCAAGAGATAACAGATGAGACTTTTAAGCCAGGGCAGCTCTTAGGTCAGTCTGATGTAGAACTTTTCTTCCATTTGGGTTGTGCTGCATGGATTTCTATGAGGATTCCCACCAGATGAGGAATGTCTGATGCTAGGATCAGGTCAAGTTTCAATTCTATATCCTTCTAAGCAGACCTGATGCCAAATGTGGCCTCTGGTAGTCATGTGAGTCTTGTGTATGTGTAACCTAAGTTTTAAACTTCATTTGAGACTCCCAACAATCCTCTATGGACATACCATTATTATTTCCATTTTATAGGGAAGGAGTCTCCAAAAGGTTAGGGAACATGGTCAAGATCATATAGCTAGTAAGTAGATTAGAATTTTAACTTGGATTTTTAGAAATCAGAGCCCATTTTCTCAACCATTCTTCCCTACTTCTCACAATTTAAGCTATAAATCTTGGTTTGTTAGAGCAAATGCTGTAGCTGAGGCCAATGCCAAAGTTACTTGCTGATTGTCAATCAGCTAAGTATTGCTATTTCACTGCTCCGGAATTTGTACTATCCATGTACTTTGTAAATGTGCTGCTTGTCCTACGGAAGAATTAGTAATTATGGAAAAATCAAAACAAATATATTTCCTTGATAAATTTTAATTTTCAGGACAGGTCCTACATATGAGAAACTAGAACAGACACAAAATAGCATTAAGTTACATATATTAATATGTGACATATATATTATTCACCCATCAATCTATTGTCTTTCCTATAATTTTCCAATACTCCAATTATTTCAACAAATTGTATTAATTCTACTTAATATTGGGCTTTGGGTGTACAAAGTCAAGATTAATTAAGTTGCAAGCATATACTTCTGCTTGGGGAGGCACGGAAGATTATATGAAGTAGTAGGTCAATATGGTGAATTTTAAACAATGCATATTATTTCATTTAATGCAAAAAACCTGTTAATCATTAGGAATTTTCAGATTAAGAGAAAGAATTTGTGGAGGTATGAAATAAAAGAGCAACTGGTTGATGGGGAAAACAGATTTTTTCTTTGGTCTCAATGTAAGGAGTTTGTGTTGTATGGTAGAAATAGGAGCGGAACTGAAAAGTAGGTCAGATCAAGGGCAGTTAGGTCTATCCAGAAAAGCACTTCCTGTGGATGAGAGCACCACTGAAAATTGTGCAGCAAAAAGGAGATGGTATTTGTATTTTGTATACATTTTAATGGTGAGGTAGAGGGTGGAATATCAGGACACAAGATTGGAGATGAAGGCTACGATGATGATTATGATGATGTCACTGACATAATGCACATATCAATAAATACAAACATGTATTGAGTGCTTACTATAGACAGGTAATGCTTAAGCTGAGAGGTATGATCATGAATATGAGATTAACCATTATTGAATGTCTACTATAAGACATGCCCTGTGTTGAGTTTTACCTAGAATATCTAATTGTAATCCTTATAACTACTCTGTAAGGTAAGACATGCCCTGTGTTGAGTTTTACCTAGAATATCTAATTGTAATCCTTATAACTACTCTGTAAGGTAAGACATGCCCTGTGTTGAGTTTTACCTAGAATATCTAATTGTAATCCTTATAACTACTCTGTAAGGTAGAAAGCCATTTGTTTAAGATAAGGAAATACAATCTAAATGTCTCCCCTAAATCCAGCAAATAACAGAACGACGATTCCAACTAAATCTTTCTGCTTATGAGGCTTATGAAGGTGCCAACCAAAGTGATAGCAATAGAAATTAAAAGGAGTTACCAACTGTAAGAAAAAAGGAGTTAGAATCCATGCAACCTGATGGATATTTGAAAAGAAGAGGAAACATTAAATAACTTGGAGGTTATTTAACTTTAGCAATCTCATGAGCAGCACTGTATGTTTTTTTAACTTTTAACTTGGAAAGTGAAAAGAAGAGGAAACATTAAATAACTTGGAGGTTTTTAACTTTAGCAATCTCATGAGCAGCACTGTATTTTTTTTTTGAATGGGGAGCATGGAATGAGAAGCAAGTTTCTGGCAGTGGATAAATCAGTTTAACATTAATGTCTTGATTTGATATGGACATATCCAAGATATATCCAACCGGCTAACGTTCAGTAGGCAGATCCAGAAACAAAGGTTGGGATTAGTTGAAAGTTCTGAATGGCTTATATACTTGTAATAATCATGAACACATCAGAGTTGAAGGTCAAGGCAATAGGAGTATCTGAAGACTCACACACTGCGGTACATTTTAGGCCTTGGTATGCCCATTTTGTGATTGTTGGTGAGATTAAATAGGGTCACAGAATGATCCACGGTTACTAAATTATTCAGCTGCCATTTGTACTAGTCTTTCCTTTATTCTGGCCATGCAAAAAGTTGACCCTAAGAGCTTAGAGGAACTATACATCCTGGTTCATTAAGGTTTTCATGAGAACATGCCCCTTCTCAGAAAGTCAGAGGCTATGCCTCTGCAAGGGTGGTCTGAGAGAAGATGTGATGGTCATTGTGACATTTTCCTTTTCCTTTACATGCTATGTTCAGGATAGCCTGGATGGCCAAGACTTAATGGAACAAAAGCTGGGCTTTGAGACAGAAGCAGATGTTAGTTAGCATACCTTACATCAGACAGAAACAAACATGTATTGAATGCTTACTATGGACAGGCAATAAATCAGATAAATACTGAGGAAAAAAAAGAAATAGTGGAAAGTAGAGTTCAGTACCTGTCTTGAAGAAACTTTACAAGAGATGATAGAGCACAGATATTTTTGACAGTTACTTTTAAGCTGCAATGAGCCACATCTTTGACATTTTAATTTCAGGTCAGGGTTAAAACTGATAAATTGTAAATTTCAGTTTTGGTAATTCAAGTTATTCAAGTTCACAAAAATAGAATGCAATTGAATTCAAATCCTTTTTTTCCCAAAATTATTTCTGTAGTCCAATCATAACATCAGGGGCACTTAGGTGGCTCAGTGGTTGAGCATCTACCTTCAGCTGAGGTTGTGATCCCAGGGTCCTGGGATCGAGTTCTGCATCAGGCTCCCCATGGGGAGCCTGCTTCTCCCTCTGCCTCCCTCTCTGTGTCTCTCATAAATAAATAAATAAAATCTTAAAAAAAAAACTTAATAGTCATAACATCCATGGAAATATACCTTCTTTCTAAAGGTAGTCTAATCTGTCTCCTAAAATACCCTTATCATTCTTTAGCTTCTTAAAGAGAAACTTCTAAGTAACCCCATTTCCTCAGGATTTAACCTCAACTTTCTTTTCTGGTATCCAAAGCTCTCTGTTATCTGTCACTGTGCCAATGCCCTCCCTCAGATTGTCACTCAGCCAGTAGCGTGGAGCCCTGCCCGCTCTTCTCACTGAATTCACAAATGAGTAGTCCCATTCTTCTACCCACCTCTGTCTACACTGATTCTACAGGACTGCCACATGGAACCCCATCTGCCATCTTCTTTGCTTCTCTGAAGCAAGCTATCTCCACATTCAGGTAGCATGTCTATAATGCTCAGGAAAAGTCTCCAAATGTGGCCTGAAGCACCTCTGCCACAAAAAAATACCAGGTGAAAATAGTTCCTCTTCACGGGAAGCAAATAAAATTATAGACTGAAGATCCGGCATCATAAGCTACTAGTAAAAGATAAATGTGTTTTAAAATAGATGGGCTGAATGCACTGAGGGGGGTAAAAAAGTGGCACCTTGCAAATCCCACTTAAAACCTCTTTGCTTTGAATTCTCCTTTAATCCTCCCCTCCTCTTCTTCTCTCTTGATAAAGACAAACAAAAAACAACTGTTCATAATAAGGCAAAAAAAAAACAAAAGAAAAAAGAAAAAAATTATGGTTGGATGTCATCATGGCACTTTGTTTTTAATCTAGGGGAAGTAATAAATTAGTCAGAGTAGCTTCTCCTTGTCTTGCTGAAGACTAACATCTGTAGTCTAGGCCCCTGGAGATGGAAATTGTTTCTAAGGCTAGAATTTGGCTACTCAAAGTCAGATGTGTGGACCAACCATTGTAATTAACTGGAGCTTATTAGGCATATAGAATCTCAGGTCACTGGGCTGTACAATGGGATCATAATTAGTATTTTAAAAATGTTTTCAGCTGATCTAGAAGCAGAATAAAGTTTGAGAATATTGTTCTCGACAAGCTAACTCCAAACCACTCCAAAAACATAAGCCATCCCATATTTATAGTTGGCAAATAAATCTTTATGAGATTTACCCTTACTTCTTATATAACAGAAACTGAGTAGATCACACAATAAGATTTATTACCAGATATTAGATGGTTTATAAAATAATTGGGTAGGCTAGAGGAAAAGGCATCTAAGCCAAGCTTCCAGTACAACTTCTAACCCTCAGAATCATATTACCATTTCTCTCATCCTTAAAGCTGCCTTTGTGGCTACAGGAAGCCACCTATCTGGCACAAACTACTCTGTGAAATGGGACCTTCTGTCTTTTCCTAAGGATCTCAACACAGATTCCAGGCCAAGCACTAGCACATTATTGGAATCTAAATCACGCACACACATTAAAAAATACAGGAATCTAAATCACATCCAGACTGCAAGCAACTTTGAAAAATATGATACAGTTTTCTGCCTTACTAGGACTGAAAATCCCACAAAAGCAGTGCTATTCAAAATGTGATCCACAGATGAGGGCAACTGTTTGTTAAGGGAATGCAATGAGTTAAGCACAAGAGTTAAAAGCAAGTACCGAGGCATTTTTAAAGCAGTTTGAAGTTTGCAAGACCCAAGCCCATGATCTTTGTATGCAATTTGATGAAAAGGATATAGGCCAGTTCCGAGGTGTAGATGTAGAATTCCGAGGTGAGATCCATATGGCATGAGCTATATTCTAAATGTATACAATGGGACCGTGTTATTTGATCAGTAAGAAAGCAAGCAAACACAAAAATAAAACCAGTAAATGACTTCGGATCCTTTGCTGTAGAGAGCTTGAGAAGCTCTGCACTGGGGGAGTGGGATGGGATGATTGATGACCCAGCCCATCTGTGGTACCCCCTGAATGCAGCTCAATTCCTACTCCACGAGGCCTATAGAATGTGATGAGCACAGGGACTTTTCAGAAACATAAATCACTTTGGCACTTAAGAACATATTATCTGTAAATAAGATTCACGGTAATGTATCTTTTTTAGTTCATGTAGAATTAGTCTATAAGCACTTATAAAATTCTCGCTGAATTTTTGAAAAGATTTCATTTATTTATTTGGGAGAGAGAGAGAGCACAGAGTGAGAGAGAGAGCATGAGCAGAGGTGGGGATGGGTAGAGGGAGAGAAAGAAGCAGATTCCATGCTAAACAGGAAGTCTGATGTGCGGAGCTCAATCCCAGGCCTCTGGGATCATGACCTGAGCCAAAGACAGACATTTAACTGACTGAGCCATCCAGGTGCCCCCAAACCGTAATTCTTACTGAATTAAAGACCATGTTTTCTTCCTATAAAGATGCAAATGAATTAAAGAATACTATTCTTTAGTATTTTCTATATAAAGAATTTTACCCTAAATCTTCTTGTAATATTAACAAGCATCCCCAAATTTTGTAATATGAAAAAATACAATTTGGTGTTCAGAGTAGATCAAAATATCAGTTTGTATAATGGGAAACATATGTGTAGGCTTGAATACTCTAACAACACGGTACATATTTAATTTGATTAGGTTTTTTTTTTTTTTCCAGGAATGAAATGGTTGTCCCAATGCTGGCCAGAAAAATGTAAGGGCAATGGGACTTAAGCCACTTAGAGTATTACTGTAACTCTACAGACTTCCTGAGAAAAAGAGGACATGCTTTCTGAGGTAGATGCATTTCTCACATGCACTAAGATAGCCATCAGCCAACTGACAGTCATACCCTTAGTCCCATTTCTTATGCTTACCTATAAACAAATTTAATTTTTTAAAGATTTTATTTATTTATTCATGAGAAACACACACACACACACACACACACAGAGAGAGAGAGAGAGAGAGAGAGAGAGAGGCAGAGACACAGGCAGAGGGAGAAGCAGGCTCCGTGTAGGGAGCCTGACATGGGACTTGATCCCAGGTCTCCAGGATCAGGCCCTGAGCTGAAGGCAGAGCTAAATCGCTGAGCCACCCGGGCTGCCGCAAATTTAATTTTTAAATTATATTCAGAGATTAATATAAGAACATAATGCTCAGATATATTTATTTTTCCTACTAATCTACCCGTTGCTTTTTCAATAAAAAAAATGCACGGACCAAGAGGATGGCCCCGTTTTTCTGGCTCCCCAGTTCGTAGCAAGACAGAAAATGATGCTGTGGTTCATAATTAAGAGACCCAAGATATTCCTAAGTTGCTCCTTTCAAGTAGCATGACTGGTCAGGTAGACATTACACTGCTTCATAAATTTGCCATATAGTGAAATTACATCTTCCTAAAAGATCTCTAAGGTCTCTTCAATAAAATTGAAGACTCTTAAGTTTTCATGGCCTAGCCAATCTAAATTCTTATTGGCTTGTATTTGCAGATTGAATCTTTAAAAATCTCCATCTTTATATTCAAGCTGCATTCCTTTTTTAAACACAAAATTAAATTTCCTGTAATTTACCATTTATTTATCAATTTGAATGAACAGTTTGCAAATTTTCCAAGCTAATTTCATTCTCTAAGTGTGCCCTTTCCTTTACAGAATTCAGCAAGTTAGAAGCAATAATTCTCATGGAAGCCAAATGCATGCACAGTCAAACCACTTTCCTTATAAAGGCAGAGGTCTTTCCCCTTGCTTTGATGTTTGAAAATCTTTTGTTGAGCTGCTGGGGAATGTTGCCAAATGGTGTCACCTGCCAGCTGGAGTGATCATATGCTCCCTATTAAAGCTCAGGGCCATGCTGCTGGTCAGCAGCTGAATGTGAGGCTATCAGCGCAGCATGTATTTAGTAATGGGATAAACTGCTACAGCAATGAGGCCTCCCTGGAAGGGCCAGTACATACATTTTCTATCCTTTCACACAGCGAATGCTTTCATGCAGCTGCTTCCTTATCACTCATGCTGTTCCAGGTGGCGAACCATAGTGCAGCTTCATGGCACAATCCCACATCCACCCCAAGTGAAAACTACATAGCTTTATGAGGGAGGGTAAAAACCATCTACCAGACTTCTCAAATGGTTATTGTGGCATGATTAATTTTGGCATTCTTTAACATTAAGGAGTTTTTGCCTCTATTTTTAAAATTCACACTAAACAAAAAGAGAAGGAAAACATAACCATGGTGCTATTTAGGTATTATTTTGGGTTCTGTACCTAATTTCATGGTCTGAAATCGAGAGTTTCCAATGAGTACCAATGAGCAATTCTCAGACATGAGCATGGTGTCGGAGAATTCAGCTCAATGCTGACATCATGTACCTAGTTCCATCCTACGGAACTATCTCCATCAGATACCAGTTCCAAGTCCAAGTCATCATCTGTGTTTCCAACCAATCCGCTATAGACCAGAAGTTCCCCAAACCTTCTTCTTGGGTTTGACAGAACTCAGGAGAAACATTTTACTTCCTAGATTGCCAGTTTATTATAAAAGAACAGAACTCAGGAATAGCCAGATGGAAGAGCTGCAGAGGACAAGGCACAGAAAAAGGGTGCCGAGCTTCCATATCCCTTCTCGGCCCACCACCTTCACCTCACCCAACAGGTCCACAGGCTCACCAACCTGGAAGCTCTGCAAACCCCATCCTTTTGGCTTCATTACACAGGCATGATTTATTAAATCATTGGCCATTGGCAACTCAGTTAATGTCATGTGCCTCTGCCCTCCTAGAAGGGTAGGGGGTGGGATTGAAAGTTCAACCCTCTCTAATCACAGGGTGGGCTCCAATGGCCATAAGCCTTCATCTCTAGGTGCTTTCCAAAAGATGTTTCACCTCATTAACATAAAAAAGGCACCTTTCTCATTCTCAACATTTATGAAATTCCAAGTGTTTTAGGAGCTGTGAACCAGGAAATGTGGATGAAGATCAAATATATATTTTTCTTATACATCACAATATTGTGTATCAATTATTTAAAAGTATTATCAAGTATCAATTCAAAGGTTAACTGTTATAACTTTTATGACAAATGGAAGAGAGAGAAATCATGTCAAATACATCCAAATTAAGGGACAGAAGTTAAAGGAAAGAATGCTTTGGGGAAATGATAATGACTGGAAAAAAAATTTTAAGGATTTTATTTATTTGAGAGAGAGAGCGCACACGAATGGGGCAGAAGGATGAAGGGAGAGGGAGAAGCAGACTCCCCACTGAGGAAGGAGCCTAACAACACAGGGCCCCACTCCAGGACCCTGGGATCATGACCTAAGCAGAAGGCAGATGCTTAAGTGTCTGACCCACCCAGGTACCCCTGGAAATTTTTTTTTTGTTGACTAAAACACTGGATTCCATAAGCATTCACCTAACCTGCCCAATTCTCCATTTCTCCATTGTTTAGTTAATCTACAGGTCCCAGTGATTACTGAAACTAGTATAGCACTTAACCATAAAATGTAATTCAGAATTCATAGGAATGTAAGAAAATCAATGCAATTGTTCTAAAAGATTGCCAACTGTTCCTGCTTTTGATAGCTGATTCTAGAACATTTCCCTGCCCTTTTTCTCTTTTCTCTAAACTTTCACTCTCTTAGATGAACATCCATAACCATGAATTCAACTAAAATAACTGGGGACGTATTTCTACTTACCTAAATACAATAGCTCCCAAACTGAATTCAACATTTCCCCCCCTAACCTGGCTTGCTGCATCTCCCATTCCTTCTGATTCTTCATTGTCCACTCCACTCTTGCCAATTTAGCAACAATTTATCACAAATCCTTATGCAGAGTATCCTTTCAATAATCTCTAGTCTCCCTTTCCACTCATACAGTCCTGAGCCAAGTATTCTTTGTCTTATAACAGGAGTAGGAGGGTGAACTGCCATTTTTCTTTAATTTGTCTTCTGTATTCACTGTCCTGCACTGCCCTGCCAGAATGATTTTCCTGACAAATTTGTATTTATTTATCATCTGTTCAAGAATTCACAATCCCTAGAGTTCACATTATTCAGCTGGAACCCTTCCCCCTCACTCTCAAGGTTCTTCACACCATCCCTATCATCTTTTCAAGGATATGAAAATGTGGGATGCTGATTATATCTGTCCAAACTCTTTACAGCTCCTGTTTCTCTCTCATTTCTTTTGGCTATCTTAATCTTTCAACGACCTGCTCAAGCCCATGACATTTTTATCGAATGCCAAATTTAACAAGGGAAATTCTCAAATATTGAATTTAAATTAGGAAGTGATATGTCCAGAATCGAGGAGACTTATGTTAATAATAATTCCTGAGACAAAGAGAACTGGTCCCTAGAACAGCAGACCATCAGGATTGAAAAAGAGGGTAAAATGGTTCAGATCAGGGGCAGAAATCCTGTTTCACACAGAGAAGCATTCCAAAATATTATTGTAACCCAACGAGTAAAGACCTGCCTACAGAGAGATAAGGTCTAGACAACTGGAAGTGGGGTCTAGGCGAACATCCATTAGGGTAGGGCACTGTGGCCTTAGGGAGGGAGGTTAAAGGGACTTAGTGAGAGGTACTCCTAGACCCTCCTCACTCCCAGTTCATCTAGACATTCTTATTTCGTCTATTTTTTTTTTTTTTAATATTGGAGCCACTGTTAAGTTTTGCTTAATTAGATGTCCTGGTGCCATGTTTTTTTCTCTTTTTACTAGTGAAAGAATAAGAGAGAATCAGCCTGGAGAGAGTGGAAAGACCTGCAATACTTGTCCTTCTTTGTAACATGATCTTGAACAAATCAGTGATTCTCTCCAAGTCTAAATTAGAGATGGCAGCATTTGGCTTTTCTATTTTACAGCATAGCTGTGAGAATCATGTTAGTAATGGACATGAAAACTACTTGAAAATGCTTAATTCCTACAAATGTTTAGTATGAAGATGATGGCAAAGATGAGGTAAATAAACTCACATATTTGAATCTACCTTCCATACTCACATTCTTCTCTGGAAGCTACCTCAAGTCACCCTAAAACTGTCATCTCTGCTGACACAGAAAGGACATTTGATGATTTACTGTCTGGTTCATCTCTAAGTTCTGCAGGTATGATACCATTTTCTCCTGTACTGAACTTTAGTCTTCCTCAAATATTGTAGCTTTATTTTTTTATCTGTTTATTTTTGCTTCAATGCTGGAGAAAAATAGTGACATACAATCAATTGATAGACTGCACGATGCAGATAACCAAACAGGAAGAAATCATTGTCAACGCAGTGGGTGTAGGTAGTAACCGGGTATTTTGAAAGTGATAAAACTAGAGAAGCTTTACAGTGGAAGATATAAAGAGTTATGGAGAAATAGTACTTTAAAATATCCTCCTCACTACTCAAAAGCTCTTTAATAAATTCTTTAAATATGCAGTCTGTAGGATGAAGAACACAGTTTGCTCAGTTCTTTCTACACTGAGACAAATGGGAAAGCTAAATCATTTAAAAGAAGATAATTCTATTTGCCATTCTGCAATGCATTCTCAAAGGCTTCCAAAGGCTCAGGGAAAAAACCAAGACATTCAGAAATGGGACTTAAAAATCAACATCTTTAGATAAATTGCAATAAATAAGAAAAATGAAAAGTTATTAAAAGTATATAGGAATTCCTGATAGAATATTTGTTCAACTTAATGGAAAAGTGCCTATGGTTGGCTACATTTTTATCTCATCATTTTTTTCATTATGTTTCTATATATATATATATACATTGTAATCTCAGCTATTTCTCTTTAGTGTTAGAAATCTCTTTTGTTGAATTCAAGTTACATGGAAGAGGATGCTTAAGAGAGATTAACAAAAAGAGGAAGGCAGATTCCCTGTATAAATATCTATTTGACATGTTATAATACAGAGAGGGCTTCAAGTTGTAAATTGGAGTCTGATCTGGGCTCTAATAACCACAGTGAAAGAATCTCATGTTTCAACTTCAATTGTATATATTTGTCATAACTATGAGAATTTGGAAAGATATTCTTCAGCTAAAATGCAAGTTCTTTTTAAATTGCAAGTCTATTTTAAGTGTTAGGGATCTAACTAAATCAACATTTAATGTGTAATAAAAGAAATGAATCCAATTTTTATTTTAGAGGAGGAAGGCAATGCATTAACTGTATGCAGATGGCACTTTTAAATATATAGATTTTCATTTTGGGAAGGGAAAACTGACTACAATGTTATTTTATTGTGCTACATATTCTATGATAACTGAGTAATAAGGCTATTCTTCAGAGTATATTAATTCTAATATTAATGGATAACTGTGTACTCAGGCAGGAGACCTATTATGTTACTTATAAAAATAATTACTGCACATTAAATGTTTACAAGGTAATAAATATTCATGATCAATTTCATTAATATTAATAGTAACCATCATCATTGATTTAATGGTTTGCTAGGCATTATATCTCATTATTCGTTCAGAAAAGCTGTTACACATACTGTATTTGTAATCAAATGCAATAAATTTATAGATTTAATAATGTTACAACATAATTTACTGGGCTTTAAACTTCCTGAATCAAAGCAATATATAAAAACACAGGGTGTTGAAGGGGGTAGGCTAATACAGGATGCGTTGCTATGACTGGCCATAAGTTTCATGAAAAGTATCATAAAGCACACAAACTTATTTCTGTGTTTAAACCCAAGGTAATATCCCCAGGTGATTCTTCATTTAAAAAAAAATTAAGATTTTATTTATTCAATTGACATAGAGAGAGCACAAGTGAGGAGCAGAGGGAAAAGGAGAAGCAGGCTCTCCACTGAGCAGAGAGCTGATGAGCATGTGAATCCCAAAAGCATGATCTGAGGTGAAGGCAAACACCCAGGTACCCCTTCTCCAATTTTTACAGGTAAAGTAACTGTGACCCCAAAATGATAAGTAATTTGCTGAATTTATTGAATTGCTGTTATTGGCCCTCTACTTCTGTAAGTGCCGTCATCTTAGAGCCGGCTGAGAAACTTTAAGTTCTTCATGACAGCACCCCCAGCCCCAAGCTACCATATCCTGAACTGCCTAAGGTAAAGGTACCAGATCCTTGCTGCTGGGGTTCCATGACCCTCCAAACGGCCTACCAAACAGCATCCAAGATGACCCCATGCTGTTCTCCCTCTCCATATCATGATCTTCATGGAGTCTGTAGGAAGCAATCTTTTGCCATAATTATCTCAGAGAAGTTAGGACCTACCCCATAGCCTTTGAGGACACAGCAGTATTCTGTTGGCATTCCCACTTCAAAGTATCAATCAGCTCAATCTAAACAGATTATCAGACACCAGGAAATGGAGAGGTCTCCAGGAAATGCCTCTTATTAGGTATGAGGTAAAAAGTGTATCTGCTCTTTTCAAAAAAGTCACGTCACAAATAAATCCTTTCTCAGTACTTTGACGCTTTTCTATATTTGTTAACTGTTTATGAGGATCAAAAATTGTCAACAAGTGTTCACATATTTACTTTTGAATCACATCTCTGTTTTCTAGAGATATACTGCATATTTGCAAACATAAGCATCCTTAACATATGTTCATATTTATGTAAATACATGTATGCAAATCTGTGATTTAAAGTATCAAAAATGATTTTATTGGGTCATATATTTTGATAGTATTACCAAATCATCCTCCAATATAAAATCTTAATTTATATGCTGATCAGTAGTGTATGAGTCCCATTTAATCAAACTTGATGTTATAAAACTTTTATGTACAGTCTTTAAAAAACTGAAAGGGTACTAAGTGATTAACTCACTGTTGTCTTACTTTGTACTTCTCTGTACAAATTAACTGGCTTCTTACCTTTTCTTTGCTTTCACATGGTAAGGAGAACAAGACAGTTTCACTATCTTTCTGTAGGGTTGCCATGATTTTTATGCAGGGATTTCGCTAATATGAAAACAACTGCATGTCATTTAAGGGGTGTGATCATCCTGAGAGAGAGAAGCAAATGGCTACAGAGGTGTTTGGTTATTTATTCCTCACCAGCTAGAATGTAGCTTCTGGCTCTAGAGATGTTGAGTAGTGAGCAGTGAGTAGAGGCAGGGGGCCACTGCTGGAGCTGTCCTCTGGTGGGACTGGGTATTTTTCCAGGTGTACTTCTTCCAGCTATATGGCATCCACGCTTGTTTCTCGGGCTCTCCCAGGAATTCTGCACTCTGCCTACTGCCAACAATAAACTCCTTTCTGCTTTAAAACTCCTTTTTGCTGTTTGTTCTTTGTCATCAGTGGATAAGAAAACTGGCCAGTATACTAGTTTTCTAATAAATTCACTTAAGTCTGTAATTACTACTTTAGTCAAATACCACACTGTATATTTTCATATATAGTGTACTCATCTGTCTTATTTATAAATAGTTGTCAAGTCCTTAGTTCTATCTCCTTTTTAGTCCAAAGGTATATATTTTTCTTTTGGGTATCTTTTACTTACCAGTTCTAATTGTAATATGTAATTACAGTAAATGTAGTCAGTCGGAAATAAATGGAAGACCACTGATTTAATCCAGATTTGTCTGGTCTCACAGAGTGTATTTTTATCCACCACATTATATAATTTTGAAGTCTGTGATTTTCTCCATTATTTTGATTACTTTAATGGAGGAAGTCCATCTACAAATTAGATAATGTTTATGTTTTCTTCTATTTTCCTTTATTATTTAACATTTAAAAATATCTCACTAGCATTTGTTTTGTTGTACTGTGTACAATAGGGCTCTGAATTTATTTTTAAAAGCATTCTTATATATTCTTATACGTTATGTAATATATAAATTACTTATATATTACTTATGTCACAGTACTTTTATTGAATGAAGTTTCCTTTATCCACTGATTGGTGATACTTCCTTTGCAGTACATTAAAATTTTTAAAAAGAAAAAAATAATTAAACCCTTAATTTTTATGTTTCTCTGTAGTATATAAGCACACTGCTAGCCTCAATTACTTTAGACACATTCGCCACTACTGCCTTCATGAAGTTGTCCCAATTCTCAATTTCTCTGCTTTTAAGAGCAACATGTAATATCACAAAATATGTCTAGAATTCAGAGCAGCATGGTGTTCTAATTTCGCCTCTCTCTTCCCGCTAAGTTAGATGTACAATAAAATCAGCTCATGAGGACACATGTGGGAATGAACACCAGTAAGCCACATGTCCTATAACAACAATATGGTCTGACAACTGTGATCCAAGGCTATCTCAAGAAGCAGAAGTAAATTTTGGATAGCATTGCTTTATCTCATCCAAGAATGATGTGATATTTAAGAAGCATCATCAAAGTTGAAATTTCAGTCTTCTCACTTTTTCTCACACATTAAAGGGAGTCCAGAAAATGTGGTTTCTATCAGCACTGATGAAGTTGCTCATTCTCTTATTCACTTAAAGCCCAAGAAAGGGCTTACTCTTCAGTTCTTTTAACCTTTCCCTCTTGGTTCCTTGTGAATCCTTGTTCTCTTACTTTGGCCAGCCCTTTGGAGCTCTCCCAACACCTTGTTTCGCCACAACCCACGGACCCCACAAAAGCCTAGTTCTTTTGTTCTCTAGCTTGCTTTTCTTGAGAGAACACTCTCCTGCAGCTTTTTTCATATTTCCCTCATATAGGGGAAAGAAAAGCAAGGGGAAAGCATTAAATAGTGAAAGAACAGAAGAAGGCTGTGGATTCTCATAAATTATTGATTTTGATCCTTTAACTTAACCATTAATTTAATTTGTAAAGGTAATTATCATCTTATTCTTCAAGGAGACTCAGGAAAAAGTTGCTGAAATAATAACATAAGCAAGAGTTTTAGAATCTCACAGTGATGGTATATTAGCACTTTGCAAAACAACTATGAGAAATTTATGCAGCTATCTGTAAGCAAGACATTCTATTAGCCCAAGATTTCCTCTAGCGGAGATAAATTTTTTATCTGGTCCATAGTACTTCGATGCCTCTTAAACTGCTTTACAGAACTACTGTTTGGACTCGTGTTCTCAATATTTACCAGCTACTAACAGAAGAAACCAAAGTATGCACAACACACATGCACACACACGTATGAATGCAAGCATGTACACAGACACATTTTTAAGAACAAATCATGTTTCATTTTTTTTTGTATTAGCTGTTCAGGTATCTCAATCTAACTTTTGTTTTTAATCACTGTCACCAACTTCCACATGTGATTCTAAAACTTCACCTAATCTCTCCCTTCCCCTCTTCTTTCACTAATTGCATTTATACATCTATATATGTATCGAACATTCATTCACTCGTTTAGCTTTTTTATTGTAAATCACCCCCAAGTCCTTATAGGAAGTAGACTTTATAATCACTAAATATGAATACTAACAGAGACCTGAAATCTATATACAAATTTCTAGGATTTTTATTGTTGGCAAATGACACCAATACTTCACACTATTTGGCATTCTACTTATCACAGATTATCAACAATCATCAATTTCTTTGTTGTTACATTAAATACCTTTTGTTGGATGTTAATGTCTGGTCTAATTAGGAAGTGAACTAGGATAAAAGAAAATTAACCACAATGTTTTGTTTCAATGCTTAAATGACTCTTCTTTAAGTAATAGGCTATTTAAGAGATCTAGAGTTAATTGAAAATTGACATTATCAAGTCTTTCTTCAATTAGTAAACAGAAAGAAAGAACACACATTTCTGTTCTGTATTTGAAGACCATAGGTCTCACTGCCAGCTCTGAGCTCCAGTGGGATTTGACACATACAAACTCTAACTACTAAGACTTTGTACCTCCTTAAATAGGATTGAATTTGGGTAAATTCCATATCACTCAATGTTCTAAAGCCTCTCATCTTTAATTATTTTTATGATAAATCAATCTTAGTATGAAGCATAGAATGGTTCAAGGTTTTCTAACTATTCACAGAACTGAAGACACTTGAAAACTCAAATACTATATTAATGCTAAGTGACTTGATTTTGATCAGGTATTTTCTTGTGTACTAGTGATTGAAAATAATTACTTTATAAACTTAAATATATCCCTAAGAACAAAATCTGTATTGATTAATGTCATAGTTGCAACTGCTTAGTTCATCCAACTGAAAATATAATGCAAATGAAATAATTGGCATAAATATTGGAAAAAATGAGAGAAATTTCTTTTGTTAAAGCTAAGATTATATAATCTGAAAACTTCAGAGAATTTAATAAAACTCTTTGGGAATTAAAAAGAGAATTGGCAATGTGGATGGATGTAAGTTAAATATGTACAAATCAAATAGTTTTACCCTTATAAATGCACATAGACACAGAAATGTTAAAAAAAATCTATATTAGCAAGAAAAAAAAATCACATACCAAATATTTAGGAGCAATTGTAGCAAGAAATATCCAGAATCCATATAAAAATTGTAGTATATTATTTAATAACTTGACACATAAGAGCAGAAGAAGGGATCCCTGGGTGGCTCAGTGGTTTAGCACCTGCCTTTGGCCCAGGGCGCGATCCTGGAGACACGGGATCGAGTCCCACATCTGGCTCCCGGCATGGAGCCTGCTTCTCCCTCTGCCTGTGTCTCTGCCTCTCTCTCTCTCTCTCTCTCTCTATATATATATATATATATATGCTATCATGAATAAATAAATAAAATCTTTTAAAAAATAAGAGCAGAACAAATAGAAAACTATAATAATTCTTGATAGGATTTCAAAGTTACATTCAAATATGAATTATTCCAGTTAAAATCACATGGTTCATCATAGAATTAGATATAAAGGCCACAGGGTTAGGATAGCTAGAAAATCACAAAAAAAGAAGAGCAGAAAGGGGAGTATTTGCTATTTTAAATATAGCAAAATATACATTCATTATAGAAATGTCCATATGGTATCATATAGAAGGAGATAAATCAGTCATACAGTATAGAGAATCCAGAAATGGATTCTAAAAAATGTGAGATATTGATAGTTCAGAACGAGGAAAATATGGCCTATTTAAACAGTACCAGATAGCCAAAGCAAATTTAAAAAAAAAACTCACAAAACTGAAGCCCTGTCTTACACATACACAAACTAAAGCCCAAAGAGAAGATGTAAATTTAAAATTAAAACAACATAATATAGTTTAGAAGGATTTAGGAAACTTAATTTGCAACCTAAGACTAGGAAGGCCACCTTAACCTTAAATGAAAATGCACAAGCAGAATAAAAGGCAAACATGTTCGATGTCTTAAAAACTCAAAACTTGCACTAGTCAGTCGACTGATAAATGTGTACAATCTAAAATGGATGTTACAAAGACTGAATTACTGTGACACAAGCTGTTATAAATTGATAAGAGAAACACAAACAGAAGAGAAATGAACATGTACTCTGTTCATTTTATATGTAGATGCATGGCAGCAGAAACTCAAAAATCCATATACAAATGACAAAGTGCTCAAGTTTGTCACCCAGGGAAATGAAAAATCAAGCAACAGTGTCATATAACTTCAGCTTGCATAAGACTGGTAACAAGAGCTTTTTTGTTCAGAGGAACAAGAGAAAAAGTGTACTCTTATTAAACACTGGGTGTTAGCACCTCCTTGGAAAGTATCTAGAAAAATCTTTTAAAATTAAATTTGACCCAGCAATCCCATATCTGGGAATATGTGCTATAAAAGTAAAAATATCAATTCACATAGAGATATATATATAAGGATATTTATATAGTTCCTCATGTAGCCGATTCCTAGTAGTCAGTCATAAGCCAGAAATAATTTAATCACCATCAGCAGGGAATTTAAGAATTAAAAAAAATTATGGATTAGAGTTATTCCTTATAAATTGGAAGGGTTTCCACAGGGTTTCATTTAGCTAAATGAAATATGTACAATATGATCCATTAAAAAAACAATGGACCGAGTAAGCTAGTTGCCTGCATGCATATGTATAATCATTATGTGTAGTCTTATATGAATATGGCTTGTTAATATAACATACCTCATGGGTAAAGGAAATGTGCTTGATGTATTAATATGATACAAAAAATGGGGTAGTAAATTTAGGATGCATGATATAATCCAACAGATACATAACATGATGCTCAGCCACCAAGATTATTAATAGTGGTTACTTCGGTTATTTCAGCGTGGTTGGATTCTTGGTAGATTTTCTTTTTGCTTTATATTTTAACATCGTGCTCCCAGTTTAAAGATATTATTAATTTTATAAACAGTAAAATAAGTCTATTCCCACTGTGTATGAAGAGTAATAAAATATTGTTTATATAATTGTATTATGCAATATTTACAGGTAAACTAGAGGACACAAGACTACAGAAATATGATCAGGAAAATTTAAAAAAATGAACTGTGGTTTCATTTATTGTTACTGAAATATACTGGATGTTCAAAGCTTTCAGATATCAATTTCAGTGTAATTTTATAATATTGATGACTGCAACAAATACTACAACAAATGGGGGTGCCTCGGTGGCTCAGTTAGTTAAGTGTCTGCCTTCAGCTCAGGTCATGATCCCAGGGTCCCTGCTCAGCAAGGAGCCTGCTGCTCCCCCTGCTTGTGCGCACTCTCTGTCTGTCAAATAAATAAACAAAATCTTTTAAAAAATACTACAACAAACAGTTGAATCACTTACGATCTTTGGCACCATATCTAGTCACAAACAACTGTTTTCAGAGATAAATTTTTTTTAAGATTTTTTATTTATTTATTCATAGAGACACAGAGAGAGAATGAGAGTCAGTGACACAGGCAGAGGTAGAAGCAGGCTCCATGCAGAGAGCCTGACATGAGACTCGATCCAGGGTCTCCAGGATCACGCCCTGGGCTGCAGGCAGCACTAAACCGTTGCGCCACCGGGGCTGCCCTCAGAGATAAATTTTGATATGATTTATGAGTTTTATCTAAGCTTTTAATTTAAAATAGGCAGCTAAATAAAGGACCATTTCTCCCATTTTTGTACTTTCAAGAAGACAGGTAACATGGAGAAAGACACAGAAATATAAACAGCAAGTGATTGAATATGAGTCAGTTCAAATATTTTTGATTTTCTAATTGTATAATTGATATTTAACTATGCTGTCTTCCTAGAATAATGTGCCTATTTTATAATTATTTTGTTTGTGCCTATATGACATCTTTTCCACCTTTGTATAAGTAGAAAATGCTGAAAAAATATGTGCCCACCAAGTATTGCTCATCTCTGACCTAGAAAAAGGCTCTAGTCTGGTGTAACCCTTCCTGACAATCCATTATACTCTACTCTTGGGTCTGGAGAGTAAGTTATTAATGGCAAACCAAGGGGTTGACAAACATCTGATGACTTGTGTGATGATTTTTCTTAATAAAAACTAGTCATCTAAATAACTGACAATTTTATTCTTACTTTATACCTTTTTCTCCCTCAAATACTCTAAAGTTGTAATTCCAATGGACATTCAACAATCACTTTCTTTTGTTGAGGTATATTCCACTATTAGTTTTTCATTTTGTTTTAGCATTTTCTTTAGAAGTCTAAAATATTCTTATCCATCTTGTCATTTAAAAAGTTTCTGGATAAAATTCACCAGAACTTTTTTTTTTTTTAAGCCAGTGGTAGATCTATGGGATTGAGGCTACTGTCCTAGATTAATTTATTTACATATAAAAGTACTGTCACACATTTGTGTACAAATGAAATAATAAATATAATATTCATAAAGAGATTACCCATTTAAGACGTAACTGAAATCATAACTTTAAAAAGTGATATTGTCAGTGTGGTCATTTGTAATAGAAGTGATCAGTGCAAAATGATCAATGGAGTTTCAGGGGCCATATTTACTAGGTGTTAATGACAAAACCCATCTTATCCTTTGGCAGCCATGAAGTGCTGAACACCTCCTCAAAGTCCCCTCAGGGGACAAGGATCAGAGAGATATTTTCTAGTAGTTCACAGTCCAGTTGACAAAATACATGAATGATAAAACCTATGCTTACTATCAAAGGAAAATTTAGCAAAAGTGAAGCATTTGATTTAGACCCAAGATGATAGAACTAGATCTTTTCCGTTATTACTGTTTGTTCAACTTTTCCATCAGCCATTCTCAGAAAATGTCTCTGGTGAGCAATAAAAACTTACCATTTGATAATGTTCATGGCAACAGAACAGGACTATTGCCCCCACTTTCAACGTAATCTCAGCTCTACTTGTGCCTTTGCTTCCCTGGGCCCCAGGCTGTCAGCTTGATAATGAAAGTAAGTGGTAAAATGAAACTATGCAAAAATATGTCACCAGTGCCCTCTTACCAGGGAACTCCACAAATCACATTAGGAAATGTTTCTTTTCAAATTGATTTATTTCACTGCACTTTGCTTTGGTTGTTCAAATGCAAACGGCTTCAGAAATCATATTTGCAAGTCTAAAATTAAGAGGACACAGCAGAGCATATGCATCATTCATGATGATTTCATAGCATTCCCTAGCCTGATTTACAGTTGTCAAAATTAACATTACATGATATGATCCATTATGTGTTTTGTTCAACATTATATTATCCAAATAACGACATATTCCTTTCAAACTAATTTCAATTCGTTTCAACTCTACCTTTTTTTTTTTGTCGTTTCTACCCTTTCCTTTCTTTTTGCCAAGGTAGCTTATAAATTTTATGTGATTCTATAAATGATATCGTAATTTCCAATATAATCCTTATTTTCATATTTTTACTTTTTAATCTCAGATTTGGTTTATCTCACTTTCTTTTTTTTGGTTAATCTCCCTTATTACATAGAAAACCCCACATTTTCCTGAACTAAGTCATAGGATTCTGTCATGGAGGAGTGGTTGTAGTCATTAGTCTGTCACAATAAAAGATAAAAAATATAAACAAATTCTCTCTGCATCCACCTTTATTTTGAATGTAGTATCTTACAAATCAGGAAACAAGGATGGAATAATAAGAAATGCTGGTAATAAATGATTTTGCAATAAAAATCTAAGATGCACTAATTCATCAGGAAAATCTCTATGATGTATTTGAAGATCAATATATTCAATGACATTGGCTGTCACATATTTGTACTGGGTTTACTGAATATCATAAATCATGCAAAAATTATTTTTAAATATCCTTATCAAAATAGTAAACTTTTGGGGTACCTGAGTTGCTGCTCAGTTAAGTATCTGACTTCAGATCTCATCTCACTTCATGATCTCAGGGTCTCGAGATTGAATCCCAAGTCTGGCTCTGCACTGAGCATGGAGCCTGCTTAAGATTCTCTCTCCTTTTGCCCTTCCCTCACAGGTTACACACATTCTCTCTCTCTCTCAAAAAAAAAAAAAAAAAAGTAAAGTTTTACAGAAATAGAATTTTATTTTGTGCTTAGTAGATTTATCTAAAAATTGTATCCTATTAATGATATTTGGATGCTTCTAGAATTTAAAATACTTTCCCTGGCTAATATGAGTAGAATCCAAGATTCTATGAGCCGAATAGAAAGGCATAATATGTATATACTTACAACATAAACACTTATCTTCTTAACACTAGTGTCATCCTAGTATATGAAAGGTATATAGATGTAAAAAAAAGGTGCTTATTTTCATTATAAAATCAAATATATGTTGATTTCTTTCCATCTACAGAATATAACTGCCCTTTTGAAAGATATTTAAAGAACCCAATGATAAGATAAAGTTTATGTTCTTGTCCCCTTTTGTTTTCAATGATCTTTACCATCTAATTATATTTTATTTTATTTTATTTTATTTTATTTTATTTTATTTTATTTTATTTTGCTTTTATTTATTTAATCTGAGAGACAGAGAGAGAGAGGCAAAGACACAGGCAGAGGGAGAAGCAGGCTCCATGCAGGGAGCCCGATGTGGGACTCGATCCCAGGACTCCAGGATCACGCCGTGGGCTGAAGGCAGGCGCTAAACCACTGAGCCACCCAGGGATCCCACCATCTAATTATTTTAAATTTGTTTTTTATTTATTTATTCATGATAGACATAGAGAGAGAGAGAGGCAGAGACACAGGCTGAGGGAGAAGCAGGCTCCATGCCGGGAGCCTGACTCAGACTCGATCCCAGGACTCCAGGATTGTGCCCTGGGCCAAAGGCAGGCGCTAAACCCCTGAGCCACCCAGGGATCCCCCATGTAATTATTTTAAAAGCACCTTTAACTGTTAATAAAAATTTCTCTTTCAGGAAGATGGTGGAATAGTAAGAGGACCCTAGCCTCACGTCCACCAACAGATATACCTAGATAACACTCTCATTAGTGCAAATAATCCAGAGAATGACCCAAAGACTCGCAGAATATGTTCTGCAAATAACTGTAGAGAAGAGGCCACATCAAAATGGTAGGAAGGGCAGAGACACAGTCAGGAATTAGAGGGCCTCACAGGACTGTCTGCAGAAGGAAGGGATGCAGCTGCTGAGGAGAGGGGAGAGAAGCAGACTCCTACACGGAGGAAGATGAATCCCCATAACATTTGGCTTTGAAAACCAGAGGGCTTCAATTTCATAAGTTCTTATAACAGCATGGCATAAAATTTGGAATTCTAAAAACTCAGCAGGTTCAGAGCTGGGAGATCCTAGAGGGTGAAAAGAATTTGAGTATCCAATCTTAAAGAGACAGCACAACAAACAGCCCAGAAGCAGCAGTTTGAAAGGTGCTTGGTGTATATGAGAGGGAGTTATTTATTAATCTCAGAACACGTCCAGAGGAACAGAAATCTCTGGGGAAGTCTTCCAGGAACACAGAAATTGACAAGCGCCATTTTCATCTCTCATCCCCCAGCATAAACACAGGGTTACCTGTGGAACTTGTTACCTAACTTGCTAGCACTGCCACCCCAGCCTGAACTGGGCTTCTGCCAATCCACACACACCCCCCCATTCTGCAGTTGTAGTGCTGCAGGGCTGCTTCCATAGAGAAGGGGGCAGGCCCAAAGCTTGCTAGCACTGCTGCCCCACCTCACCCTCTGTGCTGTGTTTCAGCAGATCCACCCTTTCCCACATGCTCTTGGCTGGAGTCCATATGGGGTGGTGCCAGAGGCCTGATAGTATGCAAACAGCCTTTACAGTGGCCACACACTCCAAAGTGATTCCTGCCCCAGAGAGAGGGAAAGATAATCACACACACACACACACACACACACACACACACCAGTTACATGGAAGCCTTAGCAATGGGCCAGTGGCAGATAATTGGGCTCACTACAGGGTACAACACAGAGAAAGCACCATGCAGTTTGGCATTGCTGCATTTCTGGCAAATGCCTGGTCTGACTCAATTCAAGGCCAAGGCATCCCCAGAATGGCTCACTAATACCACAAGAAGAAAACACTGCCCACTACGGGCAAAGAGAGCCCTGGCAGATGACTAAACTGAAGAAAAAGGTGGTTCAGACACAACAGCAGGGCATACGCATCATATATAGAGCACACCCCTGAAGTGCCAGGTCCTGGTGAACATGAGACATGACAGGGCAGGGCACTCCAGGATCTCTTCTCCTTAAGACCATTACTTTCAAGTGCAGGAGATGTAGCTGTCTTTACTAACATAGAGAAACAGACACAGAAAATTAGACAAAATGAGGAGACAGAGGAATATGTTCCCAAATGAAAGGATAAAATCACAGCAAGAGACCTCCTAAGAGAAATAAATGGAAATAAGTAACATGTCTGATAGAGAATTTAAAGTAATGAACATAAACATACTCATTGGACTTGAGAAAAGAATGGAGGATATCTGTGAGATACTTAACAATGAGATAAAAAAAAAGAACCAGATATGAGGAACACAATAAAGGAAAAAATCATACTAGGTGGAATAAATAGCATACTAGATGAAGCAGAAGAACAAATCATCAGCAACCTGGAGGAAAGAGTAATAGAAAGTAATCAAGCTAAGGTGAGAGGAAAAAAATGTGCAAAATGAGAAGAGACTTCGAGAAATCAACAATACTGTCAGGTGAAATAACATTCACATTATAGGGGTCCCATAATAAGAAGAGAAAGAAAGGTGGAAGAAAATTTATTTGAAGAAATAATAGCTGACACCTCCCCAAATCTGGGAAAGGAAGCAGAAATGCAGATCCGGGAGGAACAGATATGTCCCAACAAAATCAACCAAGGAAATCCACACCAAGACACACAGTAATTAAGATGTCAAAGAGCACCGATCAAGAATTTTTAAAGGAGCAAGAGAAAAGAAAGCAGTTACACATAAGGGAAATCCCATAAGGTTATCAGTAGATTTTTCAGCAAAAACTTTGCAGACCAGAAAGGAGTGGCATGATATATTCAAAATGCTGAAAGGAAAAAAAAATCTGCAGTCAAAAATATTCTATGCAGTAAGGCTATCAATTAGAATAGGAGAGATAAAGAGTTTCCCAGACAAAGAAAAGTTAAAGGAATTCATGACCACTAAATCTGCCCTACATGTTAAAGGGGACTCTTTGAGTGGAAAGGAAAGACAGAAAGAAGAGCAAAAGAAAAAAAATAGGAAGCATAAAAGTAGCAGAAGTAAGTATATCTGTAACTATCAGTCAAGAGACTCACAAAAATAATGTAAATATGACACCATAACCTAAAATGGATAGAGGAGAGAAGTAAAGAGTGGATTCAAACTTAAGTGACCATCAACTTAATATAGACTGCTATATTAATAGTATAGAAGGTATTATATACAAACTGAATGGTAACCACAAATCAAAATACAGTAATATAAAAGCACAATATAAGAAAATAGATCCCAAGTATATTACTAAAAAAGCTAACTAGTCATGAAAGAAGAGAGTAAGAGAATAAAGAGAAAAACTGCAAAAACTACCATAAAACAAGCACAAAATGGCAAAAATACATATCTCTCAATAATTACTTTGAATATAAATGGACTAAATGCTCCAATCACAAGACACTGGGTGACAGAATGGATTAAAAAAAAACAACAACAAGACTCATCTATATGTTGCCTACAAGAGACACTTCAGATAAAAGACACACACAGATCGAAAGTGAAGGGACAGAGAAGCATTTATGATGTCAAAAGAAAGCCAGGATAGCAATATGTACATTAAAAATATAGACTTTAAAAGAAAGACTGTACGAGAGACAAGGACAGTATATAGTCATTCACAGGACAATCCAACAAGAATATATAACAATACTGTGAATATTGTAAATATTTTTGTACCTAATGTGAGAGCACTCAAATACTTAATGTAGTTAATAACAAATATAAAGGAAATAATTGATAGTAATAGAATAACAGTAGGGAACTTTTAACATCCACTTGCATTAATGAACGGATACTCCAATCAGAAAATCAACAAGGAAACAGTGGATTTGACTAATATACTAGACCAAATGTATTTAATATATTCAGAACATTCTATCCTAAAACAGCAGAATACACATTCTTTTGAAGTGCACATAGAACATTCTCCACAACAAATTACACATCAGGACACAAAACAAGCCTCAAAAAATTCAAAAAGATCGAAATCATACCATGCATCTTTTCTGACCATAATGCTTTGAAACTAGAGATCAACTGCAAGAAAAAAATCAGAAAGGGCACAAATACATGGAGGTTAAGTAACATGCAGCTAAACAAAGATTGGGTCAATCAAGAAATCAAAGTGGACATCAAAAAATACACCGGCACAAGTGAAAATGAAAACACAAGGGTCCAACATCTTTGAGATGCAGCAAAAGAGGGAAATTCTAAGAGGGAAAGGTATAGCAAAATAGGTTTACCTCAAGAAGTAAGAAAAGTTTCAAATAACTCAACCTTAAACATAAAGAAGTTAGAAAAAGAATAAACCAAACCCAAACCCAGTAGAAAGAAAGAAATAGTAAAGATGAAAGCAGAAATAAATTAAATTAAACAAACAATAGAACAGATTAAACCAGGAGCTAGTTCTTTGTAAAGATCAACAAAATTGATAAACCTTTAGCCAGACTCATCAGGAAAATAAAAGGATTCTAAACAAAATCAGAAATGAAAGAGAAGAAATCACAACTGACATCACAGAAATGCAAAGGATTATAAGAGAATATTATGAAAAGTATATGCCAACAAACTGGACAACCTAAAAGAAATAGATAAATCCTAGAAACATATAACCTCCCAAAATTGAACCACAAAGAAATAAAAATTTGAACAAGCCAATTACGAGCAATGAAATTGAATTAGTAATCAAAAAGCTACCAACAAACAAAAGTCCAGGACCAGATGGCTTCACAGGTGAATTCTACCAAACATTTAAAGAAGAGTGAATACCCATTCTCAAACTACTTTAAAAAAAAAAAAACAGAAAATGGAGGAAAACTTCCAAATTTATTCTATAAAGGCCTGTATTATCCTAGTGCCAAAACCAGATAAAAACACTACAAAAAAAGAACAACCCAGAAATACAGTCCAATATTTCTGATGAACATAGATGCAAGAATCCCCACCAAAATAGTAGCACACTGATTCCAACAATCCATTCAAAAAATCATTCATCACTATCAAGTGGGACTTACTGCTTGGATGCAAGGCTGTTCCAATATTTGCAAATCACACAATGGGATACACCACATCAATAAGAGAAATAATAAAAACTATCTGATAATTTCAATAAATGCAGAAAAAGCATTTGACAAAGTACAACATCCATTCATGATAAAAAAAAAAAACCTCACCAAAGTAGTTCTAGAGGAACATACCTCACTGTAATAGAAGCCATATGTAAAAAAGTCCGCAGCTGACATTATCCTCAATGATGAAAAACTGAAAGCTTTATCCATAAGATCAGGAAAAAGACAATAATGTCTACTCTCACCACTTTTATTCAACATAGTACTAGAAGTCCTGGTCGAATCAATAAGGCAGAAAAAGGATTAGAAGGAATCCAAACTGGTTAAAGTAGTGAACCTTCTACTATTTGCAGATGACATCTTGCTACATCTAGAAAACCCTAAAGACTCCACCCCAAAACTACTGGAATGTATAAAAAAAATTCAGTAAGGTTGCAGGATACAAAATCAATGAAAAGAGATCTGCTGCATTTCTATACACTAACAACGAAGCAACACAAAAAGAAATTAGTAAGCAATCTCATTTACAAATGCACCAAAAGTAATAGAGTACCTAGGTATAAACTTAACCAAGGAGGCAAAAGACCTGTACTCTGAAAATTATAAAACACTGATGAAAGAAATTGAAGATGATACAAATGGAAAAACTATCTATAATCATGTATTGAAAGAACACTGTTAAAATGTCCATACTACCCAAAGCACTCTACAGAATTGATGTAATCCCTATCAAAATACAACAGCATTTTTCACAGACCCAGAACGAGTAATCCTACAATTTGTATGAAATCACAAAAGACCCCAAATAGCCAGAGGAATCTTGAAAAAGAAAATCAAATCTGGAGGTATTACAATTCAGATTTCAAGTTATACTACAAAGCTGTAGTAAACAAAACAGCATACTACTGGCGCAAAGATAGACACACATATCATAAGAACAAGATAGAAGGCCTATAAAAAAACCTCATGATTATGTGCTCAATTAATCTTCCACAAAGAGGTAAGAATATATAATAGGAAAAAGACAGTCTCTTCAACAAATAATGTTAGGAAACTTGGATAGCTATATGCAAAAGAATAAGACTAGCCCACTTTCTTACACCATACACAAAAACAAACTCAAAATGGATTAAGGACCAAACTCTGAGATGTAAAACTGTAAAAATTCTAGAAGAGAGCACAGGTAGTAATTTCTCTGACATCAGCCATACCAACATTTTTCTACATATTTTTCCTGAGGCAAGGAAAATAAAAGCAAAAATTAACTACTGGGACTACATCAAAATAAAAAGCTTCTGAGCAGTGAAGGAAACAACCAACAAAACTAAAAAACCAACATACTGAATGGGAGAGGATATTTGCAAATGATATATCCAATAAAGGGTTAGTATCCACAATACATAAAGAACTTATAATACCCAATATCTCCAAAGATCCAATTAAAAAGTGGGCATAAGACATGAAAAAACATTTCTCCAAAGAAGACATCCAGATGGCCAACAGACGCATGAAAAGATGCTTAATATCACTCATCATCAGGGAAATGCTAATCAAAATTACAATAAGATATTACCTCACACCAATCAGAATGGCTAAAATAAAATGGCTAAAAAACCCCACAAGAAACAAGTGTTGGTAAGGATATGGAGAAAAGGGAACCTCTTACCCCGTTGGTGGGAATGCAAAATAGTACAGCCACTGTGAAAAACAGTATGGAGTTTCCTCCAAAAAATTAAAAATAGAATTTCTATATGATTTAGTAATTCTATTCCTGGGTATTCACTTAAGGAATACAAAAATGCTACTATATATCCATTTATATTCCACAGTGGAATAGTATTCAGCCATAAAAAAGAATGGTATCTTGCCATTTGCAATGACATGGATAGAACTAGAGAGTATAATGCTAAGTGAAGTAAGTGGCTCACAGAAAGACAAATGGCATATGATTTCACTTATGTGAAATTTCAGAACAAAACAAAGAAAAAGAGAGGGGGGAGAAAGATATAAGCCCCCAAACAGACTTGTTTCTCCCTCTGGACTCTTAACTACAGAGAATAAACTGATGGTTACCAGAGGAGAAGGCATCAGGAGGATGGGTGAAACAGGCCATAGGGATTATGGAGGACACTGATCATGATGAGCACTAAGTAATGTAGAGAATTACTGAATCTCTATACTATACATCTGAAGCTAAAATAACACTATGTTAACTACACTGGAATTCAAATAAGAACTTAATAAAAATTTTAAAAACCACTAAATTTTTCACATTTTGCTGAGCTATTCTCAACTTACACAACAATTTTACATGCCAGAGAGCTCCGTTTTCAATAAAAAGTGTTTGAAAACCTGCATGAAATCCAAAGTGCATCAGTATACCACATCTTGGATAAAATCCCAAAGTATTCAAATTTCAGACTACTGAAAATAATTTCTGAGATATTCATAGTTATTATTCTTGACTTAGACTATATGTCTTTTCCTATCTCTATTCTTATTCACCTTCCAAAAGGATTACATGTGTATTCATATACATGTCAGTTAGTGGTCTGGTTTATGTCTATGAGAAGTCTTTTGAAAGCTTTTCCTTTTTTAAGCCAAGAAGAAAATTACTGTAATCTCAACTATCAATGGTCATAAGTGATTCTTCTTCAAAAACCTGCTTTGTTTTTTCCAGCACAGTACACTGTACATGATGGTCCCCACAGTTCAAAATCTTTTCAGTACAATGGCTTCTTGTACCAGGCACAGTACAATTACTTTGCTCACTTACAATTCAACTCCTGTCCTAGTGAATACTACTAAACAAAATTTCCCTGGTCACAACTTTTAGAATCTAGTATCACTGACCATATATTTGTACTAAATGGAGAAGGAAATACTTGTCAAAGAAACCTTTGGGAAAAAGCTAAATAATCACTCTATAATAAGATGATAAGAAAAATAAAGAACATAGCAAGGTCAAAGTGTGAGTAGAGGCTTAAAATCATGGCTAATATATAAGCAATAATTTTAAGAAGATAGTAAAACATAAAATTACTAATACAATATATTAATAGACTCTATAAGAGTTAGCATATTCTTAATTAGGTTATAGAAATAGTGCCTTAATAATTTGTTAAACTCCTTATCCTATGTGGACTTTTTTTCCCTTTGAAAGCATTTCCTCCTATTTAAATCCCTTCTTGTTATATTCCAGTCAGAGGGAGACTCAGTACTGCCCATATAAAAGTAGCAGAATTCCAGCAAATAAATGAAAACAATGGGTGAGATCACAATTGCTGTTAGGGAGAGGCAAGGTCACCACCCCAAACAGTGGTCAGGCAGTGCAAGGAAGTGCCAGCTCAAGGAAATTTGCTCTCACACGGGCTCAAGAAAGAAAGTTAAACTTAGCACAATCAAATGGAAGATATTACTAAGGCTCTGAGGAAAAGTGAGGAAATTAGAATGGACTTTATTTAAACTTTATGTGAAGAAGGAATAAACTGTGGTATCTATAATTTGACTTATGGTTGGTCCTTGGTCCCCAGAACTTTCTTTTAACTTATTAAATAGTCTTAAAAAATTACCTAAGAGCTTCCTTTTGTTCAATTGCTCCATATGAGAGGCCATCATTTAAACCAAAAACACTCCTGTGAGGTGAAAGAGAGAGGTATAGGAGGGGTGAAGTCAGCCCAGGCATGATGAGACAGACCATTGTGCCTTAGGATGTGGGAAGTGATCCTGGTAGTCACACTGATTGGATATTCAGAAGAATTTGCTAGAGGTTTATAGGTAAACATTAACAATACTAGCTTTAGTCTGCCAGCATCAGTGTCAATTACTTGATAGTTGTGACTAAATAGTTTAGTGGTTTCAAGATATACAAACAGGGGTAGCAGATAACATAAATAAGGATGCTTATAAATGTACCAAAAAAGTTAAACTAAGTAGACTAATGCTTATAAACTATTGGAGTACATTTACAATATCAAGGAAGATATATGTTATTTCTCCTTACAAAATATAATTTTATAATTTCTACAAAAATATATTTAACTATGCAATAGTAATTGTTTAGTTTTAACCAGTCACAGTAATATTAAAATACATTCTATACACTGTCTCACGAATGAAACTGATACCTCTATCCTATATTCTCTTAGGTAAATATGTTTTATCTGTCTGCAGGACATTCTTTTATTTATTTTTTTAAAGATTTTATTCGTGAGAGACACAGACAGAGAGGCAGAGACATAGGCAGAGGGAGAAGCAGGTTCCCTGCAGGGAGCCTGATGTGGGACTCGACTCCAGGACCCTGGGATTACGACCTGAGCTGAAGGCAGATGCTCAACCACTGAGCCATCCAGGTACCCCTGTCTGTGGGATATTCTCTTGCAAATCTCAGTTACACTCTTTATAACCTGCGGAAGTGTTGGTTTTCCTAGTGGCCTCAGTTATTTACTAAAAGGCTCAATTTCTTTTTTTTCTTTTTTTTATACTTTAAGTTCAATTTGCCAACATACAGTATAACACTCAGTCTTCATCCCATCAAGTGCCCTCCTTAATGTCTGACACCCAGTTACTCCATCTCCCCACCTACTTCCCTTTCTGCAACCCTTTGTTTGTTTCCCAGAGTTACGAGTCTCTCATGGTTTGCCTTCCTCCCTAATTTTTTTCCACCCAGTTTACCTCCTTTTCCTTATGGTCTCTTTAACTATTTTTTATATTCCAAATATGAATAAAACTATATGATAATTATCTTTCTCTGATTGACTTATTTCACTCAGCCTAACACCCTCCAGTTCCATCCATGTTGATGTAAATGATAGGTATTCATTCTTCCTGATGGCTAAGTAATATTCCATTGTGTGTATACACACACACACACACACACACACACACACACCACATCTTCTTATCCATTCATCAGTCAAAGGACATCATGGCTCCTTCTGCAGTTTGGCTATTGTAGATACTGCTGGGTTGCAGGTGTCCCATCATATCACTACATCTGTATCTTTGGGGTAAATACTCAGTAGTGCAATTTCTGGGTCATAGGGTAGCTCTATTTTTAACTTCTTGAGGAACCTCCACACTGCTTTCCAGAGTGGCTGCATTAGCTTGCATTCCCATCAAGAGTGCAAGAGGTTCCCCTTTCTCCACATGCCTGTCAACATTTGTTTCTAAAACTGAAAGAATCAATTTTCATTCTTTAACATTTATTGGGGACCAATTATGTGCTAAGAATTGTCTTAGCTGAGTGGGAGATAGAATGGTTAATATTGTGTCTATCTTTGATGAAGTAGCTTGTGTAGCATTCATCTATTGCTATTGCATATATATATATATATATATATATATATATATATATATATATATAATATTTCCTGACATAAAATAGATCATAACTTCTGAGAAAACTTTCAAAACTTAATAAAATGTAGTTTGTAATGAAATGTGGGGCCTGCCATAATATAAATAACCTAATTAGTTGTGTTGTTGTTTTAAGTGCACCACTAAAGAGGTATCTTTTACTCAAGGAATGAAATTAGGTTGAGGGAAAGAGCAGAAGGAAATATAAACAAACTTAGGTAATACCGTAGGTATTACAGATCAGGATGGGAGGTGTGCATCGACTCAAGTCTGAGCAGAAAAATATCATGCAGTCAGTGAGAGATGTTAAATAAAGAGCAGAAGACAAGCTTTCTTTTTTCTTTTTTCTTTTTGAAGACAAGCTTTCTTTATAAAATTTTGACAAGAGTGGCCATCTTGAATCCTAATGTTGATTTAGTGAAACAGTGTATATAGTTATTGGGCCCGTTGCTCTATTATTTTGAAGTGAATCTGAACACCTCTGGTAGGATGAAAATATCCGTGCTTCCTTTTTACCGATTCTAGGTAAGCATATGCTTTGCTTCTCCCCGCACTGTTATACTCTATAATCAAAATGGAGCACTTTCTGGAAACATGCAAAAAAAATTCAAAAAGGGAAGACTGACATTTCTGCTATGAAACAGCCTTATTATAAAAAGGTGGAGGGATGATAATTAGATCAGATCCAAAAAAGCTATAACCCCTAAAACAAAAGATATCAAGAAGCCTATTTCAAAAATGGCTATGCTTCAAGTTTTGAAATATGCGCCCATCTGCTGAGACTGAGCCTAAGCTTCCTTCTAGAAACACTTTTATGGGAACTGCCTTTCAGCTAGGCATCCAGGTCAGCACCTGGGTCTCACATATACAACAACTGGGCAGCCCTGCTCAAGGCTATGTCGCTGCCCTCTGCTTTTGCTCTTTTTTGGGTGATCTGGGCAAGTTCCTTAAAATTTCAGATACTCAACTTTGCTATCTATAACATAGGAATAGTAATATCTGCTTTATTTTATACATGATGATTTTTAAAAAATTACTTACACATAAAAATTATGTTTTTGTGTAAATGCAAAGTTAATTCTATACCTAGCCAATGTACTGCATAGTTAATAATTGTTTATTGGTTAATTATAATATGCATATCACATGGTAATCCTATTCATGAATCTCCACTGACCAATATAAAAAGTTTATTTTACTTATATATATAAATCTAAATATATTTATAAAATATTTATATTTGTATTTATATGACAAATTTATATATAAAATATATTTATATAAAATATACATTTATAAAAATTGTGTATTAGACTAAAAATCACTACTCTTCATGGTTTGCCTTAAGATTTTAGGTAAAGATAATGTGAACCCACATTGATTAGCAAAATGCTAGTACTGTTTTATTTCTCTTATACTGTTTTTTTTTAAGATTTTATTTTAAAAAAGAAGATTTTATTTATTCATGAGAGACACAGAGAGAGGAAGAGACACAGGCAGAGGGAGAAGCAGGCTCCATGCAGGGAGCCTGATGAGACTCAATCCCGGGTCTCCAGGATCACGCCCTGGGCGGAAGGCAGGTGCTAAACTGCTGAGCCACCCAGGGGTCCTTATCTTATACTGTTTTAATATGATTTTTAGTAGTGTACATACTTTTTCAATAGTGCATGGATTTAATCGATAAATAAATGCTACCTATGTTGGAATGCATTCAAAACACTGTTTTTAATAAAAGTGGAAATGACCGACTCACAGGACATAAAATCTAAACATTTAAGCTGGACGTCCAAGATTTGCCTGGTTTTTCCTTGGGTCTAGTTTCTCATTCCTTTATAAGGAAATCTCTGGATGTGTGAATGATCAGTGTACATCACATCCTTGCTCAGTGAATCATTACTGATTCAAATCTCAGGGCCTTTGTTCTTGCTGTTTCCATATATTTCTTCCATTATCCTCTCCTACCTTAGGCATATCTACTAAGCCATAACCTTAGCAGCGTTTTCTCCCAAACGCCATTTCTAATCCTGTCAACCTCACTCTAGGAAGAACTTGTTGCCTAGATTGTCACTTGCATATACTCTCTATATATAGACATAAGATAGTACTTGTTGAATTTTATTGCTTTTTTGTGCCACTCTTCCCATAGCAAAGAACAGGTCCTTGAGATTACAGTGGCTGCTTTTTTAATTTTTTGGTTATATATTCCAGCACCCAGAATGTCTTGATGTCTTGTACTTTATTGAACAAAAATGTAAATAAGCAAATGCATAGTTTATTAAGTAATACATAATAGCAGTGACATAGAAGTAGTTCTCTGACTCTTAACATTGTACTCTAGTATAGCTGTTATATCCATCAGGGAGCAGAAAACAGATTGCAAAGTCACATAGGTTAAATGAGAAGAATTTAATAAAAGGATTATTAACAAAAGTGTGTGTAGTGCTCAGAGAAATTACCAACAGATGGGGGAGCACCCTGGGGTTAGCAGGTATGGGAAGATTATCATCCCAAGGTGATAAAGGGGTGATAGGAAAAAGATTTTACCAGAACCTGAGATGGACCTAGAGCTGTAGGGCAAAACTGCTGGAGAGCCTTTTGTTGGAGGTACTTAGTCACTGCTGACCCCAAAAGACAGGAATATACACTCAATGCCTCTCTTCCCACAGTCTTATATGCTGTTGCTGCCTCCTATGGGTCGGATCCAAGCAGAAAGAAGAGAACCAGAAAACTTTAACAAGGATCAGCCTCCCTCCACATAAGCAGCAGCAGAGTCTAGAAGGGCTGAGAGTGGCTCTCTAAGAGAGAAATGTAAATGTAATATACTGTCCAGGCAGCTCTGCATTTTGAGACAAGTAAAGCCACATACTTCTGTTAACTCTATACGTACAAAAGAACGTGGGCACATTGACTCTATTTCTTCAGCCAATTGTGGCCAGCAGGAAGGTGAGGCAAGCTGATGAAAAAAATGGTGAGCATCTGGCAAATCAATACTTTCAATGTTACAGAAAGTTTTTTTAATCTAAAAGCCTGCTATTTATGCATGAAAAGTAGTAATTTTATAAATGGATTCTAAATAACCTAAAAGTAGTCAGTATTACTTTAAATAGTAGGGCAATTTACCTCCTTCTTTTTGGTAAGGTTAGCATTAGATTTGCAAGTTCACCGATTCACAGAGCCATCCTGCGGGGATGGGCACTCAGGAGCTCCACAGCACACCCACCGAGTAAAAACTTCATCGATACTTTCAAGACTGCAAGCTGTCCTGTTGTACCTGCACTAGGCATGCATTTGTTCTGATGTTTCTGTATGAATGGATTTTTAGAACACGTCAAAATTCATTAAGTTTCTGCCATGAAAGATATATGGGATGTTATATCCACAATTTTAGGTATAGTTTCGGTTCAGAGTTCCTAGGTATCACAAAGCTTGGAAGGCTTTCAGAGATTTTTCGGCTCTCTCCTTCCTTCACTCATCACGACTTCCTTCACATGCATTTGTCCACAAGAAAACGGAGTCCCAAAAAGTTTAAATTATTTGCTCAATACTATGTAGCCATGGGCGTATAAGTTTCCCTATTTTTATTACTTATTTCTCCTAATTATCTATTACTTAAGTTCTCTTATTGATTTGGCCAGGTTTTTTGTTGTTGTGTTTTTTTATTTATTTCTTTTCTTTTTTTTTTTTTTTTTACTATTACATAGCCAGTTGCTTTATGTTCACCTTAAAGAGAAGGATGGAGTAGTTAACAGCTAGCATTCTAAGGTAAAATAGGAGTTAGGCACAAAGAGACCATGTTGAGAAGAAATACACCCATATCTTAATAGATATAATTTTGAAGATGAAAGGGTATGTCAGAGAAGTATGAGTTTAGAAAAAAAATGCAGAAAGCCACTTGAGTGTCATGCACTACTATCTGAAATACCAAGACTGAATTTATATAAAGCCTTAAAAGGAAAAATATAATTGATAACAAAATGACAGAAAAATACTCCAATGTGCCAATGTTTCCAGGGATACTAGATTATTCTCCTCTTCATACCTTAGCCAGCTTTTTAAAAAGATTTTTTTAAGAACAGTTTTAGATCTACAACAAAATTCAAAGCAAGGTACAGAGATTTATCATAAACTTTCTGACCCTCCACATGTAGGCTCCCCCATTTCACATCATTCATCTGAAGGGCACATTTTTTACCAAGGATGAAGCTACACTAAAACACCAGCATCAATCAAAATCCACGCTTATATTAGAGTTAACTCTTGGCGCTGTACATCCTGCCAGTTTGCAGAAATATATAGCAGCATATATCCATCATTATAATATCCTACAGACTATTTTTTACTTCCCTAAAAGTTATCCATGCTCCCCCTATTCATTTCTCTCTCCTACCTAACACCTGGCAACACTGTGTAGATATTATGTGGATGTATGTTTTCACTTCCTTTGGGTAAATGCCTAGGAGTGTGATTGGTGGATCCTATGGCAGTATGTTCAGTTTTGTAAAAAACCTCCAAACTGTCTTCCAGAGTTGCTATACCATTTTGTATTCCCACCAGCAATATTCATTTTTGTTGCTTCACATCCTCACCAGCATTTGGTATTTTCAGCGTCCTGGAGTTTTGCTATTCTAACAGGTGTGCTGTGGTATCTCATTGTTGCTTTAAAATGCATTTCCTCAATGACCTATAATGTAGAGCATTTCTTCATATGCTTATTTACCACCTGACTTTCTTCGGTGGTGAAGTTATGGTCTTTGGTCCATTTTTAAATCAAGTTGTTTTCTTATTCAGTTTTAAGAGTCCTTTGTGTATTTTGGATAAGCATCTTTTATCAGATGAGTCTTTTGCAAATATTTTCTCAGTCTGTGGCTTGTCATTCTCTTGACATTGTCTTTTGCAGAGCAGAAGCATTTAATTTTAATGAAGCACAATTTATCAATTATTTCTTTCACACATCATCTTTTGCATTGTATCTTAAAATGTATCATCATGCCCAAGGTCATCTGAGTTTTCTCTTATGTTACCTTCTAGAAATGTTATAGTAGTTTTGCCTTTTGCATTTAGGTCTATGATGCATTTTGAGTTACTTTTTTTGGGGAAGGTTATAAGGTCGATGTCTAGATTTTGTAGGTGTGGGTGTGTGGATATTCACTTATCCCAGCACTGTTTGTTGAAGAATCTCCTTGCTCCATTATATTGTCTCTGCTCCTTTGTCAAAGGTTAGTTGACTGTATTTTTGAGACATAGTTAATTTTTGCCCTTATACATTTATTCCTAAAATAAATGTCTGCTTTATTAGTTATCTAGAAACTACATAGATCTGGGTGTTTTTGTTTGGTTGGTTGGTTTTTGTTTTGGCTTAGCCAACAGAAATATGTTTCAGATCCCAGTTCTGTCTTATTCCTTCAGGAATGTACCAAGTGGAACTTCTTAGCAGTGCGTCCACTGGATTTATAATTATAAGTAATTGTCTTTGTCCAATACAACAAAACAAGGCATGTTCAAATGGAAAATATCTTCCAAAGTAGGCACTACTTCCACTAAATGTTGCTTGTATTACTTATAGCAGATTTTGTAGTTCTTCTGAAACATGTTATATCTTTATATGCAGATTCAGGACTTTATTTCAAGTCTAGGACAGCTAAACTGTCCTAGAGGTGAGAGTGGCTCAGAGTAAAGCCTTAAATCTCAGGCTACATTTGTTGCAATCTGGAGATGTCTGCCTCCCCTACCCCTTTTATTCCCCACTTCACCTTTGACAGCTTCTCTGAGCAAGGAGACCTGGGAAATTACATTCTCACTGAATTACCCTCCAGCTATACTTCCCCTGTGATTCTAGGGTGAAGAAGTGGCTCTTAAAGGACCCTCCTCCACGTTTCCTGTGGCTTGCCTATACTCTCCTCCCATCCACGCCCAACTGAAATAATCCAGTGATAAGATCCTGAAATGAATCTTTCAGGATTATATTCCAATTATTTTAAAGGAATCTCTTTCATGACTCAAGTCCTAGGTTCCTTTTCTTTTTCCTTTTTTTTATCTGCATATAGAAGTGCTTATTTCTTTTAATAATATTTCTGGTTAGGGCAGGATAGTGGAATACAACGGTGCTTACTCTCTCATGTTTGTTTAGAAAGCAATTACTGCATTGAACTGAAGGTGTGTGTCCTTCCAAAATTCATACTTGGATACCTTAACTCTTAAATGTTATAGCATTAGGAGGTGGAGCCTTTGGGAGGTAATCATGTCACAAAGTGAATCCTCATGAAGAGCATTAGCATCCTCATAAAGGGACCCAAGAAAGCTTTCTCCCACTCTGTGTCCATGTGAGGATACAATGAAAAGACAGAAGTCTAGAATCCAGAATAGCGTTTTCACCAGTGAATCTGCTGTTGCCTTGATCTTGGACTTAGCCTTTGGGACAATGAGAAATAAATTGTTTATAAGTCACCTAGTCAATGACACTTTGTTATAAGAGCCCTAACTGAGATATGTACTTCACTTGCCAATAGCTACATATTGCATACAGGGAAGCACTGTGATTTAGCTAGTCATTTTATTAGTGGAATTCAGATTGTTTTGCTACATCAAATCATGCTATCACGAGAGCTGTACATATATTTAGAAGAAACTCATAGTAATAGAATCACTGACCAAGGTAGTGTCCTTTTAAAATTTTGAGACATAATTGCAAAATTATTTTTCAAATAGGTTGCACCAATTTTTGCCCCCACCAAGAGTATGTTTTTTGTCCCCAATTCTTTAATATCAAATGCTATTATTAATAAAATACCAAGTCTCAGACTTCTATCCTTACAAAGACCTGCTTCCAGGGTTGGCCCTTGGTAGGCATCTGGGAACTTACCTGGTAAACAGTTATCTACACTGCTAAAAAAATTTTTCTCTGAATGAGAAAACTGCCATAAATGATAAAGTTGTTCATTATGCTTAATTTATTTGTATAAACAATGTGGTTTATCGTGAACATTTGCTTTCCTTCCAGGAGTTTAGGATTTTTGCATGTGCTAAGCAGAAGGTGCCTATGTGATCAACCTCCAATAAAAATTTGGGACACTAAGTCTCTAATAAACTTTCCTAGAAGACAGTGCCTTGTACAACTTGCTGCAACTCTTCATTGGAGGGATTAAGTGCAGGCTGTGAATTTCCACCAGGAGAGGATACTGGAAGCTTGAAATTTCCAGGAGAACCTCATACAGAGTTTCCTCAAGACTTCACCCCATGCATATGTTCCTTTATAATTTTGCTTTGTATCCTTTCACTGTGATGACTCTCAGACATATGCTGAATCCTTTGAGTCCTTCTAGTGAATTCCCACCCCTGGAGGTGGTCTTAGTGATCCCTGACATGCTATTAAACATTTTTATTTACTAATTTGATAGGTGAAAAGGGGACTAAACATATTTTGTATTTCTTAATTATGATTGAGGATTAGCATATTTTTTGTGACCTGAACCTGTCCTTTGCTGATTTTAATAGATTTTAATTTTTAGAGCAGTTATAGGTTCACAGCAAAATCGAGTGCAAATTACAAAGAGTTCCTATAAACCTCCTGCTCTCATACATGCATAACCTCCCCATTATCAACTTCACTCACTAGAATAGAACCTACATGCATACATCATAACCACTCAAAGTCCGTGTTTACACTACAGGTAACTCTTGGTGTTCTATAGTCTATGGATTTGTGCAAAACTATAAGGGCATATGTCTATCATAATATCATACAGAGTAGTTTCATTGCCCTAAAAATCTTTTGTGCTCCTCTGTTCATCTCTCCCTTCCACCTAAACCCTGACAACACTTCTGCTCTTTTCACTGTCTCTATGGTTTTGCTTTTTCCAGAATATCAGAGTTGGAATCATACAGTATGTAGTCTTTTATTTCACTTAGTAATTATGCATTTAGTTTCTTCCATATCTTCTCATGCGTGATAGCTCATTTCTTTTTAACACTGAACAATATTCCATTGTCTGAATATTCTATAGTTTATCGATTCATCTTTTGAGGGAGATCTTCAAGTTTTGGCAATTATGAATAGAGTTCTTATATAAATATCTATTTGTAAATATTTGTGTAGATATAAGTTTTCAGTCCTTCTAGGTAAATACTAGTGAGCACAACTGCTAGATCACATGGTAAGAAGTGTGTTTAGTGTTGTGAGAAACTGCTAGGCTATCTTGTAGTATAGCTGTAACCATTTTGCATTCCCACCAGCAATGAACCAGTTCCTGTTATTTCACATACTCACCAGCATTTGGTATTGCCAGTGTTCTAGATTTTGGCCGCTCTAACAAGTTTGTAGTATCTCTGTTGTTTTAATGTGTATTTCCCTGACACCTATGATATAAAGTGTCTTTTCATATGCTCATTTGCCATTTGTAGATCTTCTTTGGTGAGGTGTGAAGGTCTTTGGCACATTTTTAAATCAGGTTGTTTTCTCATTGTTGAGTTTTAAGAGTTTTTTTAAATATATTTTGCATAATAGTCCTTAATTGCAAGTACCTTTCGCAAATATTTTCTAACCAATCCGTGATTTACCTTTTCATTCTCTTGATCCTCTGCTTATTTTCAATTACGTTTTGACCTTTTTCTTAATATTATGAGTCCTTATATATTAAGAAAATTAGCTCTTTGCCAATGAAAAGTTCACATAGTTTTTCTCGGTTTGTTATTTGGGCTTTAACATTTGAGGGGGCGGGGCTTTAACTTCATTAATATTTTATTCAGCAAAATTTACTCTTTTTAAAAAATGTAGTTGACTATTTTCCTGCATGATCTATGCATTCTGTGCCCTGAACTGTCCTTGTTTAAGACTTTAAAAGCTTTATCCTTTCTTCTAATACTATTGAAAAATCTGAAGTATTGAATATACCTGGGCTTTGCTTTGGTATAACAAGCATCAAAGGCATATAATTTGTTTTTATTTTTATTTTTATTTTTTTACAATTCATCTTATTCCTTTACATGGCAAAGTAACCACCCCCTCAAACAAAGTAAATTAATTAATTTCCCCCCCAAACTGGAAATGCTCCTTCACCACGGGTGACATTGTATGAGATTTTGCAGATCTTATTTCTAGACCCTATTCTTTTTGATCTGATTATTCATTCATGAACATAAATTTGTTATTACTATTTTCATACATTAAAATACATTTAATTATCTTGGGACATTATTTTTTTCTACTTTTAGTTTTCATTTTTTTTTTGGCCTTTCTTACACATTTATTTTTCCCTTATAAATTTATAGTAACAATGTGGGGACAATTGGTATATTTAGTAGGTGTTCAAGATAGGCACACATCTATTTTTTATGTTTCTAAGTCTGGCGTTCTGTGCAGAACTTTTTTATAGTCAGGTTTATGTACAGATTTATTTTTATCGTTTTTACTTTCTAAAAAATCTTTTAAAATTTTTATTTAAACTCATGTTAGTAAACATATAGTTTTAGTGGTAGAATTTAGTGATTCATTAGTTGCATATAACACCCGGTGCTCATTACATCAAGTACCCTTCTTTTTTCTTTTTCTTTTTTAAAGATTTTATTTATTCATGAGAAAGAGAGAGAGAGAGAGAGAGAGGCAGGCAGAGACACAGGCAGAGGGAGAAGCAGGCTCCATGCAGGGAGCCCAATGTGGGACTCGATCCCGGGTCTCCAGGATCATGCCCTGGGCCAAAGGCTCGCTAAACCACCTAGTCACACGGGCTGCCCTAGGATATTATTTCAACCCCTTCTAGCAGAATATAATCATATGTAACTTCAATCTGTGGATTAAAGTCTTAATTTCAGGAAAGTCTTCTATTATATCCTTGTGTTTTGTTGTTGTTTTTTTCTGTTCTAATTTTTCTGGTCCTATCTTCAAGAACACCAGAGTTTCATATAGTGATCTTTCTCACATTTCCACAACCATCATTTTTTAAAACAATTGCAGTTCAGTTGGATGTTCTCAAACTGTTCTCTATATCATTGACTCTTTACAACATATTTTTTCACTTTTTGTTGCTTCTTATATAAAGCCATTTCTTTTTCTTGTTTTTAATTCCCCTCCATTTCTTTTTGGAGCTTTGCCAAATCATTCATTCAGTTAATGAGTTAAACTCATTCAATTTTCTTAGCTCTTCTGTTTTTGGTTCAGAAACACCATATTTCCTTTACTATCTTTGGTTTATTGGAGATCTGCTTGCCATTACTTTCATATCAACTCTTGGCTTCGGGCAATACTCTACTTAAGCCTACCTGATACTCCCTGCTTCATAGGGAAGCCCTCTGTGTCATGGCGTGTTGTATAGTGATTTAGAATTCTCATCCACTGTTCATCAAACTTTAATCCTTCAATCCATCAAACTGGTAGTCCTTTCTCGACAGTAATGGCATACTGAGTTTCTCATTCGGTCTTGCCTATTATGCCATTCTGTTTTCAAACAAACTCAAAGGTGCTTTGGCAGCCCTTTCTTTTAACATAGATCATGCCATACCAAGGAGGAGTCCTTGGTTTGGCCCTCACAAAGTGCAGGCTACTCAACGATCTTGAGGGTTCACAAAAGTCACAAAAACATAATAACCTTCTAAGTTTCTTCCTTCTGTTAGGTTCAGTTTCTCCACATTCTCTAAATCTGTCATTTGTGATTTGAGACTGTGACTGTTTCCTATTATCATGAAAGAATAGACTTTAATTTGTGTTTTTAATTCTTATTGATTTTAGTCTGTTTGAAAACAAAAAGCAGGCCATATCTATCATCTGCAACTTGGATGTTCTAGCAGTAATTCTGCTACAGTTATATTTATTTGCCTATGAACTGCTTCCCCATAATTCTTAGGTTTATTCAGCCAAATTCATTTAGTTACTCTTAACAGATGTTTGCAGCCTTATTAAATGATTTTTTTACCCTCTGACATGACAAAATTGTTTCTGAATCTGATATAAGGTGAAACACTTTAAATTTGATCTGTGGCTCTCTCCTTTGTTGGTATTAACCATTCACTCTCTAGTTCACTAGCTTCACAGATGTGATGCAATGTTTGAGCAAAATGTAGGACAAAATACCTCATTTTTGTCTCTTCTTCACTAAGACTTTAACTTTCTTAATCATATATATTTTCCCATATATATTCTTATATATAATTCTTAAATGTAAGAAACATTAATAAAGAATTTAATGTAAAGTTTAATCTATACCCTATTAAGTTATAACATGCATGCAAATATCATTTTATTGTTAGATAGGATATTTCTAACAGAATATAAGTACCTGACAAATAATCTACACATTTTTAAATGTGTTTGCTTATTTCAAAGAACCAAATGGGAATATTAGGTTCAATGCAGTGGCAGGTACTATCCTAATTACACTTTTAATTGAGTGGTCAACATTAAATTAAATGTCTACTGCATGTTAACTCAGTGACAGCAGGAGACAACTCAAGTTGCCCTGGAGGCTCATTTAATTACTTGATGGGAGCCAAGTAACTAATATAACTGAAATACATCGGGAAAAGAGATCAGGAAATCAGAATAAGATTGTCAGACAAGAATAAAACAGGGATTGAATTGAAAACACACATGATACAGAATCAGAGGTGAACACAGGTACACTTAAGGGGTTGTAGGGAACTTAGAGGATGAAGGCAGATCAAACAACCATTAATGAGACCAAGAAAGGAGCTGGACCGATGTCACTAGATGGAAGAAAAAGCAGATTATTGTGTGGCTGAGAGAAAATACGACTTGTGTAAGTACAAAAAGGGAAGGGACTAGCACATACCCTAAAAATAGCAACCAGAAAAACACTATGCTGAGAGAAACTATTGTTTAGATAAATCAACTATTTATTGTTTACTCATTTATTTAAACTATCCTGCTTTCAATCAGTTTTCAAATTCCATAGATGGCAAAGAATGAGTGAAGGAAATAATGGTGAGAAAAAGATGAAGCCTGTGGGGTATGTTAGTAAACAATACACTTGCCACACAGTCCTATTCATGTTCCCAGGAACCAAACCAAACAGCAACGTGTGATTGGTTACAAGATTTCCAGGGCCATAAGGAAAGCAACCCAGATGCTCACCAGCAGCACATGGGTTGAGGTTTCGGTAAAATTTATCTTATGTGTTTTTAATCAAGAGAACAGACTGTGTGATGGAGTATATGACACTTTCAATGTCATTTCTACAATAAATATGATATAAAATTCTGAGTGATGTTACCATAATTTCACTCAGTTCAGTCCAAATCATAACTGCATAAATAGTTCAGAAAAAGCAATTATGCAAATGATCCAGATAAGACACTCCCAGATGGTCTGGCTTATCCAAGAGCAAAATTTAGAATATCCAGAGAACATCATATCCTTTAGATAATCCTCAATGAATAATCCTCAATGAATATTTTCACAACAAATAAACCACATATGAAAAAGTCTTTCATAATATAGTCATTATTTACCCAGAAATAATTTGACAAATAATTTCTGTCTAGAACATGCAGCGAATTAATTACATGTTTTCTAAACGAGGCTACTCATAATTAAATAATGTCTACTTACCTTAGTTTCTTCTGATTCCCCCTTTTTCCTCTGGGGAGATTTATTCCATTTTACAAAATGTGAAAGAGAATTATTCTTAGGTATAGCTCCCTGGGTGGTTGTTTAGATTTTGTTTATAGGGTAATTCTGAAAATGCTATAAATCTGGAGAGATTACAAGTGTGCTTTATTCTCTCTAAAATAAATATCTGAATTCACAATCCCCAAACTCTAGCTTCTAAGTAAGTTTCCCCCCTTGCCCCTGTGGGTGGAAGCAGCACTGTTGACCTAGTACCATCTCATGGAGAATAGATCACGCTACAGATTTTTGACAGGAACATTTAAATTAACTCTGGTAGTATAGTGCCTAAGCATGAGCAAAAGAAATAATGTCAGGAAACCCACAGAAGCTTAAGTGCCTTAAAGCAGAAACGTTACACTTGGGGGTAGCTCATTCTAGGCTTTAAGAATATGAATCTGGGGACTTAGTAGAGTCTTAAGTACTTTCTAGTCCATGGCCTTGGCAGAGAGACACACCCAGTTAATGGTTACAAAATGTTACCTCAAATCAGCAGCTTTTCCCGTCTTGTTAGTACACATAACCTCTCTGGTCTGATACCCAATCTGGATGTCCCAATATTTGTTCTCTTGTCTGTTCTGTCTGTTTCTGTTTCTCTTTTTCTTAATAAGCTCACGGGCTTCGGGATCCTTCACTCCTTTTCCTCGGTCCTTCTCGCGTTCTTTATTCTTCCCACGTCTCCTTGCTTGTCTTACTTGTCTTGAGTGGGGCATCGAGCATGAGCTCCAGGGACCCACGTGCAAGCTGTACATGCTCTCTTCATCTTCACAGGGGCTGGACTGGCACACCTGAAACTCTGTCAAGTTTGGGCAGCCAGAACCTCCAAACTGGGGAGGTGCCACCACATGCCGTGTCCGGTGCTGGAGCCCACTGCCACAAGTCTTGGAACATTCTGACCAGGCGGAAAACTCAGACACGATGCAATCTTGCTGGCAGGGGATGAGGCAGGCCTGTTCCAGGAGAGGTTTGGGCTCAAAGTACTCACAAATGATATCCTCTGCGGGAATGTCCTTCTCTTTCTGGATGCACGTTATTTCTCTCACCTGGATGCCTTCCTCCCCCTTAATGCACTCAGGGGGTTTCTCCAGGCTCTTGGATATCACAGGCTGACACTGGTTCCAAGGTCCCAGCCTCCAATCATACAACTCCTTGTGCCAGTCACACACCTTGAAACAGTTTTGCTGGTTGCTGGGTCTCTCAGCCTGCTTACAGTTTGTATGTAATGTGGTCCATCCTTCCACATGAGCACACCACACGGCCCGGGTCTGAATGCCTCCTGGACCACATTCATCTCCCATACACCGGCCCCATGGACCTGAAAATGATACAAGAGTTAACAGGGCCACTGGAAGAAAACTATAAGTTATTTCACTTTCCAGAAAGATGTTTCAAGATCTAGTACATTAACTTCCCTGAAGTGTTATAAAGTAGGTCTCTGTGCATGAGTGGCGGAAAGTAATGATCTGTACTCAGTATTTTTGCAAAAGGAGAAGTGTGTCAGAGTCTATATAAGGTAACCGCTGGGACTAGATTTCTTTGGGTCCTTCTGGGATTATGAAAAGTTTGCTTTTCTTCATTTTCTTAGTTTTAAATATAGAACTGTTGCTTCTAAAGGACATCGGAAATCAGTCACAGGGAAAACACATTATTACCCCTGCCTCATTGCCAACAAATCATGTCAGTAACAGGTTAACAAAGGGGCCCTCGGTGAAGAACTCTATTTCCTACAGGCTTTTCTTTTCCTGAGCAATTAAGGATTCTGTACAATGTGTTCTCTTCTACCTCATTTTCCATTCTGTACCTCCTATGACTGCAAAAGTCTAGTGGATGTATACCTGTACTGATGGAAGTGTTCCCTTACTGGCCATCAAAGCTAAGAAGTTAAAAATCTTTTAAGCACATTCTGCCTTTAAATTCCACCCCCCCCACCAAGGGACCCCTGAGTGCCTCAGCAGTTGAACATCTGCCTTCCGCTCCGGCGTGATCCAGAAGTCTGGGGAGTGAGTCCCACATCAGGCTCCCTGAGAGGAGACTGCATCTCCCTCTACCTATGTTTCTGCCTCTCTCTGTGTGTCTCTCATGAATAAATAAAATCTTAAAAATTAAATAAATAAATAAACAAACCCCCCAAATTAATTTTTTTCTCATCTTCCCAGTGAAATATAAAGATGGGCAAGAGAATTAAAATTTAACTCAAGAACTTCTGTGATTTTCTGAATGTTGAAGGGTTACCTGGAGTTTTATCAATTTGTTTCCTAAAATAGAAACTATTTGGGATTATAGAGTTGTTTTATGGAACACTTAAGTCAGTAGCTTTAGTATAAGGTGAGCTTTTTACCTTAGAATTACTCTTAGTGAAAAAAAAATCCTCTTAGCATAAATTGAAACCTACTTATTTGTACATATTTTTTAAAGTACAATAGGATTTTCAGCACTTTTACAGCTTTAATATATGAAATTGAGAATTATATGTAATATTATATGTAATTATATAATTTATTATTTTGGAATTTTAAAGAAACATAATGATCATATAGAATTACATGATTTTCAAAATGTGGACTATGGAACTTGAGGAATTACTTGATGTAGAACCATCTTCAATATATTGTATTGGAAGGTAATGGCTGGTCTATAGTACTGGGGCTCTAGGGGTGCCTAGGTGGCTCAGTTTGACTGTCTGCCTTTGACTCAGGTCCTGATCCTGGTCCTGGGATCAAGTTGTGCATCAGGCTCTCCACAGGGAGCTGCTTCTCCCTCTGCCTATGTCTCTGCCTCTCTGTGTCCTTCATGAATAAACAAATACAATCTTAAAAAAAAAAAAAAAAGGACTGGGCTCTATGGTCTCCAACCCCACTCCACTGCCCTTCTACATCATTCCTGTATCTATAAGAGGAGCTCCATTATTATTATTCTTAAAACACAGGCTGATATTATGCATAAGATATTATCTGACAAGAGGCTTTTGCTGCTGAAAAGTGAAAACTATGAAATGAAACCAAAAGATTTACTCTATTGACGAGAAAAACAGGTGACAGGAAGAGGAAGTGATTTCCCCAAGTTGATATCTTGAAGGAATAGCAAAACCATCCTGGATTTCAGATTCTTGTTATTTTAGTTTTATGATTTTAGAGCTTAAGGCTTAGATATCCTATGCAAAATGTTTAATCCAGAAAGAGTGAAATAAGAAGAATGTGTTTGTTCATCATGTGTAAACATTTAATCTTAACTAGAAACATGTTTATGAGCATGCCAACTTCATTACAAATGGAATAATGGAGTTGAAAATAGGATAATATTTTCAATCATTCTCTTTACTAATTAATTATTAGTAGATGAAAATAAGAATTGGATATTTGGCATATCCATATCATTAGTTTACGAAATTCACATGCAAAGAACCATAAGGGCTTAAGATACATTTAGGGAAATACTCTTCCCAGAGTGTCAAAACTTTATGAGCTAAGAAAGTCAGTGAGTTTGTTTTATCTGTCAACATGCAATATCTGATATTTTAATCTTATCTTTAATTTTTCAAAGGAAAATATATACCCATAAATGTGTTGATGCTCTTAGAGATTTTATAAATATTCAGTTCAAGAACCACAGAACCTAGGATGCTTCTCAATAAGAGATTACAATTTGTGTAAAATTTTAGAATTAATTCTACACATATTTGGTATTATTTCCTCTTCCCTACTATGCTTAAACAAAACAATAATCTAAAAAACAAACAAACAAAAAACAACCCAGTAATCTTTATTTCCCACTCTAAGCATGGAATATAAAGGTACATTTATGTTGCACCATCAAGTGAGGAGCAAGCTAAATAATGCCAGTAAGTCTAAATTTCAAAGTATAAGGGTCTTGAAACAACCCAGAGTCTAAATCTTAGATGCAATTCAGGAGGACTCCTTGATATTTATTTTTTCCAATCTTTGATATTAATTATGAGTTTAGACTAATGAATCAGATTAGGACTATTAGCCAGCCTTATTAAAAAGAAGAGAGAGAAGACTCAAATTAATAAAATCATGAATGAGAAAGGAGAGATCACTACCAACACCAAGGAAATACAAACGATTTTAAAAACATATTATGAACAGCTATACGCCAATAAATTAGGCAATCTAGAAGAAATGGACGCATTCCTGGAAAGCCACAAACTACCAAAACTGGAACAGGAAGAAATAGAAAACCCGAACAGGCCAATAACCAGGGAGGAAATTGAAGCAGTCATCAAAAACTAGGTTTTTTAAAAAGTTTTTTATTTAAATTTCAGTTAGTTAATATACAGTGTAATATTAGCTTCAAGAGTGCAATTTAGTGGTTCAATACTTACATGTAACACTCAGTGATCATCACAGCAAGTACACTCCTTAATCTCTATCACCTATTTAACCCATCCCCCCACCCACTTCACCTCTGGTAACCATCAGTTTGTTTTCTACAGTTAAAAATGTGTTTCTTAGTTTGCCTCTCTCTCTTCTTTTCCCTATGCTCATTTTTTTGTTTGTTTCTTAATTCCACATATGAGTGAAATCATATGGTGTTTGTCTTTCTGACTTATTTCATTTAGCATAATATTCTTTAGCTCCATTCATGTTGTTGCAAGTGGCAAGATATCACTCTTTTTTATGGCTAAATAATATTACACTGTATATATACACCACATTTTTATCCATTCATCAGTCAATGGACATTTGGCCTCTTTGCATAATTTCACTATCATAGATAATATGACTATAAACATCGGGGTGCATGTATCCCTTCAAATTAGTATCTTTGTATTCTTTGGGTAAATATCTAGTAGTACAATTACTGGATTGCTGGGTAATTCTATTTTTAAGTTTCTGAAAAACCTCCATAATGTTTTTCAGAATGACTGCACCAGTTTGCATTCCCACCAACAGTGCAAAGGTTTCCCCTTTCTCCACATCCTTGAAGGAGGATTAAAGGTAACATACCTCAACATAATAAACGCTGTCTATGAAACACACAGCTAATGTCATCCTCAATGGGGAAAAACTGAGGGCTTTTCTTCTACAGTCAGGAATAAGACAGAGATGTCTACTCTTATACTGTTACTTAATATAGTTCTGGAAGTCTTAGCAACAGCAATCAGACAACAGAAAGAAATAAAAGACATCCAAATAAGCAAGGAAGAAGTAAAACTTTCACTATTTGCAGATGACATAATACCCTATGTAGAAAATGTGAAAGACTCCACCAAAAAAACTGTTAGAACTGATACATGAATTCAGTAAAGTTGCAGGATACAAAATCAATGTAAAGAAATCTATTGCATTTCTATACACCAATAATGAAGCAGCAGAAAGAGAAATTAAGGAATCAATTCCATTTACAATTGTAGCAGAAAACTTAAGATACCTAGCCAAAGAGATGAAAGACCTGTATTCTGAAAAGTATAAAATACTGATGAAAGAAAATGAAGATGACACAAAGAAATGGAAAGACATTCCATGCTCATCATGGCTTTGAAGAACAGATATTGTAAAAATGTCTATACTACCCCAAACAATCTGCACATTTAATGTAATTCCCATCAAAATACTGTCAGCATTTTTCACAGAGCCAAAACAATTCTAAAATTTGTATAGAACCACAAAAGACCCCAAATAGGCAAAGCGACCTTGAAAAAGAAAAGCAAAGATGGAGGTATCACAATTCTGGACTTTGAGTTATATTCCACAGCTCTAGTGATTAAAACAGTACGGTACTGGCACAAAAATGGACATACAGATCAATGGAACAGAATAGAAAACCCAGAAATGAGCCCACAACTGTAAGGTCAATTAATCTTTAACAAAGCAGGAAAGAACATCCAGTGGGGGGGGGGGGACAGTCTCTTCAACAAATAGTTTTGGGAAAACTGGACAGCAATATGCAAAAGAATGAAATTGTACCACTTTCTTACATCATATACGAAAATAAATTCAAAATGGACTAAGACCTAAATGTGAGACCTGAAACCATAAAAGTCCTAGAGAACATAGGCAATAACTTATTTGACATTAGCCATTGCAACTTCTTACTTAGATAGGTCTCCTGAGGCAAAGGAAAGGAAAGCAAAAATAAACTTTTGGGACCTCATCAAGATAAAAAGCTCCTGAACAGCAAAGGAAACAATCAACAAAAGTAAAAGGCAACTTATGAAATGGGAGAAGATTTATGCTGATGTAATTGTATCAAATGATGTATTTGATACAGGGTTAGTATCCAAAATATACAATAAACTTATAAAACTTAACACACCAAAAATGAATAATCCAGTTTAAAAAATGGGCAGAAGACATGAACAGACATTTTTCCAAAGAAGACATCCAGATGGCCAATAGACACATGAAAAGATGCTCAACATCATTCATCATCAAGGACATACAACTCAAAATTACCATGGGTTATCACCTCACTCCTGTCAGCATGGCTAACATTAAGGATACATGAAGCTAGGCTTTTATCCTTAAATTAAAAATAACAACAAAGAAAATGTAGCAGTTATAAATTTGGCACCTAAAAATATTTAATTGAATTTTTAACATAAGTTTAGATACTATTATTAATGGGTGTGTTTTAACTAATTGATGAAAATTAAGATTTTTTTTAAAGATTATTTATCTCTTTGAGAGAGAGAGAGAGCATGAGCAGGGGGAGGAGCAGAGGGAGAGGGAGAAGCAGACCCCCTGCTGAGCAGGGATCCTGGGATCCTGGGATCATGACCTGAGCTGAAGGCAGATGCTTAACCCACTGAGCTACCCAGATGCTACTGAAAATTATTATTTTATTATAGAAATCTTAGATACAAAGTGTGAAATGATTGTAAGTCTGCCTCTCATTGCTGGGTACAGAAAATATACATCCCCAAAACACCCCCCCAAACTATGAAGAATGTAACACTAGACAACAAGTTTGAGAATTACCTTAGAAAAGAAGTGATAAAGACAATAAACTCTTATAAACCAAGTTTTAGCTACAATACCACGTTTATATCTACGGTTGTTCAAAAATAGAAGTGGATGATGATCACTTTGAAAATAACTCTTGGTTTACTAACACCAAATGAAGGACAGGTCCCATTTTACACATTCTCAGAATATTCTCTATATAATTTCTCACATTACATTTATCATAATTTCAATTAAATGATTGAATAATCATTTGCATATCATATTAGACTGACTTTATGGCCCCTAATGTACAGACCTTTGTCTTCTGCAACATTTGGTTTGATCATGTTAATTTTCAGGGCTGGTTTTTGAATGAATTTCCTCAACTGTTTTGCTCAGAAAAGAGAGAATTTAGTTTGCAGAACTTAATATTCAAAGCATTACATGATTGACGTCAATGCCAGTAGAAAGAAAGAAATTGAGTTCAAGAAAACTCCTATTTCATATATAATGACAAGGAACAAGCATTTCTAAAGTTTAGGTAATTACTAAAAGCATACATTCTAAATACAAATACAACTCCATTCCATTCCAAAAAATATGATCACAGATTCCTATTAACCAGCTATTCATGATAACACTGTTGGGTTTATTTTATTCCAAGTCTATTTATATTGAGAACCAGAAGATAGGGCATCTCAAGAAAATTCCGTGGAGATTTGTAAGAATACTCACTAGGTAAGGTAAAACAAAATGCATGAAGGCACCAATGGAAGTAGAGGTGGCAAAATAATCACAACTGAACCTTAAAAAAACCTCATTCACTTTGCAGACTTTAACTGCTATCTTATCTTTTCATTGCACCTTGAGTATTGCATGTGTGTCCAATTAACAGACCTCTTGAAAAAAAATCAGATCTTTACCATTGTACACCTGATGAACGGCTGTCTACTTCTGTCCTCTAAGCAGTCTTAGTATGATCACACATTGAACAGAAAGAGGACCACATCTAAAACTGCTCTTAACAGCTAAGAATTGTCAGCCCAATTAGCTACCATGTTTCAAAGAAAACAAATGTTTCAAAGTACAATTTGAAAGCACAATACGCAAACTCTATCAAGTAAAATATGAAGTCCTCTCCCAAATACAATATGAAAAGGTGACATTTAACTCCTATGTTTCTGCATAAATGTTAAATCTTAGCCCCACATCTAGTAATGTGGCTAATGGGGCTAGATTCCCCACATCTTACATTACTAGGAATGAGAAATGGTGGTGCTGGAAAAGTGGCGTATGTGTGTGTTGAGGGGAGGATGTTTGCTTTTTAACAAGAACAGAATTTCTCTTAACTTCACTTATTGTTCTTGCTCATGATTATATAAAGAAAACTTGGAATCTAATAGCACAAAACAAAGGATAGGCAGATTTCGACTTAAGGTCTTGGATAATATCTCTTTATGAATGGAAATGTATTCCTGCATACAAATTTGTAGGATTGTGTTCATTCAGTATCATGCAAAACACTTCTAGGATGTAGGTCAATAAATATATGTAGAACACTTAGCTTGACAGATTTTATGTAAATTGAGAAATACTAGATATCTTATTCCACTAAAAAGGAGTTAAAGCAACTGTTTGCATGCCCAAAATATTTATGTAATTGATAGACTCACAATACAAATATTTTCACTTGGAATTGATGCAGAATTATGTTTCATAAAAATAAATTTAAATGAATGCTGCTTGGCTTAGTTTTTCATAGATAGTGCCTTAAATATAATTGTTAATCAATTTTCCAAAAAATGTTAATAAAAACAATGATTCTATTGTTATTTCTGATAAGTAGGATTTTGTTTTATTTTACTTTTCTAAAGATCTATTTTGGGGCACCTGGGTGACTCAGTGGTTGAGCATCTGCCTTTGGCTCAGGTTGTGATCCCAGAGTCCTGGGATAGAGTCCCACAGGGAGCCTGTTTCTCCCTCTGCCTGTTATCTCTCTGCCTCTCTCTCTCTCTGTGTGTCTCTCATGAATAAATAATATCTTTTTAAAAAATAAAGATGTAAAAAAAAAAAAAATAAAAAAATAAAGATGTATTTATTTTAGAGAGAAAGAGAGCACGTCCCACAAGCTGGAGGAGGGGGCAGAGGGAAAGGGAGAGAACCAGACTCCTCACTGTGCGTAGAGCGGGGCTTGACCTCAGGACTCAGATCTTATGGCCTGAGCCAAAAAGAAGAGTTGGATGTTTAACCAACTGAGTCACCCAGGCACCCATAAACAGGATTTTATTACATGTTCATTCTCTTCATGTTGTTCAAAACTCTCTATTTTAGTCTACAAAAGATGGCCTTTTAAATTTAAAATTAGTATTTTGCCCACCATACTCAATACTACTTCTAAGACTATTATATGTCAAGGGCATGAGAGCAATAAAAGGTCGAGTCTATAAAAGGATACATTATTGACAGGTGGTGAGCAACTGTTCCAAAGAGCCTTATAAAAGATAAACACTATAAAAGGAGCATGAGAAAATTATGCAAACTACTTTCTGCCCTTGTTTGCTATAAAACTCTCAAATGAGCCAGTTTCTTGTTTGACTAAATATGTTTGCATCCTTCAAATGAGATAGTGCATTTTCCCTTCCAGATTTGGTTATGGAACTGCATGTCCTAGTTTACCAAGATCAAGAAATGCACACACAGCTTAGTAACATACTGGATTCAATGTCATGAATGCTGTGCAATAACCTATTTTGAAATTTGCAATGCATAGAATTTTTTAAAATTCTATTTGTTTTTACTCAGGCAAATCAGTATAGAAAAACTTAGAAATTACTGCTAAAAGGAAAGATAATTCCTCATAAATCCCATGAAGTAGAGGCAACCAATCACATATTGGCTGCCATCCTATTAGGCAATTAAAAATATATTTAAATAAATTAGAATCTTGTTATAAGTTGTTTTATGATCTGTGTTTTTATTTCACAACATGTTACCAAAAAAATCCATTTCAAAAGATATGAGGGAGGCCTCAGACACACACACACACACACACACACACACACACACACACACACTCTACACACAGACTGAACCTACTAGTTATTTCATCTTGTTTGTTCCTTATATTTACACAATTAGATCTATACTATGGTTGTACAGTATGCTATATCAATTTATCATGATTTCACATATTCTATTTGTTGAAATTTAGGTTTTTTTCCCCATTATATCAAACATTTAAAAATGCTACAACGAACATATATTGTTGTACATCGGTTAGGTAATTCAGTCAAAAGTTCTGTAATTCTTCAATCCTTTTATACATCTACTATTGCAGAAGTCCACACCAAAATGTATGTATTTACCCTACCACCAGCAATTAATGAGTTTCTTTTTCCCCTGTTATCAACCGACTGCTATTTCTCCACATTTAGATTTATTCTGGGGGAATCTTATGTACTTATTTCCATCCTTTGACTATTTTAACTATAAATATAGTGTTTATTCCTTTAAATCCAATCCTCCAACTCCTATGGTTTCCAGAAAGACTTCAAAGCTTTTGGAAAATTGATGATATCTTTCCCCCTTTTCACTACTGAAACACAATTTTGCTTATTTTGTATTCATTTGGTCATTTCAATAATTTTTACTATGAGTAGAAATAAACACATGAACTTAAATGTCTTGAAGTAGTTTCATAGATTGGTAATCCAAATGCCTGGCATACTGTACCATTCAATGACATACTACTTGATTTAATTATAAATATGTGCTTTGTCTAGGAGTTCTCTACATAGATTTATAAGCACAAAAACAATTAAGTGTTTAATAATTTACTGACCTAAAATAGATGAAAATTTCCTTTTTAAAGAAAAACAAAAGGAGAGCTCATAACTTCTTTGACTTCAGTTTTAATTTAATTTCATTTAATTTTAATTTAAAATATAACTCTCAAATGACAAACCAGTTTGGTGGATAAGAAGAGATCACTGTGAAGTCAAGCTGAGCTTTCATCTCCAAGAAGTAATTAAATTTTAATAAGAAATTACATAAGAATGTAAAATTAAATGTACAAAATTAGAACAAGCCCTTTAAATCTGATGAGACAATGAATGAGGAATCAGTGATAGAATAGCTGATTTTACAGTTTGCCAAGTATAGTAATCTATATTTAGCCCCTATCATGTTTGATCTCTCAAGAAAATAGCTTAACCTCTCTGGATCTTGGTTTCCTTTAATTGTAAAACACATTATAAACCACATCATTAACTTTGATCATCTTGTAACTCTATGTGAAACACAGACCAAAGTTGTCAGTAATACCAGGAGTATCTGTGATAAAGTTGTGAAATAGTTTTTTCTGACACAAAAAAACTCTCACTTTCACGTGACTTACTATTTTAAAGTCTATGTGCATCAGTGATGATTTCTTTAGGCTAGACTCCATTATAGTGAATAATTAGTCAAAGGGTACTGAAAATTTTAAGGTTTTTAAATATATGTTGCACAGCTGATTTTTCAGATAAACTTATGGAACTCTAAATCCCATCATGACACCCTTATCAGCACTGTTACCATACATATTTTTTGTTGCTTTGATAAATACAAATCCATTGTTGTTTTAATTGAATTCTTATTACATATGGCCTTAAACATAATCATTTCCTTTTCTGTGATTTATTCAGTTAGTTTATTCTGCAGTGGTGTTGTGGACTTTTCTTTTAATCTTAATACATTTTGTTGATGATATTAACAATTTCTATGGCCTTTAAAAATGTAGTATTTTTTTTCTCTCATATATTTTTTAAAGATTTTATTTATTTAAGAGAGAGAGAGCACAAGTAGAGGGAGTAGTAGGCAGAAGGAGAGGGAGAAGCAGACTCCCTGCTGAGCATACAGCCTCACATAAGGCTCGGTCCCAGGATCCTGAGATCATGACCTAAGCTGAAGTCAGACACTTAACTGACTGAGCCACCCAGGTGACCCTAAAAGACTAATTTTTTAAGAGGGGACGCTTGGGTGGCTCAGCAGTTGAGCGTCTGCCTTTGGATCAGGGCCTGTTCCCAGGTCCAGGGATTGAGTCCCACATCAGGCTCCCTGCGAGGAGCCTGCTTCTCTCTCTGCTTGTGTCTCTGCCTCTCTCTCTCTCTCTCTCTCTCATGAGTAAATAAATAAATCTTTAAAAAATAATAATACTGTACTGATTTTTGAAAGAGAAATATATAAAACGGTGAAGCACTTATGAGCTTTTTCATTCATTCATCAATTTAATAAACATTTGTTTGGAGTATATTATGAATGCTGTTGGGAATTGGAGATTCCTTTGGACCTTATAACAGCCCTGCCTTCAATGCTACCTGTTGTCTAGTTGGGAGGCAGGTTAAAAAAATAATAAAAATTATACATATATAATATTATATATTTTTTAAAATTATAAGATTATGACTTGACACCTGAGACCATGACCTGGGCTGAAGGCAGACATTTAACTGATTGAGCCACTCAGCACCCCCATTTTTTTTATTGTTTATGATGTTTTCTATGTTTTTAATATGGAAATTTTTCACTAACACTGTCTTATTCTTCTTTCATTGCTTTTAGGTTGAAAGTATTTTCAAGTACAAAGATATAGACAATATTCATAAAATTTTACAAAAGTTTCATTCTCTTTATAGATTCATTTAAAGCAGGTATATTAAACCCATTAGGAATTTATTTTGAGTATGTTTAAAGGCAAACTTCTGAACATTTTATTTTCTCCATAATCAGGTAATTTTACCAAGAATACACAAAACTATTATTTTAAGGTACTCACTAGCATCAAAACATGGAAATGAGAACTGCTTAAACACTGTATCCCTGGATTTTATTGCTAGACTTAACTTTATTGCCATATTTTATTTATTGCTATAGTTTATTTGTATAGCATAGAGTGTACTTGTACATATATGATTTCTCTTGATTTTTACATTGTGTTAGATATGAATAGATTGTTGTACTATCTACTAGGCTCAATTTCTTAAGACTAGAGAAAAATATAAAGCCATAAATGTCCCAAATATTTGTTGTGTCATAGGACAGTTAAACATTCCAAAAAATAAAAGTGAACAATCCAGATAGGGAATTCATGCTGCCATAATGAAAAGTCCCCAACTTTTGAATAATGTTCCATTCAACTATTAGGATGCCCAAACTAATTTTGTGAAGTATTCTTCAGGATGATAAACTGCGAAGTCAGTATTTTCCTTCCAAGCTTATAAAATTTGTTAGAGCTTCCATTAGAAAACACAAAATGTTACACTAATAGTACTACTGTATGTCAAAATTAAAAAGATCTATTTGAGATGTTACACTGTCATTCTATAAAACAATATTTAACTCCATTCCTCCATGTCCCCCAAATAACAACAACAACAAAAACACAACTTGAGATTTGTATTAGATTCCATTACACATGTGATTGGCAACAAAATATTTACAGAATACAGATAGAAATTACTGATCATAACAAACATGTAAACTCAACAGCCTTGAAGATATGCCGAGTCACTAATGTGGTCTTCCATACTTTGCTTTAAGAGAATGGATTTAAGGTAGCAACATCAAATTTACTTAGAGTATATGCTGTCATTGTGTGAAATTGGGTTCTGTCCAAAAAAAAAAAGAAGAAGAAGAAGAAAGAAAACAAATAGTTCTGCCTTTTGAGTGATATCAAAGCATGGCAATGAGAGCTATAGAATGATAATCCCCAAAATGTTAAACACAAAAACTTTTTATGCATATCCAACTACATAAGCATATATTTGGTTACAATCCTCTCAAAATGTGCATATTCAACTGTCTGAGCTGAATGGCTCTAAGGAAGCTAAGCCAATGAGGGTTTTTGGAGAGATGGTATCCCATCATTTATAATTACTACTTCATCTCAGAGAACTCTGATACAAATCGTAAGTGAAGTTTTCATATAGCCAATCAAATCTAATAGCCTGTTGTCTAGTCTTGGATTATCCCAAAAGTAGAACTTGAGACAAAAGCTTGTATGAAATCTGTTTATTTTAGAAGTAATTTCACAGAGACTTCCACATAAAAGAAGTACAAGGGAAGCCTAGGCAAAGTGTTTACATACTTTATTCAATTTTCTGGAACCATATGGTCCTGATCCCAATCATTTTCCATTTTCATTGTACAAGGGATTTTTATTATGTGCACCCAACCATCTTATTTGATGAGTTTCATAATAGCCCACTCAGGACAGACAACTTCAGTCAGAGTCAACTAGTATCTAACATACAACATCTACTAGGACACAATAGCAAGCCAGGATCTGGGTGTATCTGTTATATAGCTTTTCCCACCCCTAAAGGCAGTTCTCTGTAGAAAGCATGGTTTTGCTCCAAAACCGTAGGGGTCTATGCTGCAATACTCCAATTAGGGCTAGCCAGAGTTTCCACATAGTCATTATATCTATCAGAAATCAGTCTAATAACATCAGATTTTCTGGGCCATTATGCTAAACTCAGCTTAGCAACTTGTACCACAGACGAGACCTGCTGTATGGAGGTCTCTACCATAAGATCCATTCCAAACTGGCCATCCTCCAATCATTAAATGGACTGCGGTAGTATTCCCAAGTATGATATATGCCACTTTCAAAATGCAAAAAGGCTGTGGGGCGCCAGCATACAAGATAGCCCAATGATTCCTGGTTCTTGGTATTCAAGCCTTCTATAGTCCCTTCCAACACTGCATAGAGTTGACTTGTGGAACCACTAACATATTGAAGAAATACTGGTATATGATGTACAAGTATAGGTCCAAAGAGATATTATGGCTTCTGATTTGCCTTCTTTTTGGTTGGTTCTGGGAGAAGGCAGCTACGATAGCATGAGTATAGTCGAGCAGGTTTTTTAAAAGGACTTGAGATCTCCTGCCAACAGCCTTGTGAGTTGAACCCATGAACTCCTTAGAAGCAGCTCCATCAGCACCAGTCAAGCCATCAGATGACCACAGGCCTGGCCAATGTCTTAATGCCTCATGAAAGATCTTGAGTCAGAACTATCCAGCTAAGCTGCCTCCAAATTTCTGGCACGCAGCAACTGTTAGATAATGGATGTTTATTGGTTATACTTTGCTAAATTTTCAGGCAATTTGTTATGTAGGAATAGTTACCTAAGGCAGACTATGGAACCTGAAGGAGGTATATTGCCACAGCAAAAAATCTAAAATATGGGAGGGGCACACTGGAGCTATGTGGGGCAAAAGCTGGAAGGACAATAAGGAAAGTGTTAGTAAAAGCCAAAGGTTCATTACAAAGACAGTTAAAAGGCCACTTATGGTGATTGCCAGAAAGGACTTAAAAAGAAGTGAGGAAAGTATTACTGGAAACTTAGGGGAGTTCTTATTACATCATGGCAGAAAGATCAGCAAGACTGTCACCTAAAATAATGTGTAAAGTAGGAGATATTACTAGTGGATGGGGCGATCTAAGATTCCCAGTGTATTGAGGGTGCCACCTGGTTTTTCTCATTAGGGAATCTCTAATATGTGCTGCTTTCTATTTACCCAATGCAACACACATGCCATGAATGCAGTGGACCACTGTGATATTCTAAGGAATGTCAAGACAATCAAGGTCCCTGCCAACTATATTTTGACAAAAGGCAGAAGTGTTAATTCGGCTCGGAATGAGGGAGTGAAGGCATCTGCTGTACATTCTCAAGTAAAAACAAACAGCTTTTAGTTCTTTTCACTAATGGAATCTGAGAAAGAACGCCTTTGCTAGATCAGTATCTCTATACTGAATGCCAAAAACAGTGTTGATTTGTTCTAGTTTAGACACCACATCTTTCATAATAGCTACAATTGGGCCTAACACTTGGTTAAGTTTACAGCAGCCTGCTGTCATTTTTCAAGATTCATCCAATTTGGTTTTACTTTTTTTCAGAGGCCATACAGGTCAATTAGACAGGAATGTGATATGAAACCACCTCTCCCACATTTTTTCAATGCTTGATGTGGCACTAATTTCTGGAATTCCTGCAAGGATATTATGCTAGAGGATAACAGAAAATACTTTACCATCGACAATTCACCTCAATCTATCAAAAAATCATCTTAGTAACTCTCAGTAGTAAATTACTTGTATGCTAACCTAGCAATTGAGAAAGCAAAGTATTTATCCACTTGCCCCTATACTGCATCAGTTATGAATGCCCCATGATCGTTAACATTAACTTCCTCACAATTTCAAGTTGCACATGAATGACTGCAGAGTGGATTTCTGCAGGCATTTTAAATTACATCAGAGCAGCTCTGGGAAAGTACGTTGGTCAGCCAGTGGTAAGTCTGCACCTGTGTGAATGTGGTTGGTTAAACCTGTGCAAAACAGGAAGTCACAGGAGACCTGCAGGTGGAGCCAAAAGGATCTGAAATGGCACACAGTAGCATCCCCTGCCTAGCAAATGGTGAAGGGTTTTGTTTTGTTTTCCTTCTAAAAATGCCAAACCAAAGGCATCCGTTTTTCTACAAACAATGTACCTTCAGGATTAAATTGCTAAAGATTGAACATGTCTGAATTTTTGTCACATTTATTTATTCATTCAACAGATACTTAGTACTGGCATACAACATGCTAGGTGATGTAATAAGCATGCAAGATAGATATGTATTCAAATAAGAAAGCACTACAAATGGTGGGAACACCCCAAATTCCATTAATTGGTAGATGGATAAACAAAATGTAGTATGTGCATACTATTACTTAGCCTTAAAAGAGAATGAAATTCTGATATAGACTATAGCATAAATGAACCTCAAAAACGTATGCTAAGTCAAATATGCCAGACACAAAAGGACAAATATTGTATGATCCACTTATATGAGGTACCTGGAATAACCAGTTTAATAGAAACAAAAGGCAGACTGCCACCAGGAGTTACAGGGGACTGGGAAAGGGGAATTACTGTTCGATGGGTAGAGAGTTTCAGTTCCGAATGACAAAAAAGTTCTGGAGATGGATAACAGGGTGGTTGCACAATAATGTGACTGTACTTAGAGCCACAGAATTGTTCATTTGCAAGTGGTAAAATGGTAAATTTTATGTTATGTGTATTTCACCATAATAAAAAAGATATATAACACTACAACAAATTCTAGCCAATACTTTTTTATATTCACATCTATATTCCTCTGAAATTTAGAGGATCTTTCTGGATATAACAACATGGTGCTAAGGTTCTATGAAGTTACTGCCAACTTCAAAGCCTTGGGGAATTCTTAAATTCCTTAGACTTAAAAACGAATTATTTAAGATCTATAGGCAAAAATGGAAGAATCAGTTATAGATGTGATAGACTTTTCCTTGTTTTATTAAACAATGAAAAACAAAAGGATAGCTTAGAGACACCTATCACTATAAGGTTAGTGCTTCACATATTAAATAGGCAGTTATCATTAGAAATAATATATTCCAAGTTTTTCCCTGAATAATGTTACATTGTTAACTGCATACTTCAACAACTGAAATAAAGCTTTAGCCAATAATGTTAGATTGTGGATATGATCCACACAAAATAGAAAAATAAAAATGAAGAGGAAGGAATAACCTTTTGACATCTATGCTGTTTTCATTACACATCTAGAAACATTTCAATCTTTGAGACTTTAGAACATTTTTACCCATACTCTGGTTAACAGATATACATATATACATGTATATATACCTCATATATATATATATATATGTTACTTTTTCTTTTTTATAAAGCTCATTTTCAGGTATTACATTTTAGTATTCCTTAGCATATAATAAGCCACTCCTGATACTGGAGTGACCAAAATGGCATCATTTCAATAAATTTTTAAGGACAACAAATTCTTCTTTTTATCTTCATACTTTTCTAAATCTTTTTCTTTAAAAAGATCAATGTTACAGACTTAAGAAACCGAGAAGTGAGACTTCTTTACAAGAGAAGGTAACTTCATGGTTACCCTAAATCAAGAACCATATGCATTGCTGTATATTTTTATAATCTCCATATAATTTCTAACCCACAAAATGATGTAATTATATAGAGTTAGAAAGGAAAGTAACTCAAATACCTCAGACATTAAATTTCTAACACACTAATTGGTATGCATATGAATGTAAATGTAAATGTAAAGTATATGTAAATATTCTTTTTAAATACAAATGTTTTTTGCTATGAAAATACTTCATCTTAAAATGAATATTTCCTCTGAAGCCAAGTTAATCTTTCCAAACTGTGTGTGTCCAAGGATCTTCAATGTATGGTTTAGGGTAGTCATTAGCAATACTAGTGCCTTAGAAATGTGTATTGGACCTTAGATTGTTATTTCCATAATGGGTAAACATTAGCTAAATTTTGTAAAGTTAAATGAAAACTTCAAATTATAAGATGCCAGGAAAAATAATCAGCAGATAATCGCTTAAAAATACACATGTAAATCACTTCAATTTCCCAAAAGGTGAATTGAGGAATATCTTAATTATTTCAGCTTTGATAATAACATATAAACCACAAACATTTATAATCTTCTCAAGAAATAGCATTTAATCAGCATGTCCTCTGTTAATAAAATCAGGGGAAAAAATCAGGTAATCAGTTTTATCTTTAAAGAAATGTTACCAATAAAGCAGTGTTGAAGATGCATACAATTTTGTCAGTTATTTTTTTAAACTGTGAATAATACATCTTTATTTATTTTATTTACTTTTTAAAAAAAATTTTATTTATTCATTCATGAGAGACAGAGAGAGAGAGACAGAGACAGAGACAGAGACAGAGAGGCAAAGACACAGAGAGAGAAGCAGGCTCCATGCAGGGAGCCCGATGTGGGATTCGATCCGGGGACTCTGGGATCATGCCCTGGGCCGAAGGCAGGTGCCAAACTGCTGAGACACCCAGGGATGCCCTAATACATCTTTAATAAAATTGCCTTTTAGTTTGATACACTAGGGTCTTATCCAAAACTAGGGAGTCAGAAATGAACATTAATTTTCTGTTTTTTGTTTCTATGCACATTTGTTCTGTGTTTGGGTATCAATTTCTCCTTAGAAACTTATTTTTCATGGCTGACAAATTTTACAAGTATTAAATAGCCATAATTTAAAAATCATATTATATTAATACCAGTTTATGAGGCCAATCTCTACTTTGAGACACATCATTAGTCTTTTTGAAGACCACATGTTGATGTAATATTTCTTCTGCTTGATTAAAAATCACAGTAAGGATGCATTTTAAAAACATATATCTAGTGAAAATAACTCACAGCATCAATTCACATGGTCTCACCAAGTAACTGGTTCCAAGAGTATGACAGAGAATTAGCTAAGGCAGATGGTTAGAGGAAGGGAAGCTGATAATTGCACATTCATGGAAATTGTAAAATTTAAAACTGAAGGACACCATAGTGCTATATAGTGCAACATTTTATAGCCAAGCTCTTAAGGCGATTTTAAGTTAAATGCAGGTTATGCAGTTACCAACCAATCCACTACAAACCAGGTATCCTGACTTCCCAGCTCAGTACCCTCACTTTGTACCTTAGGACACTGGTTCAGATGAGTAGCTCACAATGGAACTGTATTTATCAAGCTCCAGTTAGTAAGTTATCAAAGTGATCTTAGGCTTCATAAATAATTTACTAAATTACAAACAAAAAATGTCATTATCTTGGCACCTGTGATTTGCAAGGATTCACAGATATCATGTTAATGAAATCTTTCTTTACCTTTAGTTCTGTCAACTTCAGGTGGAATATTTCTGGTGAAAAGAGCTTATTGTTGATTATAGTTTTCCATTCTGGTGATGGATAGATTTCGTTTTTTCCCCTATATGCCTATAAAATCTTCTTTTTTAAGAATTCTAATCTAACTTTTTCCTCACAGCTTTTCAAATATTTTAAAACTCTGTACTACATAATATTCTTTTCTTTTTCTTATTCCTAGAAAGATTTCTGGTCTGATCACTACACTTGATGTTTTTCTGTGGCACTGTTAGATTATACAATAATATCACAGAACAATCTGGGAACAATAAAGAAAATAAAAGAGTAGACAAATAATAAATGAAATATCTAACCACATATCTCTTACTCTTACTGAGCTTGTTTTTCAAAAAAGGGCAAATAATCTTATATCCATTTCAACATGATGAGTCTTTAAGGTTCTTTAAATACTGTTATCTCACACATTCTGTCGAGGTTCATTCAGGCTTTCTTTTTTTAAGATTTAATTTATTGGGATCCCTGGGTGGCGCAGCGGTTTGGCGCCTGCCTTTGGCCCAGGGCGCAATCCTAGAGACCCGGGATCGAATCCCACGTCGGGCTCCCGGTGCATGGAGTCTGCTTCTCCCTCTGCCTGTATCTCTGCCTTGTCTCTGCCTCTCTCTCTCTCTGTATGACTATCATAAATAAATAATAATAAAAAAAATTGAAAAAAAAAAGATTTAATTTATTTGAGAGAGGGACAGACAGAGAGAGTACATGCAAGGGAAAGGGCAGAGGGAGAGGGAGAAGTAGGCTCCCCACTGAGCAAGGAGCCTGACTCAGGGCTCAATCCCAGGGTCTTGGGATCATGACCTAAGCCAAAGGCAGACACTTAACTGACTAAGCCACCCTGGCAAACCAAGGTTTAGGCTTTCTTGATTTACACTGTAGTTGGTGTGTAGTAAATTTACCTGCTATGGCCATTCTTTTGGTAATTGCTTGGCCAACTCAGTACCATAGGGACAAAGGCACATACTGAAAAATCCTGTTCCCAAATACCTATTTCTTCAAAGAATCCTATCCAGAGGCCTGACTAGAGGAATTAGATGTATGTCTTACTTCTGAGCTCTTCCAGATTCCTTAATCAGCAACCTGTACTGACTCTGGTTCTTGAGGTGCCATGCATTCAGACATCACCCCCCAAACCTTTTTCTCTCAGAAGGCTATAATTCCACTACATGGTCCAGAATCGATATTTTGTAGGTTACATTTGAAGATAAATGTTCATAATACGTATTTGTATGCTTTGGCATGATATGTATACAATGCTATTAAGTTATAACAGCAAATACACAGCAAATGCTTTATACATCTATATTCATCAATTTAGTATTCTTTTGGTGCAAAGAAGTGAGAATTATTTAAATCAAAATTACTCTCGTAAATTTTGAAGCAATTCCAGTGCTAAAAATGTTCTGAGCATTTTATACTGAATGCTCATTATTTGCTAGAGTACAAAGGTCATAGTGGCTCACAGTTCACAGATGGTCTCTAGGCTAAGTAGGACATACCAGAGGGATAGAGAAAACTTGCATTTTGATAACCTAGCCTATTTTCCCTACCGGAATTTAATTTTTATTTTTAAAAATTGTGTCTTATTATGGTAAAAACATCAAATGTGAGATACATCCCTTAACTTTTTATCTCTTAATTTTTAATCTATAATACATTATTTTTGACTATAGGTAAAAGTTGTACAACAAAAAGATCTATTCAACTTATTCATCTTGCTTAACTGACACTTTGTGTCCATTAATTTACAGCTCATTTTCCCCTTTCCTCGGCCCTGGCAACCATTCAACTCTCTGCTTCTGTGAGTTTGACTATTTTAGATATCTCTATTCACTAACACATTTTATCCATTCTTCTGTTGATCGACATTCAGGTTTTTTCCAAATCTTGGCTATTGTGAATAGTGCTACCATTTTTCCAAAGAAGACATACAATGTCCTACAGGTATATGAAAAAATGTTCACTGTCACTATTCATTAGGCAAATGCAAATCAAAATCACAAGGAGATATTACTTTACACCTGTCAAGGTTACTGTCAAAAAAAAAAAAGACAGTACATGTGGTGAAAATGTGGAAAAAAATGGAATCCATATGCACTGTTAGTGGGACTGCTAAATGGTCAAGTGCTATGGTAAACAATATAGGATTCCACAAAAAAAAAAAAAAAAAAATTAAAAATCACCATATGATCCAGAAATCTCACTTCTGGGTATTTATCCAAAAAAAAAAAAAAAAGTGAAATAAGGATATCAAAAGTATATTAGCAGATGCCATTTTTTTGCAGATATCATTTTTAATGATAATATTTCTGATATATTGACTTTTTCTCCAAACATTAATGTATATCACCTATTCTTCTTAAGATGAGACTGCCAACTGTCTAATTATCTAATACCTATGATCACCTTCATAACAGTATCTGGTTAATTGAAGAATTCCATTCAACTTAATTTACTAAATTCCATGAGTGCTTACAATTTTAAGCACACAGATGTGTCTGCCAATCCAGAGAATCAGTTAAAATTATTTTTTTCTACATTTACCCATCAGCTTCTCAAGTTGAACACTTAAAATCAGAGGTAGGTGGAATTTTCTTCCATGTTACTGAAAAATCATAATTGGAAAATTCAAGAAGTTTTTGATGTAGAATAACAAAGAAGAGCACTGATATCTTCTTTTGAAAAATAACAGAGGAAAAAATAATTAATTACTAATTATTCATAACAAGTTCTATGGTAATTTTGTGATCCAATTGTCAAACCTGCCCTGTGGTAAATTTCATATGGCATTCTGTTGGTATTACTTTGAAGCGCAGTGATGAGAAGACTTATATTTGAGCAACGTGGCCTTGATAATATGCTTATTTCATATTTCACTAGCTGACATGTAGTAATTACAAATAGACAGTGAGCTTTGTGATTTTTAATCAGAGATGGAAAAATAGGTACAATGAGAGCCTAGAGAAGGAAGACAGTATATTCTTGGTGAGGAATTCACAGCTTGATGGAAATAATGGAATTTAAGTTGGATGACTACAAATGGAAAGGGAAAGGAACTTACGGTTGGACAGGTACAAGTATGGGTGTACAGAATGCCAGGAAGAGGGAGGGCATAACCAAAAACAGGAAATGCACACTGAACGTATTCATAGGCATAGGAGCATAGATATGAAAAGTCAAAAGTGCTTGGAAACAGGTTGGGGAAGGTGTCAGAACCTACAGGAGAATCCTAGCTTGATAAATGTTATAATACTCTACCGTAGGCAATCCTAACTTCCAATAATTGGTGTTAGTTGTGCTCAGTCATTCTCTTTTCGTGTTATGTAGGTTTAAGATTCTTGCATCTACCCTACATGTTTTGACATACTGTTAAATTGCATTCTATACTGCTCACCAAGTATTTTGTGTAGGCAAACCTATTTCTTGAATAAGATTTTAAACCTCTCAGAGATAGGAGCTTTGTCACATTACTTCTGTAGTTCCCACTGTAGAGACAGACTGCCAATAAATGTAATTATGAAAGTCCTTCCGAGAGTACACTTAAGATATAATTGGTGTTGCTCCTTAATAAATACTTGATAAGCTGCAAGAGATAGCAGAAGATTGCCGTTTCCAGAAACCTTCAAAGGAAAAGGTTCTGAATTTAAAATAAAATAGTCTGACATCCTGTATGAATTATCAAGAGACTAGAAAATAGAGTACCTAGCTATGGAGGTCAAGGTTATTTTATACTCAAAAAGTGACAGTAATGAAAGTCAAGCACTAGATAGCATGGCCACCCTGTCAGTATCAACAAAGGACTAGCAGTCAGGGAGTACAACATCAAAAATGCACCAATTGCAGGGCTGGGCTAATTGGTGAGAAAAATGAACTTGCAGTTTAAAGAAATTTGTGCCTAAAATTTAATCCAAGGCTCTACCAGCTGCTCAATGACATTAGACAATTAAAATAAATAAAGTATGGATCTTTGTTTTTAAGATCGAACTATCTATGAATGTTAAAGATAAGATTTAACTCTGTGAACTTTATTGATATTATCCTTCTGATTTATTTTCTTTTTTCTCTGAGGTTATCATCAGAAGGAAGGATGTTTATCACATGATTTTATTTTAGACCTTTTTTTTTTGTCACTTGCTAATATGCTTGCTAATATGTTTAAGTGATGGAATTCAAATTATGTTCCCCATATAGGCCTTCTCTCACACTAATGGTGCTAATGGTTGACTCATTATTTCAATGGCATTTTCTTCAGTGTCACAATGTCTCTCTGAGAATGTGTTTCATTTTTATAATTGCTATCATCCTGAAGCATCCCGATTTCTTCGGTGACAAGCATTGCCCCTAAGATTTGAGATTCACAGCTCTCCCAGGAAATCTCAATCTCTTAGAGAGTTTTCACTCATTTTGCCAAAGGCTGAATTTTTTATCTGTAGATAAGCAGTTTTCAGAATTTTGTACCATAAAAAAATTCCAGTCATGTGTTCTTTGATAGCTTACAGTTTTCATGACATAGGGAATTATAAAGCAGGGGCTACTGGTGGTAAAATTCCTGTATTTCTGACTTTTCTGTAGCTCCTGGTAAACATGGTAATGTTTGCTTCTAGAATTCTAAAACTACAGGCCACTCATCTTTTTTTGCCTACCTTAAACCTGTTCTCTGCACTGAACAGCCAGAGGAACTTTTCCAACATACAAATAGGTTCACGTCACCATCTTGCTTAGAACTACTTGATACTTTCCCATTACTATTAGGTTAAAGCAAAGCTTGTTAGTATGAGCTATAAATTCTAGTAGGATTTGACCTGTATCTCCCTCTCTGAGATTGTCTTGTATTTTGCTTCCTCTTGATACTATGCTTTAACCACACTTTCACTTCTACTCCATTTCCTCTCAAATAGACCCCACTATAGCACTTAGTGTGTTGCAATTATTTGTCTTTCTTTTCTCTCGATTATTAGTACCTTGAAAGATAGTCTTACTAGTTTTCCCATCCCCAATGTTTAAGACAATGCATATCACATATTAATAACTATTATAAAATATTTGTTTAAGGAATATATTTAAATGAATAAAAATTCCAGCTGCCTAATTAGAAAAATTTATCCCTGCTAATACATTAGTGAGGAGAAACACCCACCCACCCCCCAAAAGAGCACACTACCTTAATTTAAACCTTCAAAGGAAAGGTTCTGAATTTAAAATAAATATAAATATAAATATAATTTTTCACAGAAATCCTATGTAAGAATGTATACCCTTTCTAGTCAAAGTGTTATACAGGACCAGAAACATTAATGATGTTTGGGAGCTTATTAGAGATAATAATCGACATTGATTTATAAAAGAGCATTATATCAGAGTAGATACAGAGGTATATGTTCTTATATGTAAAGAATTAATATGGAGAGAAAGCCAATTTCTGCTAAGATAATTTATAAATTAATTTTGGTTTTCAACAAGTAGATAATGGGTAGCAACTACCTGCCATGGACTATGTGAGGCCCTGGACAGACCACAATGTTTAAAAGTAATGTAGTTACTGCCCTCTTGCTGTGTTCCACCTATTCAGAAGATTAACATTAAAGAAGCAAATAAAAACTATTATATTGGGTAGCCCTGGTGGCGCAGCAGTTTAGTGCTGCCTGCAGCCCAAGGCGTGATCCTGGAGACCCTGGATCAAGTCCCATGTCAGGCTCTCTGCATGGTGCCTGTTTCTCCCTCTGCCTGTGTCTCTGCCTCCCTTTCTCTGTGTGTGTGTGTGTGTCTCTATGAATAAATAAATAAAGTCTTTAAAAAAATTAAAAAAAAATAAAAATAAAAACTATTATACTCATAATTAAAGCAAAGTCTAACAAAAAATTCAGGTTAATATAAATCATATAAAAATTCTAATAAAATAATTTTAGAGAGGAATGATTCCAAATTTTAATTCATGTGAAAATCAACTATATCTAAATAAACATTATGAATAAAAATAGTGACATTGAGCCTTGTTCTACTTTTACATTAAACCATATTTTAATATCATAAAAAATAAAAATATGATGGCCAAGTAAGAATATAAGAATATTCAACAGGACATAGTAAAATATTTGAAAATATATATGTAAGTAAAATATGATAAAACTGGCATTTTGTATTAATAATAAAATAAAATACAAAATAAATAATAAATAACATTGAATCATTAATTAACTCTTTGACAAAAGAAGTTAAATCCCTACCTGATAAGATGCATCAAAATAAACTTCATTATGTATAAAAGAGGCAAATATTTTTAAAAAACCTGTTATAATCCAAATTAAGAAAAAATGTGTGTGAAAGTATTTTTGAGACAAGAAAAGAAGTCTTCTGTTTCTAACTTTGATATAATGGCTTGTGTCAGACCAATCCTTTCAATGAGAACAAGTAGAAAATTTGACTAAGCTTTTAAAAAATCTGTTTGGAGACACCAGAGACAATCACACAGCAAGAACTTGAAGAAAACTAAGATCGAGACAAAAATGAAGTCCAGCATAAGTAGTCTGACATTAACTTGTACCCTTGAGACATTTTATAATTCCTTTTTTTTATCCATTTTCCAATTCTTAAACTATGACCAAGAAGTAAAGAAGATGAGTAGAACTTTAAGCAGTTTTAGGGATCTGAGAAGAAAATATGATATCCCGGATTGACCAGAAAGAAGGATAACACACATCTGTTAGTTATGATTTCCAAAAGGCTATCCCTATGGATAAAAGAAAAAGGGGGAAAAAGATAACTTTTTAAGAAAGTTGAAATTCAGCTTCTAATCAGCTAAATTCCAGATTAGGTGAAGGCAGTCTTTTTGTAGCTTAACATTTTAAACACACACACACACACACACACACACACACACAAATCCTATCTGGGAGTATATGTCAATTATTCAGAGAACCCCCCACCTCCCCACACACACCTTCTTAAAACTACAAAGGCTGGTATTCAGCCAAACATTGTTTAGAATATCAAAATATGGAGAACCATATATGAGTCACTAGACCTGCACATTAAAGTAACTGTGATCAATATTTTCTAGAAAGTGGAAAACATGATGGAGAATTTTCAGCAGAGATCAGAAATTTATTTTTAAATAGTCAAATGCAAAACATAGAACTGGAAAACAAAGCAACTGAATTAAAAGCTTGATAGATTTAGCAACATGAATAGTGAGTAGAAGATAACTCAATTATAGAATGATGCAAAGATTGAAAAAAAAAAGAACATATGGAACATGAAAGAAATCTTTAACATTTCAGTTAGTAGGAAAACAAAAAATTTCCAAGAATAAAGCATTCAGAAATTAATTTTTTTAAAAAAAGACTTAAAATGTAAATTAAAGTGAATACTGAATGTATAAAGCAATGGTAAGTGTGAGCCACTAAAAGGTTAGCCAAAGAATGTATAATTACTGAGGTATTAGAGGAAAAAAATTGATAAAAAAATAATTAATAAAAGAAAAGAAAAATGTAGAAAAAACAGAAAAGAGCTATACAAAACACTATACAAAATATATAAAATAGCTATACAAAGACTATAGAAATTATATAAATTTATTCAAAATGCATAAATTTCCAATGAATGCAAATTAACAAACTATAGAAATGATTTCTGAAAGTATAGTCTTCATCAAATGTAAATTAAATAAATCTCTCAGGCAAGAGACAAAAGTGATCTGATGGGATAAAAACTCAAACCTAACTTCTGCTGCTTGCAAGAGTAACACCTTAGATATAAGGAAATGAAGCCATAGCTAAAAGATGAACCCACAATAAATGTCTCCTGAGGTAAGGGAAAAAGAAGCAAAAATAAAACCGGTAGTACATCAAAAAAAGCTTCTGTACAGCAAAGGAAACAACCAACAAAACTAAAAGACCGCTTACTGAGTGGGAGAAGATATTTTCAAATGACATATCCGATAAAGGGCTAGTATCCAAAATATATATAGAACTTGCACACAGCTATACACCAAAGGACTCAAATAAGACAATTGAAAAATGGGCAGAAGACATGAAAAGAAATTTCTCCAAAGAAGTTATACAAATGGCAAACAGACACATGAAAAGATGCTCAAATCAGGGAAATGAGAATCAAATTACAATGAGACATCACTTAAACCTGTTAGAATGGCTAAAATAAAAAATACAAGAAACAGTAAGTGTAGGCAAGGATGTGAAGAAAAAGGAACCCTCATGCACTGTTAGTGGTATGGTAAAGAGTACGGAGGTTCCTTAAAATTTAAAAACATGTTCCAGTAATTCCAAAAAGATAAATGTACCACTATGTTTATAGCAGTAATGCTTATTATAGCCAAATTATGGAAGCAACCCATGTCCACCAATAAGTGAATAAAGAAGATGTGGTATGCACACACACGTGCATGCACACACGCAGAGTGGAATTTACTCATAAAAAATAATGACATCTTGCCATTTGCAACAACATGGATGGATCTAGAGAATATAATGCTAAGTGAAATAAGTCAGAGAAAGACAAATACCATGTGATTTCACTTCTATGTAGAATTTAAGAAACAAAACAAAGAAAGAGAAAACAAGGGCCAAAAACCCAGATTCTTAACTACAGAGAACAAACTAATGATTGCCAAAGAGGAGGGGAATGGGTGGGGGGTTAAGTAAAATAGTTGAAGGGGATTAAGAGTATACCTTTCATGATGAGCACTGAATAATGAACAGAATTTTTGAGTCTCTATATTATACACCTGAAATGAATGTAATATCTTATGTTAAGTATACTGCTGGAATTAAAATTTTAAAAGAAGATGAAGGAAGTTAGGGCATGCAAACATTTAAAGAAAGCTAGTATAGCTATAGTAACATTGGACACAGTGTATTCTGAGAAAAGAAGCATTGAAGGCATTTAATAATAATAAAAGTATCAATTTACCAAAACAATAAAACGTTTTATAATTTGGATGTACCTAATAATATCTGGCCTCAAATGTATAGAGGAAAAATGGATAGAACTACAAGAAATACACAAATACAGAATCATAATAAAAGACTTTAAGACACATCTCTTATTAACTGATAGAAGAATTACAGAAAGAATTGGTAGCAATTTAGAAGACTTAAACAAGGGGCAGCCCCGGTGACTTAGCGGTTTAGTGCCTGCCTTTGGCCCAGGGCCTGATCCTGGAGACGGGGAATCGAGTCCCATGTCGGGCTCCCTGCATAGAGCTTGCTTCTCCCTCTGCCTGTGTCTCTGCCTCTCTCTCTCTCTCTCTCTCTCTCTCTCTCTGTGTCTCTCATGCATAAATAAATAAAATCTTTAAAAAAAAAAGACTTAAACAACATCACTAACAAAATCAACATAACTGATATTATATACCATTATATCCAGAGTTGCAAAATATACTCTTTCTTTTGAATGCACACAAAACATTGACCATGACTGATCATCATCTGCTGACTTCAAAGCAAATCTCAACAGATCTCAAAGAAGAGAAATCAGAGTATGTTCTCTGATCATAATGGAATTAAGTCATAAATCAATTTTAAAAAAAGAACAATTAGAAATTCCTACAATACTTGAAAATTAACAATACACACCAACATATGTGTCAATGAATAAATCACAATGCATATTAAAATAAGCATTTTGTTGCAAATGAGAATAAAACTGACTTATCAAAGTCTGTGAGATAAAACTTAGAGTAATTAGAGGAAAATTTATACCTTTAAGCGCTCAAGTTGTAAGTAAGGAGAAAAGGCTGGAAAAATTAAGATTTAAATATTCATCTGAAGAGGTTAGGAAAGAGTAATAAACTCAAAGACAGAGGAAAGAAGGAAATAGTAAGGGTAAAAGCAGACATTAATGGAATATAAATCAAATGTTCCATACAGAAAAGTCATTTTTTAAAAAGACTGATAGTATTGATAAACTAAGACGAATGTACTTTAAGACAGCATTTTCAAATGACTATTAGAAATAAAAAAAGGAGACATCCTTAGAGATTCTGCAGACATTAAAAAAATAGAATACTATGAAAATTAAATAAATTCCCAAACACAAAGCTTATCAAAACTGACATTAGACACAGAAAATTTAAATATTGCCCTATTCAACCCATAGAGAAAAGGTTTCCACAAAGAAACATCATGGCCCGAATGGTTTCACTGGTGAATTCATCCATCCAAACATCCAAGGAAAACAAACAAACAAAACGTGTGATATTTTGACCCCTAAAATATTCCAGAATATAGAGAAAAAGGGAATCATTATCATCTCATTTTATAGAATCAGACTAGCCTTGATCCCCACACCTGACAAGGACATAGAGGAGGGAAAAATGGTAGGCCAGTATCTCTAATGAACACGAATGTAAAAATTTTTAAAAATTCACAAAACAATCCAATAATATTGTAAAAGTATAATACATCATGACGAACTGGAGATGCTTCCAAAAATACAGATTGTTTTCAATGTTTGAAAATCAGTGTAATGAAATGAGAATTTCTCCATGTATATTAAGTATAGGATGTTGAACTAAATATATAAGAATATCAATTTTGTTGGACAAAAATATAACTGGTGATTTTTTTTTACCTTCTAAGATCATGAATTTCCATTTTTTAAAAAAGATTTTATTTATTCATTCATTCATGAGAGACAGAGAGAGAGAGAGGCAGAGACACAGGCAGAGGGAGAAGCAGGCTCCATGCAAGGAGCCCGACATGGGACTTGATCCGGGGTCTCCAGCATCACACCCTGGGCTGAAGGCGGCGCTAAACCGCTGGGCCACTGGGGCTGCCCTCCATTTTGTTTTTAAATAATTCTGATATATTTCCTTTAAAAAAAATATAACATGTTATGGTAAAAATAGAAGTCAACCTACTTTCTGGTTTCTTATTCTAGATGCCATTAGGACTAAACATTGACTTTTTATCCATGCCTTGTATTATACTGGTGCTCTCTGGCCTCATTTCGAGTATAAAATCTTATTATTCATCTTTTATTGCTTTCAGTCTCCAATATTCACAGTCTTTTATGAGAAAGTCAATAAATTTTTCTAATATAAAATGTCTTAAGAAGGCCAATAAGTTAGATGTTAGAACAATAAAGAGGGGTTTTGAAGTACCTCAAAGCATATGTATTTTGTTCCTGTTTATAACAAAACACAATCTATGGCAGTTCAAAGAATGGAGTTCTCAGAGTATAGTCAGTTATCAGATGAATCTGAGTTTGTGGAGATGCTGGTCTTTTATTTAGTATCCTTCTTTGGATCATTTAACACTTGTAAACATTTTTACATTTATTTCCTCATTTTTATATAGAGGATAATAATAGAACACATCTTATAGTGATGTTGTGAATATTAAATAGATCACACACTTAGTAACACTATTATTGGCAGGGAAAAAACCCAGAGATCAGAAATCACATTTACCTACGGGTCAGAAATGTATTTTGACATTTTAGTTACTTACTAATGAGTAGCAAACAGCCACTGAAACTGATACAAGGCAGTATAGGGCTATCACTCCTAACACTGTAAACTACTTTGCACGTAGAAACACAAAAGATAAGAGATAATGTGCTTTACAAAGCACTCAAATTACTACCAAGGACAGAGTTGCGAGACATATTTTGAAGTACATGATGGTAACCTTAAAGTGCTTTTTCGAACCTCTGAATGCTGTCCCCCTTAATTGCATTTATTGAGACTCCAGTTTTCCTTGGAAACAATCTTTCTCTTTAAATTCTACCCATGGATCACCTTGAGAGCCTCTTATCTCTGTCACATTTTCGTCTTCCTTATCTTCTCTTTCAAGCACTGAATGGAATCAATAAGAGAGTGTCACTTTCAAATAAGATGGATGCAAATCAAAGAAAAGGGAAAGGGTGACTTAAGTATTAAATTGACTGGTCTGTTAACTTGCAGCAGAATTTCACAATTCAGGATCCATCGATACCGATTCACAGGTAAAGCACCATCAAAGGCTTTGTCTGTGATGTCAAGCAGAGTTTACGTGGCTGCTTCTTGATGGCATAAGCATGTTCAGATCCCAAATAAAGGAAGGAAAAATCTCCAGTTCTCTGCATTTATAAGGTCATGCGGCAAAGCTCACTTCTAAGGAGGGAATGTGAGTGGTGGAAGAGCCAATCTTCCGAACTAGTTATTATGCCATGACGCCAAAGGATTTTCTAATTTCCACTGAAATTATTTCTGCCCATTAATGTTAATTACCAATAATTTTCAGACCCTGGCAGCTAGAACAGTTTTGCAGGCACATAAATTCAATAAATATGGTATGAGTAGAACTAATAAGTGGTAAGGTGGAGACCTAAAACCCCAGAGAAAAATAAGGCAAATGTGAGTTGGGTTTGTATCGTGTCCTTAATTGAACCCTTCTTGATCTGTTGGACACATACGCCCACACTCAAAAGCCATTCCCATCTCTTCTCAAGAAAACTCCCTCTACTATGACAGTAACAAACCTTTCACAATATTGAGATAAAAGGGGTTTGGAGCACTCCTCTCCTTTTGTAATCTCTAGATGTTCACATATAAAATTCCCTTTACTAGCATGAGAGCACTCTAAGATTGTGTGGCACAGTGAAAAAAGCACAGTCTTGAGAGTTTCAAAGACTGGAGCCACCCAGGTCAGACATTTTAGCTGCAGGGTGGATTCAGGTTTTGTGGGATTAGAAGCCTGAACAATTTGGGAGTCCTAAGGAAAATAAGAATACAAAGTTACCGACTGAAAATTAGGTCTAAGAGCAAAGTTTTAAATAGAATGAGAAAACTGAATAGTCACAAATTGCAAATATTTTAAAAGAACAAATATAAAAGCATATGACCACATGAAAATGTCACCAGAACCTCTTCCCTCACTTGGGACTTTAGACGGTATCTGTGCAAGTGAAGAACTTTCCTCTCTTCAAAGGAAACTCTCCTCTAATTATCCAGGTAAAGATGACCAGGTTATTTACTTTATTGATTCTGAATTAATGATTTGGACCTAAAAGTTTGTAAGAAAAATCATTTTTTAAGTAATACATTTAGAAATTGTCCTGGGCAGTTCCCATAGGTGCTCAATAAATGGTAAGTAATAATTAATATAATTACAATTTACATTCTTTTCTTTTAAAAGATTTTATTTATTTGAGAGAGAGAGAGAGAGAGAGAGAGAACTTGCACAAGTGGGGGGAGGGGCAGAGGGATAAACAGACTCCCTGCTGTATGGGGAGCCTGGCTTGGGCCTCCATCCCAGGACCCTGATATCACAAGTGGAGCTGAAGTCAGATGCTTAACTGACTGAGCAACTCAGGTGCCCCTATAATTTACATTCTATTAAATACTGCTTACTACAGTGACCAGTATATTTACCCAATACCTTGAGTAATATCCTTTATCATTTCTATCAAGGGACACATAGTACATATGACTGTCCAGTGGTGATGAAACAGTTTTTTGTATTCTTTTAAAATATAATGCTAATCTATAGTGCAACATTTTATTAGAAAATACGGGTATGTTTTATAAAACATATCAAAATTAAAATAAAATATTTACTTTCATAAATATGAGAGCTGACATTCCATTTTATAGCAGCAATCAGCTAATAATTTAGAAAAAGGAAGAATTGGGACACTTGGGTGGCTCAGTGATTGAGCATTTGCCTTTGGCTCGGGTCATGATCCCAGGGTCCTGGGATCAAGTCCCACACCAGGCTCCTTGTGGGGAGCCTGCTTCTCACTCTGTCTATGTCTCTGCCTCTCTGTGTCTTTCATGAATAATTTTTTAAAAATCTTTTTAAAAAAATAGAAAAAGGAAGAATTAAAACATCTGAAATTTCATTACTGCTCACTGCATTAATTTTTTACCAATTTAATGCAAATATATTTAAAAGAAGTCAGAAAAACTAAAATGTCTTCTTGCATCCTGTAGAATCCAGAGAGTATCATCATGTTTGTTTGTTTTTAACAGGTTTTATATAAGTGTTAGCTATATGAAGTGGTATAGGTCTAGTCATTGAATGTGATGAGGATGCACTCAGCTTTCTCAACAACTCTTTTCCAGTATTGCTTCAGCCTAACATCACAAATATTTGAATTCTTTCTTATGCTCCTGCTTTCTTAAAAGTCATTATTAATCACATCTTTTCTATCAAAAGCTTAGCCTCCAAATAGGAACAGCTATCCTAAATACTAAAATCATATTACAAAGTAAAGAAAGCGACACCTGAGTGGCTCAGTGGTTGAGCATCTGCCTTTGACTCAGGTCATGATCCTGGAGTCCCAGGATCGAGTCCTACGCCGGGCTCCCCTTGAGGAGCCTGCTTTGCCCTCTGCCTATGTCCCTCATGAATGCCTCCATGTCCCTATGTTTTGTTTTTTTTTTAATGAATACAAAAATAAATAAAATCTTTTAAAAAAATAAAAAGTAAGGCAAGATGGAGAGAAAAGTATTTTTACTCTGTGGAGCAAATGCAGTGGTTGTAGATTATAGATAGCCACATTGCAATAAAGATACTCTTGAAAAAGAAGGTGCTGCTTTTGTACCCACAGTTAAAACATCAATAAATGTTAACGGTTAAACTGGAATTCTATTATCATCTATACATCTGTATAGATATGTTACCATGAAAATATCAATGTGTAAAATTGAGAGTAATCTACAATAACTATTCTTGATAATTCCTTGTGATTTATTAACATCAACAGTAGTAAAGCATCTTCAGACCATCTTTTGATAAGACATGAAGTGTTGTGAACTACACTGCCCTCATGTAACACATGATCCCAGGCTAATGACAAGAGAAAAGTTGGGTAAAACACAATCTGAGAAGATTCTACAAAATTCCTGACAAGTACTCTGAAAATTGTCAAGGTCATCAACAAGGAACACTTCAGAATCTAACAACCAAGAGAGTCCTAAGGAGATATGATTGCTAAATATAATGAAATATTCTAAATGGGATCTTATAGCAAAAAAGATAGAAAAAAATCTGAAAAAAGAATGGACTATAGTTAATAACAATAGGTCATCACTGGGTCACAATTGTAATAATGGGTTGTTATCATATGACATCATAATGAGATAAGAACCTGATCTGGGCTGTTTGTGAAATCCACTATCTTTGTAAATTTTCTATAGATCTAACAGTACTTTTAAATAAAAAATGTATTTAACAACCACAAAAAGCAACCTTGAAAACAATAGGAAAGGAACTGCTCAACTGCTTTATAAAAATACTTAGAAAAAAATTCCCAGTCTATACATTAAAAGCATATGAGTTAGGAAAAAACAACACACACAATTTCAATAATAGTTAAACCAAAGCACACTCTTCTAGAGTTAGAAGAGAATTCAGAGACCACTGAGCTCAAATGCTTTACTGTGAGGGCATTGAAAGCAGAAAATTGAAGCGCTATTTCCAAGGTCAAGCTGGGAGTCATGATAATGAGCTGGGCCAAGAAATACAGGTCTCTGAAGCTGGTGCAGTGCTATTACTTTTCCTGTAAGAAATGGAAGTGTTATGGTTTTCAACCTCACAATTTATCAGCATAATTAAACAAGAGTAAGTGAATCAAGCAAATAGTGAACATTTATAAGCCACAAGTAGGGGTTAAAGGGCCTGCCCTCAAAAGACTCAGAATTTCATGGAATCAGTAAAATTAAGTCCTAAAATAGAGGTGATACTGGAGCAAAGTGGAAACATAGAGCAGGACGCATTGTAATCTAGCCTTCTATCTTGAAAGGTTTGAAATTATTTCATTAAGTTAAACGGACTTATTTGAAGTCAAATAATGAGCCTGGGCATTGCTGATTATTATGTACATGGTATAAGTATGTAGATATTGCTCAATGTACCGAATTCTTTACCTAATTAAACTCAACTTTCAAAAAAGGGGTTGGAATAGTATTTTTAGATGAAAGGCTGCTAGCTATGTCCACAGCAGAGCTCTCATCATTTTGCCTGGAGTCACAGTTTGACATTTTCCCCAGTTTGAGCTATTTAGCACTTAATATTTCTATTTCCCTAACCTATATACCATTATGTATATAAAGAATGTCTGCTACAGAAATGTTTCACCTGCAATGTGAAAGGGCAGAATAAAATATGAATTCATTTATTTATAACTTAAATAATTAATTTTGCAGTTAATATGCATTTTCTCTCCTACTTCACCAGAGGAGAGAAAAAAAATCCACCAGTCACCTCCAACAAGAAATATTTATTATAAAAGAAATATCACACTTAAAAATATAGTTTCTGAAAATCAGTATTTTAAGTCATTAATTTAAGGCATTTTTTTACTTTCAGTTACTATACTATGTGCAGAGATACAAAGAATAAAATGCTTTGCCTGTCCTTGATTAATTCAGTAACCAGTCCTGTTACTGGGACTGGTTACTTTAAAACCCTTAACAAAAATAAATAAGTAAAAAAAAAAAAAAAACCCTAGCAGATGGAATAATGCTAAAATTTAAGAAATACACAAAGTATCAAGTGACCCCAGATAAAGACATGACCAACACAGTTTAGGAAATTAGAGAAAGCTCAAAAACCACCTGATTTTATGATTTTACTTTCCCTAATTCTAGATAAATGATTGGTTCTTAAAAAAGTAAAACTTTGGTTTTTAAAAAGTCTTACATATGGAGGTTTTATGAACATAGATTAATATGAATTAATTATTAACAAGTTAATTAATAATTAATGTAAATAAGTGGATCATAACCAGAATCTAATGATCTGGCTTCAAAGACACAATGCCTTTAACTTTATTTATTATCATCATAGGTCCACAGAAATTAGGGAAGAGACATTTTCTCATCCCACAAATGTAATCTTCCATTTGAGGGTCCATTGCCCCTAAAGATTTTCAAATCCCTGTGACTGCACTGGAAACCTATGAGCCATTTTCATTCCCAGTCACAACTCTCTCAAACTTTTCATGTCTCAGTAAGCTTATATTTGCATTTGCATATGTGTGTGTTTGTGTGAAACTGCGTGTGTTACAAATGTCAACAACATAAATTGCTATGTGTGATATTCAACGGACACAAAAAAATTAAAAACAAAAACAAAAACAAAAACAAAGAGAAAGGAGGAAAGCACCCTAAGCAGAGCAAACAACCTAAACCAGAGGCAAACAGCAAAAAATCCTTGGATTAATATGTTGCTGAAGAGTCCAATTTAGCTACAATGTAAGATACAGGGAGTAGGACATAGACTGGAAGTCTAGTTTTCATCTACAGAGCCCTGAAGGCTGGGGTAAGGAATTTATACTTGAAGCTTCAGGCTCTGTGAAACAAACAGAGAGCCATCACTACACAGAAATCTTCAATGAGTAGACAGAGGCCAAAAGCTTAAGGCCCTGTGGCTGTAGAACTGGAAGGAAGACAGATGATCCAGGCATTCAGCAGGGTACAATCTGGGCTCTCAATTCTTAATTTTCATAAATCTAAAGATGGCAAATATTTATATTCAAGAGTTTGCCTTAGGGTCCTGCGAGGCACCTAAACAAACTGATAAACAAATTCAATCTGGGTCAGTGGGTGAAAATAAGATGATATACTCTGTATTAGCATATAGTTGGCCATAAACTGACTCTGGAAAGAGATGATGGCTAAAATGCACATTTCCAGAATTCTGAGAGTTTAATAAAATGATCCATTGGGGTCTCATAACAAAGCATTGTAGACAGTATTAACTTATTTAGCAAAAAAAAGCATGGGGCATTATATACTTCAAAGTCCTTGATATAAATCTATTATTCCAGGGATTTGATCCCATCATTTGAAGATACTCCCAGAGTATCCTAAGAAAATTGAGTCCCGATACTCAAATTACCCCACAAATATCTCTGTCTCCTTAGTGCTGTGACAGCTAGCAAATACCTTTTGCTAAATGCTCACATTTTCTTAAAAGACTGGCAGCACAGCAACTGGTCTTAGATGGTGAGACTCCCCGAATTCTATAAAATAATGCTATTCTGCATAAGATTTAACAAGTTCACTGATGTTTCAAGTTTGAAGTTTCAAGAAGTTTTCATGTGTGCAATCCTGGAGACTAATAGCAGGTAATGAAGAGCCCTCCTGTCATGTCTGTGGAATATCTGAAGGCTACAAAGGAACATTAATAGACCTTAGATGGTAAACAGTGGGAAGGGAAAGCAGCAAATGCTTTTACTTGCTTTTCTGATGCTCCCAGCATTAGTGAAATCAATCTTCAAAATGAGAGGGAAACTTAATGGCCAGCCCCTTTGATAGCCTCTGGTTGTGCCTCTGGCTTTGCATGGTTTTATTTATAAGACATTACAAAAAACTCCTAGGATAAAGCAGTTTACTTTTTAGTTCCAGATGTGCTTCAGAGCTATAAATTGCTTATTAGTAATAATCACATACCTCATTATTTAAATTGTAGAAACAACAGTAAAATGATTTTATATGCATAAAGTCTATAAGACATTCCTCTTGCTGAGAAACATCCTATAGAGATAGCCTTGTGTTCATTTATTATTCATCATAATTTGCAGTTTGCTGAATTGCTGTGAAGCCCATTTACAGCTTTACACACCCTTTTAAAAGATGGCCACATAAAATCTTTGTTGTTGTTTTTATTTCCTAAATTGCGACACTTAGCTTTATTTGTAGTTGGATGATGAGAAAGATACAATGCATATAATGTATTACAAAGCAGATTTACAGAAGATTCAATTAAGAAAGCACTTTGGGATAAAGAACAAACTGAGGACTGACAGAGGAAGGTGGGTGGGGGATGGGCTAGATGGGTGATGGGTATTAGGAGGGCACTTGTTATGATGTGCACTGGGTGTTGTATGTAAGTGATGAATCATTGAATTCTACTCCTGAAACCAATATTGCACAGTATGTCAACTAACTACAATTTTTAAGAAGATTTATTTACTTATTTTAGAGAGAAAGAGTGAGCACTCTCTCATACGTGCAAGTGAGGGGAGGGGCAAAGGGAGAGGGAGAGAATCCTCAAGGGGACTCCCTGCTGAGCACAGAGCGCCATAGGGCACTTGATCCCAGGATCCTGAGATCATGACCTGAGCCAAAATCAAGAGTTGGATGCTCAACTACTGAGCCACCCAGGTGCCCAAACTAACCAGAATTTAAATAAAAATTTTAAAAAGAAAAAAAAAGGATGTACTTTGGGCTATCATGAAATCTTACTAGGACAATGAAACACAATTTACACATTTTATCTGCAATATATGTAATCCAAAGAAGGATGATTAAATTTTTCATTGTAATTTCAATTTTCTCATTCTGTGGTTGTCTATTTATGGGATTCCTGCAGGACTAAGAGAGTTTATAATCAGTAGTGTATTGAGAGTCTGATGATTAAGATTTTAAGAAAATCTTAAGTAAAAAGTAAATACTCTTTTTACTGCTCTTTTTCTTCACTCTCTTAGCTTCATTCCTTTTTCCCTCACTTTTTAAAATAAAATAATGCCAATTATTATGAAGAATGGAATTCAGGACAATTTGGGACATTTTAACTCCTAACTTTTACAAACTTATTATTAGCACCTATAAAATATTCCAGAACTTCTGGAATACTTGATGTAACTGTGAAGGTTTGTTCATTTCCTGGCTGTATTTCTAATGAGAGAATCATTATACTTCCTCCTTTTTTTTCTCCCAGATATTCCCAAGGGAGAAACATTAAAATACTTAAAAGGTTTTTTGGGTTTTTTTTTTTGCAAACTCAGGATGTAATTTCTGATTCTTCTTTTTGCTTAAAATATTATTTTCGTTCTTGCTGTTTCCCATCAGAGGATAGCTAGTACAACTGCTTCTATTTAAAATTTACTATATTAAAATTTTTTTTGGTTAATCTGATATCTAGCCATAAAATACACATTTCACTTTATTATTAAAATTCCCTCACTGGATTATGTTCTATCTTAGATTAATATTAAGATTTTAATACTAAAGTTATGGATCATTCTATTGTTCTTCCAGTTGAACACATTTTGCAAATTTACATTTATATTATGTGACATCTCCAAGGGCACAACTGTTAAATCTTTATTAGCAATATATAATAACAACCATCTCTGTCTCACTTTTAACTTTTGCCAACAATTTTGATTTAATAGTGCCACATATTTACTTCTGGGGGGACAGTTAAATTACTTTATAAACAAGAAGTCATTATATACATCGCTGCGTGGAGCCATGTTGGAGCCTGAGGCAAAAGGAAATATGCAAACTCTGGCTTTAATGGAAGCAAACTCATCCATCTTTCTTTTTTTTCAAACTCTACTTCTTTGCTTATCACATTTTAAACTGAGAAAACTGCCATACTTGACAATTTCTCTTGATCGAGAGACAATCTAAAACAATTTTAATTAGGTTCAGTCACATCAAAATTATAATAATATGTTTTGTACCAAATATTTAGCATAAAATATCACTTAAACATCTGTCAATTATAATATTCTGAAAAAATTACCCATTAAAAATACATAAAAACATGTATCAAGAGGTATACATTTTTCTTTTTCCCTCAGTTTCTTTTATGGTTCAGCAGGGCAGTATTGTTTATTTAAAATTTTTTATATTTTGATCATGATAAATTTTTGCATTATTTTTATTTCAAAATTTTAAATATTACATTAAAATGTTATTACCTTCATTACTAATATTACATTAAAATATTATTACTTTGATTACTGAGGGGTTTGTTGGCAGCCTCATCTAAATTCTGCACTGTCTTGCTTGCCTCATCCTAATTCTAGTCTAATATATAACAAAATCACCAGGTGTGAAAAAAATGTGCACTAAAATACAGAAATACTAAAAAAATCTATTTTGCTAATAAGCAGAGGATTTTGTACATTTAATTTCAAAATTATTTGGGTCACAGTAAGTAGGAATGACTATCCTACTGTGGAAATACCGGTTTATGGCTTCAGTGATCTATGGATTGATTCTCAGGGGTAAGAAATATGAAATACACATAGAGCTTAAAATCACAAATTTGTGGCAGATATTTTTTTAAAGATTTATTTATTTTAGAGAGAGGGTGTGTGTGTGCATGTGTGTGTGAGTGGGAGTAGAGGCAGAGGGCAAGGGAGAGAGAGAATCTCAAGCAGACTCCCCACTGAGCACAGAGCCTCATAGGGAGACCCCAATACTATGACTTGAGCCAAAATCAAGAGTGGGCCACTCAACTTACTGAGCTTACCAGGCACCCCAAGTCCAAGATTCTTAAAACATTCTTGTCAGTAAAAACAAACTGAAACAAACAAACTAAAAAAAAAAAAAAATTTACTGAAGCAGAATATCTTCCGTTCATTACTGAAAGGGGAACAACAAGATTGGGTTTTATTATGAAGATCAGAAGAGCTACCTACACTTACAAGTTTCTTCTTCATTTCAACTTTTACAGTAACACTATTTGATACTATTTCTATCATCTCCAAGGAATATTTTGGCAGACAAAGAAAAGTAGAATGCCAGTGATAAGCCAGAAAGTAATTCAAACATTCATATCCCACAGATGGTCATAGTGGGTGTCAATCCTGCCAAGCCTTGTGCTAGCAGCCAATGAAGCTGACCAGTGTCTTCCTGTGGCTCTAGGCAGACCTTCTCAACTCTGCTGTGAGTTGGAATCATCTGGGAAACTTGTTAACAATACTGATACTTGGGACTTACCCAAAGCCAATTACTGGAAATCTCCTGGAGCCCAAGCACCAGTACTGTTTAAAAGCTCCCCAGATATTTTAAAGTGCAGCCTGCACTGAAACTCACTGGCTTACAGTCTAATGGAGAGAAGACCGGTATTGCATACAAATGTCCACCCCGATCTTCAAAGTGAGATGATGCCACGGGAGAACAAAAGGATGCTGTTTTAGAGAAGAAGAAAAACTGCCTACACAGGATATACACAGACCTTCTTGAGAGATAAAAAATTAAAGAGAGATTGAAATGATGAGGCACCAGCCACAGAAGGCGCAAGAATAGGACATTTCAGGCAGAAAAGAAAATCATGAGCAATGTTTAAAGAGGAAAAGAAGGATTGAGCTGAGTGTGCAGGACTACAGAGCAACAAGGGGTGAGTGGAGGAGGAGAGTGATCAGGAAATAATAGTTTTGGGTACCTGCCCTTCATTGAGCCCAGTACTCTGCACTCACCTTGCATTATCCCAGTTAATTCACATATCAATCCTTTAAGATTTGCCAAAAGGTAAGTAAAGTGTAATGGTTCAAGCTATAATGAAAGATATAATAAAGATAGACTTCATTGAAATTCATGTAGATAGAATGTAAAGGTGATTTTTTTAAGTGAGTTCCCTCCCCTTTCTCCTCCATTTGTTTTCTCAAGTGCGAATAAATTTTGTAGGCTTTCCTTATTTTTAGAGTTAAAATGTGACTAAGAATTACTAAATTTTATATAATATAGTGAAAACATTTAAGAAACGATGATGTAAGCTGTGGCCATGATAGGGCTATGTCATAAAAGATTAAGCTACAGAGTCTGAACTAAGAAATTCTTTATTTGACAAACTATCTGCCCAGCAATTATGACCAAATTGGTTAAAGCTGCTAAGATGGTAACTATTATGTCAGGTCAAAGCACTTGCTGGTTCAATGACGGCCTTGATATCACAGTGTGCAATAAAATGCTTTTCTCTTCACTGTCATTTTCCCTAATTTGATTGAAATACAGAAGTAACTTTTACTGGAACAGGGTTCTGACTTTGTACAACCGACAGTGTAGAGAGTAGATGTGACTTCTGTGACCTTGGCCTTGTCATATCATATTGAGAAAGGGGTTTTGAGAAGTTTTTTGAAAGAGTCCATACTCCTTTTTGGTCAACTGAAAATAAAATCTTTTTTTTTTTTTTTTTTTTTTTTTTATCCTTTTATCAAACCAAGTAAATGAGGCTATCCTCTTAAGAGCCATAGGTTAATGTCACAGGCCATCTCTGGTCCTGCTTCTATGGTCACATTACTTTAGAAAATGGAAATGTCATTCCCAGGTGCCATTCTCCTTCAGGCAAAAAGGTTAACCCACAATTTTGAAAAATATAAGAGGTCAGGCCTTTAGAAATCAATAGTAAATGGAGTGAAGACAGCTTTTTATGTATGGAATCTACTCCAATTAAGAAAGCTCTCACCCATTTGGAATGAATAAAGAAGAAAAGGTTAGCTTTGGACAAAGACCACTAAGCATCCATCCCTGCCAAGCTGGACTCCAGAGATTTGTATCTGCCTGCAGTACATTCAGAGCTTAGGCTGTTACTAAAATGCTGCCAAATTATAAATTTCATTTTGTTTCAAGGAATATTAGGAGACTTCTTTAGCTCACATCAGATAAAGAATTCATGTTAAATATCACATATGAACTTAAATAGTCAACATTACTATATATTCTTCTTAGAATGGAGAAAACAACATTCCACATTCTTGTGAAATTCTTAGAGATTTAAACATTTCTTTAGCTTCTGTTTCAAAGGATAAATTGCTTTTCTGTTATAATTGATTACTATATATTTTTCTACCTGACTCTTCAGGGTCCAAAAAGAAGCCAAACTTTGTATACAAGAAGCAGCACACGTATTGACTTTGGTTCAGAATGTGGGAAGTGGCCCTATATTATGAAAATGTTTGCTTTTTCTCAAAATTTGTATGACAGATTGACAATATATGGAAAGTAAAAATATACTGTAATTCAGGCATGAAGTAAGTCCTCATAGTGACAAAGACATACGTATCAGTGATCTCTCTTTTTCTCAAACTATATTTCCTGAAACCTAGTCTGACTGGTAGCAACAATTTATTTCACTGGCTCTCTGGTATTTTATTTCCAATCATGAAATCTGTGCCAAGCCTGGTGTTTGTGCTTTCTCTTCAGCTCTATTATTTAAGCAAGTGGTCCCCGCATTTCAGGAGATGGAAGTTTTTAAGACAAATTTGTTTCCTTGAGGACTCTTGCTCCATGGTAGGTATGCTGACTCATGCTAGCAGTCCTTTTGGAGGAGATTCGTAATCTGAAAGCTAATTTATGCCCCTCCCTAAATAACTTATGCTTTCTCAAATCTTCTTCTTGGGGAAAATAAGCTAACAATTTCATTACAAGAATCTCTTTTAAAAAATATTAATGGACTTAAATTATATACATAGTTGTGCTGATACTTCTAAACTCCTTACTTTGCTGAAATACATCCTTTTAAAATGTTAGTTGAAGGGTGCATAGATGACTCACTCAGTTAAATGTCTGACTTTTGATTTCAGCTCAGGTCATGATCTCAGGGTCCAGGGATAAAGCCCTGCATGGCAGGGGAGGTTCCCTACTCAGCAGGGAGTCTGCTTGTCTCCCTCTGCCCCTTCCAACATCCCCCTCACTTACATAAGCATGCGCATGTTTCCTCTCTCTCATTAAGATAAATAAATAAATAAATTCGACAATTCCATCAAATTTTTGAAGAAATATAGGAAGGAACCTGATTACATATAAATGAAAATGTTTATAATGTGTTAGGTATTATCCTTTAAGGTTTGGTGTGAATGTAATTGCAAACAAAGGAAATAATTCACATGCATGCATAAATAAAATTTACTTAACACATTTCTTGAACCTGGTAGGTCCAGCACTAGGGGTAGGCATTGAGGATACAATGATCAGCAAACAGCATGATTGTCATGGCCCTCAAAGAACTCACAAAGAGGGAAACAGATATTAATCAAATGCTTCCAGTTAAATGCATGGAAAAAACTGCAACTGCAACAAATACTATCAACAAGAGGTATATGGTACTACCAAATAGTGGAACAGAGGTATTTCACCTGGTCCAGAGGGGTTCAGTGGAAGCTTCCTCACAGAATGAGAGGGTGAGCTTCTATAAAGACTGAAGAGAGAAAAACTTGGCAAAAAGCTACATTTCCATCAATTACAGTTGCCTCTGAAACCCTTCCAAAGGTTTCAGATTTTCTACAAGTCCTTTTGCAAGAATGATTTACAAATGTTATAATTAATTACATATAACATTACACATGAAAACCAACAATAGGGCAACCTGGGTGGCTCAGCGGTTTTGCGCCGCCTTCAGCCCAGGGCGTGATCCTGGAGACCCAGGATCGAGTCCCATGTCGGGCTCCCTGCATGGAGCCTGCTTCTCCCTCTGTCTGTGTCTCTGCCTCTCTCTCTCTCTCTCTCTCTCTCTCTCTCTCTCTGTGTGTGTGTGTGTGTGTGTGTCTCATGAATAAACAAATAAAATCCTAAAAAAAAAAAGGTAACCTTTAAAAAAAAAAGAAAACCAACGATAACAAAATATTCAGATAGATAAAAAGTTTGATTTCTCACTTTATTTACACTGAATGATTTAGGTTATTTTGGTGGCTTTTAAATTCTGGATATGAGTGAACGTTTGGGCATATATGATATTAAGAGAGAAAACATTCATGTTGCTCTGAAACTTAGCTGCATACTATAAAACAGGAAATACTATTCTCATGAAATGACATTTATCATTAAGACATGAAATAATAATTAAGGGGCACCTGGGTGGCTCAGTGGTTAAGTATCTATCTGCCTTTGGCTCAGGTCATGATCCGAGGGTCCTGGGATCGAGTCCCACACCGGGCTCCCTGCCTGGAGCCTACTTCTCCCTCTGCCTATGTCTCTGCCTCTCTCTCTCGCTCTCTCTCTCTCTCTCTCTCTGTGTCTCATCAATCAATAAATAAAATCTTAAAAAAAGGAATAATAATTAAAAAATAACTGAATTTTTGAAAATCACACATGGCTACAGTAATATTCTACCAATCAGCAGTCAGAAAAACTCAAAAACAAAGCCCAGTCACAAAGAAGTCTCATGTTTGATTAAGTCACGAGTGTCAAGTAGAGTAACATGTGAGGCTATGAGAGACTGGTTGGGTAGGGCAAAAATAAATCCAAAGGTTCTAGCTCAACAGAACCTGATGAGATCAAAAATAACAACCAAGATCTGTGGAAGTAAAAAACTGTTAATAGAGATTATAGTTACAAGGGATATCTGGGTGGCTCAGTGGTTGAGCATCTATCTGGCTTTGTCTCAGGGTGTGATCCTGGAGTCCTGGGATCGAGTCCCACATCAGGTTCCCTGCATGGAGCCTGCTTCTCCTCCCTCTGCTTATGTCTCTGCCTCTCTCTCCCTATGTCTCTTGTGAATAAATAAATAAAATCTTTTAAAAAAAATAAAAGAAATGATAGTTACAAAATTTGAACTCTGAAAACAAAGTAATGCTTGGATCAAGCATAATTATAGACCTAGTGTAATGGCTTCATACATTTCTAACGGAAGCGTGTGCTTACAGTGATTTTGATATCTAAATAAGAAGCTAATAATTTATGCAAATAGAATGGATAAAATGATGAGTCTTTATAGTTAAATGAAGAGTGTATTATTTCAAGAGCAATTCTGTGTTATCTCCTATGGGAAAATAGGACAGCTTTATTCTAGGCCATTGGTTTTAACACTGCTGTTTGGTTTTAGACACCGATTATTTCTTTTAGAGGCTAAACTATTAGGCAGGTACTCAAGATACATAACAAAGAAAACGTAAAGCTGGACTGGTTTGAAGAGGATTAGGACATGGGCATCAGCTAGCTCCATCCCACTCTCCTCCCACCTATGCCCTGCACCTAAATACCTCAAGAATTCTTACAAAAATAGTTTAAAAATCACTGCCTTAAATAAATTTAAAGACAACCATGTGGGGGACCTGAGTGGCTCAATAGGTTAAGTTGCCAACTCTTGATTTTGGCTCAGGTCAGTATCTCCTGTCCTGGAATGGAGCTCTGTATTGGATTCCACAGTCATTAGGTAGTCTGCTTGAGATTTGCGCTTTCCTTTTCCTTGTGCCCCTCCCCCTACTTGTACACTTACAGGTTCTCTGTCTTTCTCTCTCAAATAAATAAATAAAATAAAATCTTAAAAAAAAATAGTAAAGACAACTTTCCTTAAAATAACAAGAGTATTTTAGGGAATGTTCTTGATGTAAACATTTAAATATATGAAATGTGAACTATGGAACTAATTTTTCTATATGAATTTCCAGACATAAATACTGAACTTTGCAAATAAAGGATATGGTAAGATGTCTAATATCTTTCCAGAAATAATATTATACCTTAAACAATAATTTAAGCCCAATTGTTGAAATGCTTCAGGAGAAGATTCTATGATCATGTCTATGCAATCCCTCACACCACACACCGATAGCCCATAAGCTTCTGTTTGTATCACTTCCTCAGATACTAACTTATACCTTGTAATTGAAGGGAATCTTAATCTATTATAATTTTTCTAAGAAAATATGCTATTGTAATATTATATATACTCCTGATAATTCTTGGCCTCTCTGCTTAAGCCTAAACCAGTGAACTTTCAAGACTATAAACTTGACAGTTTGTAAGAAACACTTTAAGGACAACTTAAAATAAGAAAACAGAAATGTACTTTATGTAGATACACATTTAAATTTTCCATATAAGAAACATTTCTTATCAAGTATATATTCAGTTCTGAAAATGGTGTAATCTTGAAGATAAGGGACTATTATAATTTAGTAAATTTATTAATGTAGAGTGCTATCAAAAACAAGTATACCATTTGATGGTGCAAAGAATACATTTATATATTACCTAGATGGATCATTAGAATTCAGTAAAGCTAGTAATAATATATATTCTCCACATACTATAATTTTGAAATAAAATCAAAGTTTAAACTAATATGCTCAAAGTTAGTTGGCTAGAAAGTGATTGAGGTGAGACTAACATTTAGTCATGAGTTCAAAATGAGTGCTGCTGGAGTTACCTACTCAACATACTGAAGGTTCGGCAGCCTGGGTGGTTCAGCGGTTTAGTGCCACCTTCAGCCCAGGCCTGATCCTGGGGTCCAGGGATCGAGTCCCAACCATCGGGCTTCCTGCGTGGAGCCTGCTTCTCCCTCTGCCTGTGTCTCTGCCTCTCTCTCTGTGTGTGTCTCATGAATGAATAAATAAAATCTTAAAAAAAAAAAGTCAAAATACTGAAGGTTAACCATAATTAGACACCATTTTGTTTCCAAAATAAAAGAATAATAGCTTTGGTTTGGACTACCTTTATTTCATCTTGGGTTTCTATTCATCTTGAAAACAAAGACAGAATTACATTACAGGGTTCCTGTTGGAGGAAACTAGAAAATATATATGCACAGAATCCGGCATGTGTCAGGTTCATGTACTATGATATATGATAGTTGTTGTATGGTTTACATTATTGTTATTACATGCTTATTTATTTTAAAAAATCTGCAATACACAAGAATTGCAATTAATTAAGACATCTCTATTTTACTTCTCTCATGAAAGTTTAATAAATATTTTTATAGTAATTTATTTCATAAAACTCAGGATAATACATTCACTTCTTACTTTTTTCAACATCTAAATAATTCAGGTTATAAGAGTACTCACAGAAGTTTTCCATTTGAGATTTTAAAATGTACAGACATATAAAATTATAAATGAGCATACCTAGGGAATTTTGCCACTCTTAACTACTTGCTTCATCATTCACTCTTGCTATCATTTCATTCCATTGCACCTCTCAGCTATCTTTCTAAACCTGACTCCAGTTGAGTGACTGGATATTTTGGACTTTTACAGTGTTACTGTTGGCATAGCAATAATCACTGTTTGCCTCCACACATTTCAAGCAAGGGCGAAAGTAGACCAACTTTATGCTCTTCCCAGGCCATGAGAAACCACAGTCAGATCAATATCTGTTGGAGAAGAACAGGAACAGAAACAGTATCCAATATTTTTATGCCTATTCCCTGGCATCTCCCAAAATCCAAGCTCTATGCTATCTCCACTGCAGTTTTTCAGTTAAACTGAGAGTATTCAGACATAGGGTAAAGTACCAATGCAAGGGCTTAAATGACAGATGTTGCCTCACAGAGGAATTAGCTGACTGTCATCCCACCAACTGAAAAGGAGCTAGTGAAGCTTTCATAATTTCGAGGGATTGCTCATCACACTACTCTTGAAGTTTGTTATATATAGTTCATAGCAATAAATATAAAGAGACAAATGGGTTTCTGTTTTAGTAATGTTTCTCTGAACATAGCCACAATATTTGAATTGAAATATACACTTCCCATTCCATTTTTTTTTACCTAAATGTATTAACCTATTACACTCAATTTCTTAGAAATAGAATTTGATTTGTATCTATACCAAAAGAGTGGGGATTCAAAGTCTAATTCTGATGGACTATTCCACAAAAATGTTAGCATAACGATTACAAACTGCAATGATGTGATGAGTTCTAGAATATAAATCTAATGTAAAGAATTGAATATTAACTTGCTGCATACCAGAATCCTTACCTAGACTGTATCATTTAATTTTAGTAATAACTCTGTGGTCAATTTTTATCATTCATATTTTATGGACGAGGAAACCAAGACTCACTCAGTGAGGTCAATAAATTTCTATGATCACATGGGTAGTATCTGGATGAAATGATATTAAATTGGGTATATCCGACTTTAAAGTTCACATATTTCTCATCACAGAATTAGGTCTTCTTGTTCATCTCTCGCTGATTACAATATACCTCAATAAAGGAAAGTATAAGCAAAAGAGAAAATACAAGAACAGTCAGAAAAATGAAGTCTCAGTATGAAAATCTAAGGATATTTAACCTATAGTTAGTAACTTAGTTATTAATTCATTTATTCAATTAACATTTAATGAGTGCCAAATTGGAATCAGTTTCTGGGCTAGTTGCTAAGGATCCAGAAAATTATTAAGATATAATCTGTATGCTCAAAAGCCTACTTAGTATTAAAGGGAGAGGAAAAAACAAATACTGATTTCCATGCAATGTCCGTTACATGCATAAGGTGCTATGGAAAGACAAAATTGAGGACCTCCTCTGTTTCAAATGGAGTGGAGCAGAACAGCCTAACCAAGGAGGCATTAACTGAACTCCTATTACAGGACACTAGAGAGTTAACTTGCCACATGAGGTGGAAAAGGATGTTGGGCGAGCAGTTAATTGATAGATAATATGGAAAACTGGGGATCCCTGGGTGGTTCAGTGGTTTAGCACCTGCCTCTGGCCTGGGGCATGATCCTGGAGTCCCAGGATCGAGTCCCACATTGGCTCCTTCCATGGGGCCTGCTTCTCCCTCTGCCTGTGTCTCTGCCTCTCTCTCTCTCTCTCTCTTTCTCTCTCTCTTTCTTGAATAAATGTATAAAATCTTAGAAAAAAAAAGGAAAACTAAATGTTGCTGTGACATGTATGTTAGGATATAGTAGTAAATGATGCTGGAAAGTGCACGGAAACAGATTCTGAAGGACAAGCTAAATAGTTTGGACTTCATCTTGAATATGGTGGCAAAATCAATGACACTTTAAAAATTAGGGGGAAAATCAGAAAAATGGACATTTTGGAGAGACCTTATAGCAGCAGTGTGAAGATTAGATTGAAGGTGAACATGATTTAGGACAAAGGGATTAGGGGGCTATGGCAGTGGTCCCCAATAAATGATAATGGAAGAATGAAATAAGTTTCAGTGTAGCTATGATACTTGCTGAAAGGATATAAGGTATAAAGTAGTACAAGGAGTTTGGGAAGACTCGATTTCTAGACTGAGTCATTTGATGAATGTTGAGACCAGTTACTAAGCTAGGGAATGCAGAGGAACCCGGTTTGGTGGGGGAAATGATGAGTTTAACTTCCATTCAGACATGCTGTGTTTTAATTTCTCTGTAGGACAAACATCTAGTTAGACATCTTCAGTAGGCAATTTGAAACAATGAATTGGCAACAGAATGACTAATCCATAAATGAAGGTAACCCTGCCAAAATATATTATTTTAAAAATTTACTAAAGGAAAAAAATTAGATTTCTTTTTTTTTTTTAAGATTTACTTATTTTAGAGAGAGAGAAAGAGCATGTGCACAAGCATGTGGAGGGGGAGACAGAGGGAGGGAATCTCCAAGTGGGCTCCATGCTCAGCAGGGATAAAAATTAGGGGGGAAGCCAGAAAAATGGACATTTTAGAGAGACCTTATAGCAGCAGTGTAAAGGGCTCGACCTCAGGACCCATGATAGCACAAACTGAACCAAAGCCAAGAGTCAGATGCTTAACTGACTGAGCCATGCAAGTGCCCCTAGATTTCTTATGTTAGTTCTTTAAGCATATTTAAGATAAACAGCTGTAATATTCAAGAAAGTAAATTTTAATTCAGTATAAGGAAGAACTTCAAAAACATGTTCTAAAACATAAAGAAGCTGCCTCAGGAGGGAAAATCTGGGTAATGCTCAAAGAGAGGGAAGAACTATTATGAATGTCAAACAGGGAGTTCTGGCATCCTGCAGATCAAGGTTTGGAAACCCCTGTATATACCGACACCAGGCAAGTAGCACAAATAATTGAAGAGAATCAGCAGTAGTTTCATATGAACAGCATGTGTCCTATCTATAATGGAACTTGAATTCTGCTCTGATTACAGCCACAAGAGAAAATGGACACACCACTCTAGTTTTGATCAGAAGTTCAAGAAAACTAGAAACAAGAATTTTGTGGGAAATATCAAGCTTTTAAACACTGGCGATGAATTCATTATCTCTGAATGTGGTGAGGCCAAAACTGTCTTCTCTGTGGATTTAATAATGGATTCGGACATTTCCTACTGCGAGAGTTAGGGTTCTCTCAACTTAAGATCTGTAAATAAATACTGTACTTCTCAGTGTTTTAATATATCATAGCTTAAAGTCCCCCTATATTTTTACCTAACTATATTATTTGCGATTGACCAACCTATCTTTTGCAATAAATCTTCCAAAATCTTCCTGTATTGCATTCTCTATACTTGGAATAACCTCCCCACTCTGCTCAGACTGCCGACTGTCCGTTAACTTTTTAAGGCCCAATTCATGCCCAGAAGTTTTCACAGATGACCTCAGGAAGAATAGAATTTTCATTTTCCCTAAATCAGCTGACAATTATTTTTCTATGCTTGCTCCATGTGGCCATATTTTTTAATTACAAACTCCCTGAGGGTAGTGATGACTTATGTGATTTTATATCTTATGTGGTATTCTGCATAAATTTAATGGTTAGTAAATATTTCTTTCATGAACATCAAGGCAAATCTTGAGACATTATATAGCAAGATAAACATTTTATGTCAAGCCTCAAGCAAAGGACATGTACAATTCCTGTTCTTCAGGTGTTTATTGAACCCTCAATAATAATAATAATCATTGCTATCGATCCTTTACGGTTTACAAATGTCTTTCAAATGTCTTCTCATTAACCTTTGCAAGAACTCTTCAAGATGAGAGTGGAAGCTATTGTGATTAATCTCCCATCTAGTTAAAGATTTCTGTGTAGAAAACACAGGAATCTATAGAGTAAGAAGACTAAACTGAAGGTCACCTAGTTTCCATACTTAGGTGCCTTCCTAGGAGTTGAAATAACAAAGTTCCTCCACTTAAAAATCACACCAATCCAATACATGTAATAGGCACTGCATACTGACATCTTTTAGTAAACTACGGAGTCTCTGATAACTGGTGTTGCATCTATATACTAATTGTACAACTGCCCCCAGTTGATCTGGAAGCTATGAACTGTTTTTACTACATAATTATCACAATCATTAGCCTTTGATGGACTCTGACATTTAATATTTAGGTCCAGTGGCATGTCTGATTCCACTTAACTTTTCTTTTTCTAAAAATGAAAACTTGTTGGAAATATGTATCTAAATATGATATAGTGATTACTACTCTCTAAAATATTTCCATAAAAATTTACAAATCAGAAAAAAAACACAACCTGCATAGATACCCTTGCTCTGATTTTTGGATCAGATAATATGGTAATAATAATAATAGATAGGAGCCCCTGGCTATAAAGAATTTAAACAGGCAATCTGAGAAGTGATTTTTTTTCATTCCTTCAAATTGCATGAGTTGGCAAATCAACAATACTGTATTTCATTTCGGTTTTCATATAATTTATTCACTGCTGCAAGGAGACAAGACCCTCCAGGGAATGTCCCAAATCTATGTAATGTTACCCCTTACTCTATGTTCCATTTAGCTATACAGCTGACAGATGTGACAAAATTGCAAGTAGCTGGGCAACTCCCCCAACTGGGCCAAGGGAAGCAATTCCACCAGCTGCACAGAAGAAAAACTGCAAATTATTCCACACTCAGGTTAAATTATTTCAAGTTAATTTGCACTTGAAGTTCTCTCTCCAAAGACACCTTTATTTCTCAATGTGTCACAGAGCTGTTCTGGGCTGATTCTATTTAGGTTCATAACAACACTTCAAATTGGAAATCATCCAACATTGAAAGGAAGTACAAAGATTAAGGAATTTGCTGATTTCAGAAATGGTAATATGAAAAGAGAGCAATGTTAATTATAGAAACTAACAGTCTAATCATTTTAAATAGGTACCTAAAATTGGAAAATCAAATCAGATTTTGAGTCAGCTAGATACCCTACGTTTATTTTTTATTTTATATGAAAAAAAGCAACTTTTTAAAAAGAAGCAGATCTGTATGTAGGCCCTTGAAATGCTACTGATCGTTTTGTTTTTGCATTCACAATGCCAAGATACTGTAACATTGCTAAGAGGCAGATAGCTAATTAGGAGTGAGAAAAACCCAATACAGCAAATCTGCAGCAAGAAAATAATGAACCTGTGTCATACTAATAAGATAGCATGACTTGTGCATTTGAGTTAGTTAGATGCTGACCTTGAGGCATGGAATCCCAAGTTCTATCTAAGCACTATGGCCTCACTCTTTAAAAGGCATTAGCTTTTTTTTTTTTTTTTTAATCATTTCCCATGGCCATATAAAAGAGAAAATGAAGTACAAGAATGTAGTATAAAGTAAAATTGAGCCCATATTGTACTAGTATTGTTCTACTTATATAATGTGTTTTATTCTTCCTGAGAAAAATCGGGTGAAAACCCACTAGAAAAAGTCTTTCCAGTAAAAATACTAACTTAAGCTTTGTACCTTTCAGAATGTCCAGCTACTAGTACTGATTCTTAATTTTCTTATCAACTTGTTTTGGTTTTCTGATCTTATGACGACAAATTTTCAGTTTGATACACTTAAAGTGAATCTTGCATCATGCAGAAAGGATTCTTTAAAATTCAGTACATGAGTTAACCTAAAAGTTAATTATGTTGATAAAAATTCTAAGTAAATACTGCATGTAGTTTTTTTGTTTTGTTTTTTGTTTTTTTTTTAATTCTCCTTCAGACTCACACTTAATTTTAGAATATGCTACTTTTGCTTTTTGGTGGCAGTACTTCCCCTGGGTGAAATCTTCAGCTTTCCACCTATGTAACTAAAGTGTGATAGTTATTGCCTAACAGACTTCTTGAATCTGATGTAAATAGAATGTGTTATAAGGTGATTATAATTTGTATCAATTAGAATGTCAGGGAAGGCACTGAAAGTGTACATATAGATGGCTGTTTTATCCCAAATACATCTTGTGTTATCCTAGACAAAATATGAAACAAAATATCACTACTTCAGCAGCAAAGGCAGACCACTATAAAGGAAAAATATTCTTAAAATTATACGGAGATAATATTTATTAGTTAAAAATTTTATAAACAGTTTTATTAATTGTAATTATTTGTAGTTATTGAAGATTTATTATTTTAATGAAGCAATTACTTTCTGAAAACCACAAGGCATACAACATGATAAAAATATGGACTATTTTACAGGAGATCTTCTGGTTGTAGATCAAGTTAAATAGATGCCACTTGTTAGATCAATTGCTGGCAGGCTTCCAACTCATGGGATAACAGAAAAGAAATTGATTAAGTAATGTACTCTCCTTTTTCTATAATAATAGTGTAAGAACATACATAGTCACTGGCACTCATTTCAAAGACAAACCCACCATATGATACTAGAAATGCCATAACTGTTGGAAAGTAGTTGAGTTTTGTGTAATTCTGTTTTTTTCTATTAAGAAATCTACATAAAGATATTTAAATCTAACACAAATAAATATTATTTCAAGTTAGCAATTAATACATATATTGGCCTCAGTGGAAAAAATTAAGAGCTCAGTTTATAACCCAAATGGCAGGAGCTTCACATGCAAAGTCTCTAAAAATTATAGCTAAAACTGTAGTTGGAATGTTTTCATGTTGTTCTTGGGTACACAGCCCTTCCTGAAAGTAGATGGACTAAATTTTCTCTCACAACCATTTCTGAAAATTGTAATAATTTATTTTGATCTTAATGGCAATCTCACGTTGAGACTGTTGTGGCCTGGATTTCATAGCTGTTTGCTCTCGCTGCCTATCTATCTAATAAAATGTTCCTATGTTCATGATTGCTTCACAGCCCAGGGAAAAATAACAGACTGCATCTACACGTGATTCTAGTTTCTCATTGGAAAAAAATTGGCAATTTTAATGAATGGCTTGTATTTAAATTTATATGCCTAGGTTGTTGCATTGTTCTCTTTAAAGAAATGGAATCTTTAATTTTATATTAATGTTATTTTACAAGAACATGAAAAACACCCTCCCTTTTCATATCTTTTGTAATTGTTTTTATCATTTTTATTAGTGTTAAGTTAGGTTTTTACATTTAAAATAGTGATTTTTGCTTTAAAGTTTGAAAACGTAATAAAATGTCTTAGGATTCTAGCTGCATGTGTCAAGATGTGCACACCACTCGAACGTGGACGTTTCATACCAAGATAAACCAGATCATGCAAGCAGCATACAGTAAATGTATTTGCAGGGCTTTTATGTACAATTCATACAGATTTTCAACATGCAGATATTTCTTTAAAGATGTGTACAAATCATTTAAAGACTCATGGACATGGATTATTTTCCTTCTTAGTTCTGCAATACATTTGTTTCATTATCTGAATTTTCTGAACAGTTTTTCTAAGCCATAAATATCATGACAATTTGCTAGAAGGATATGTTAAAAAGAGAAAGAAAACTATTTCAAATTCCATAAAGATCTCTTTCTCAGCTATACTCTACATGGAAACTGACAGAGACTATTATACAGAAACTGCTGGGGTTTTTTTGTTCGTTTGTTTGTTTTTTCTAGTGTAGTGCTTCAAAGACTTCACTGTGCAAATAAATCATCCGGGATCTGGTTAAAAATTCAGACTTTGATTTACTAAGTCTAGGGCTGGAATTGACATGTAGCATTTCCAACATGCTCCCCAATGCTATAGGTACTTGAGGCGTAAGTCACAATCTGAGTTGCAAGGCTCAACATATTCATATGACATATTCATGCTCTTTCTGCCTACTTCTCAAATACATATAAACCAGAAGAGCTGTCTCAGACTACATTTCCTATAGTTGGCTCATGTGATAATAAGTGGGCTATGGAGGGATGCAGTTTCAGAACCAATCTTTCCTTCCTCCTATCTTTCTCAATCTCTCCCTCTGCCTCTCAGGACCAGGGCATACCTGAGATGACTTCATGGCATGCACTTGACTACATCTTTTCACTTCCAGGCCTCAACTTTGACTACAGCATAGACTTATTTTCCAGGTCTGACGTCTGTTTCATGCCTCTGTCCATGTTCTAGTTCTATGAAGTTTACATAGCTGTTTAGATCATTGTGGTCAGTAAATATATTAGTTCTCCACTGCTATATAACAAATCACCACAAACACAGCACCTTGAAACACCCATATATTTTTTCACACTTCTGTAAGCCTGAAGTCAAGTATGGTCTGGCTAGCTTTTCTGTTCAGGGTATGAGGAGACTAAAATCAAGGGTCTGGGGAAATCTACCACTAGGTTCATTCCAGCTACTATAGAATCAAGGTTCCTACTGCCTCATGATTATGGTCCTTATTTTCTTTCTGGCTCTGGATAGGAGGTTACTCTCAGGTCTTTTCTAGTATTTCTCTCCATCATCAAGGCTGTAATTGTACCTTAAATCCTTCCTATGGTTTGAATCTCTGGTGTCTGTCACCAGCCTGAGAAAGCCCTCTGCCTTTAAAAGGCTCATGTGATGGTTAGTCAGGCCCACCTGGATAAATCTCCATATTTTAGAGTCAGTTGAATTTGAATTTTAACTATATCTGCAAAATCTCTTCACAGTAGTACCTAGATTAGTGTTTGATTGAATAAATGGAACTGAGAATCTGGGAGAAGCCATTTTAAAATTCTTCCTAAGCAAATGAAATAATGCTTTGTGTTTCAATTCCTTCATGTGTAAATGAGGATGATATTAATATCTATCTTACAAGATATTTGTGACAAATATTGGAACACTATCTGTCTCATGCTAGGTATTCAATATCTATTAGCTACAATTATTATCATCAATATTATAGTCATTGACATCTTTTACTTCTTCAACCTTATTCCTGTCCCTGGTACTAGATGAGCTCAGTGTAATTTTTCTTAGCTTTTTAAAGTTGTTTCTGCTCCGCCCTCTGAAAACTCTGAAGCAGCAGCAGTCTGAATGGCCTTGGTATCAGTTTCACCCAAATGAGCTAGCACATGTTTTGCTGCACACAATCATTCACTCTTTTGGGCAGTGCTCAAACTCTGGTGCTGAAGAGGCTAGACACCTTTTACCAAATTGTCTTAAAATGCCTAATTACAGACATAGGAGCACATCTGCAATCTATGAGAAATGTCTTCAAATGAACTCACACACATATACACACCTGTGCTTATTACTATTTCTGCTTTGCAGTTTAGAAACTAGGATCAAAGAGATTTATGTCAGAATAAAAATTACTTTACTAAATAAGGTTTATTATTTCACTATGCCCAATAAGTGGTAGCACCAGGATTAAAACCCAGTCAATGTAGATCCAATGTCCATGGTTTTTGCTGTCCTGTCATTGCCTCTTTCACTAATCACAAGAGTAGTTACTATTCTTCTGGAATTAATATTTGTCATTATCTGAAGAAATACAGATTTCTTAAATAATTACAAAATGTATTACTATGTACTAGGATAATAGTACAACTGCCTTAATATGCAGTTGGCATTTAATAAATTTTTGTTCAGAGAATATTAAAATTAAATATGCATTATGATGTCTGTCTGTACTTTGACCTTCTCCTTCCCTTTGATCTCATATATACCTATTATGTTTTCCTAATGCTCTGAATTAATAGACTCCGATGGACAATAAGACCTATGGAAATGCACTGAACAGTAGTAGTACCTGTAGTATAGAGGTATAAATACTATATATATGTACTTATATATAATATATCATTTTTGAAAGAGGAGCAAAGCTCAGATCCAAGAAGCTTTTCTGTTAAAGGCATCCCCCCTATTTAGTGCAGTGGAGGAAGAAGAATTTCTCATACAGAAACTTGAATTAATTGGAGTATAATTGGCAACAGATACTGACTTGAGCTGAAAACAAAATAGGTTTCAGAATACATTAGATCATCACTTAATTAGTGGTATCTTTGAACCAAAAACCAATCTTTACACTAATTCTATACACAGAACAAGTATTTAATTGAAAGGAACAAAGCACTGGAAACCCTCACTAGGGTCCCTAATACAAGTGGGAAAAAGATAGTTTCTACCTACACTAGTTGTTTAAACTTTTTTTTTTTTCTAAGATTTTATTTATTTATTCACAAGAGACACAGAAAGAGAGAGAGGCAGAGACACAGGCAGAGGGAGAAGCAGGCTCCATGCAGGGAGCTTGACGTGGGACTTGATCCCGGGTCCTGGTCTCCAGGATCAGGCCCTGGGCTGAAGGCGGCGCTAAACCACTGAGCCATCCAGGCTGCCCAGTTGTTTAAACGTTTAATCAAACTTTAAAGCCAAACTGCAAGCAATTAAATCATGGGTATACCATTACTCCTAATAACACAAGGCTGCCTGAAACCCCAAATCCTCAGCACTTTCACGTTGAACATGGGGATAAAATAAGAAATACGGTATTTTTAAGACATAGAAAGTAACCATAGATAATCGCATACCTTGGTATACCTAAATAGATCATACTGTTAATGGAATTACAATGTTCTCTTCCCAAATCATGCACAAGATATAACTGACTTAACTTTGTGGGGAATAGGGATATAGGTGAAGTATCTGCTTTAGAGCAATGTCTCTTTGCAGAATGTCTTTGATGGACAAGAAGAGGAGATAGAGACTTTTAGACATCTTAGTAGTATTGGGATTCTCAAAGAGATCTCTACAAGGCTGGTTCCACATCTAACTTTATAGTTTTCTCACCCTCCATTTAATTTTTGCCAATTTTGCTTGCATCAGTTGACCTATATTTCCATCACTTGCACCCAGAATTCCATCTTTATCATCCAATTACCCCAAAGTCATACTCTGGAGTTAAAGACCAATTTTCATACAAAATCATCTATTCTAGGATTATGCTTTCTGAATATTATATATTTATCCTCTGGTTGAATTGTTCAACTTTTCCCAATATGAAATTTATTTCAATCTCATTAGAAGTTGAATATAATTACTGCTTTGATTTTCTCACATTTCTCTTCATCTATCTTTGATATAGTGCCCTAAAATTTCATTAGTGGCCCTGCCAAAACCCTAATATCTTTTTGTTGTATGCTTTATCCATATCTACAGTGGAGCTTCCCAGAATTTCTGGAGGGAAAAAATCCACTCACCAGCCAGTCTGTTATCATCATAAATTCATGATCAGTGTTCCTCATATAAATTGTGCAAATTATAACATTTTCTCCAGTCAATCCTGGGACAAATATCCCAATGAAAAACAAAAAGCATTTTAAATATTCTCCAAACTCTCATCAAACTTACCCTTTAGGGGGCAGCCCGTGTGGCTCAGCAGTTTAGTGCTGCCTTCAGCCCAGGTCATGATCCTGGAGTCCCGGGATGGAGTCCCGGGATGGAGTCCCATGTCAGGCTCCCTTTATGGAACCTCCTTCTCCCTCTGCCTGTGTCTCTGCCTCTCTCTGTTTCTCTGTGTGTCTCTCATGAATAAATAAATAAAATCTTAAAAAAAAAAACTTACCCTTTAGTTGCAGGACATAAACGTGCCTCATACTTCACAGCAGAATGGAACACCATTGCATGCATTTCAATTTTTCTGTTAACAACCTACAAACCTCCCACTGTTTCAATTTTTGCATAGTGATTAAGAACCTGGGCTTTGAAGCTGGGCTCCTCCACTTACTAATGGGTGCATTAGGTCTGTCAGTAATTTTCTGTTAAGATTCAGTTTCTTCATCTATATAAATGGAATTTAATGGTTTCTATTTTACTGAGATGGTGCAAGGACTAAATTAATCATGTAATGCGCTTACTATGGGGCCTGGCACATGTTAAGGTTCAAGAAATAATTATTCTATTATTGTTATTATTATTATTTTGTGAAATGACTCTTTTTCCCTTACCTCCTGTTTCAGAAGACCAGGTTTCTCACCCACCGAAAGGCCAAAGCTTCCACACATATTTTGACTCTCTACCCACTTCCTTTCACTTTTGTGAATAGTGTTCAGTATTAAGCAATCATTGTGGAAGGTCTTCACAAAGGGCAGTATTTACCACCTGTTGGAAACATCTCTAACAATCCTGCTCCCCAGAGTGGGAATGATAACCTGAGGCTATGCTGGGTCCATGAATTATAGGTGAACGTACGGATGTGCCTCTTCTCCTTCCACTTTCTTTCTAGGGAAAAGGTTGACAGCTTACAGTCTATTCATGGCTCAAGATAGAGAAGAGGTTAAGAAACCATTGTTCTATAGTTTCTGAGACTTGTGGAGGCATAATTTGTCAAGATTTGTGGTGGTTTGGGAACTATATTATATGGCACCATAAAGAAAGTCAAATAATTTAACATGGTTCATTTAAAATAGCTCTCCACAGAAAAAACATACTGTCAGTGGGTACTTTACCTAAGCTAAGTTTAATGCCTGCGCTATATTTTAAATGCTAATCTTTAATTGACATTTAAGAATGAAGTAACTTTAAAATATATACTCAGGTACTATGACTGATTTAAGGAAGTGATTAATTCCCCATGCAGGGAAAGGAAGAATAAAAGCACTGTTGAGTTACGGCATGTAATTTGAAGTATTTGTCATTGTCACGCTGACAGTTTGAGATATCATCAAATATTAGGAAATTAGCTGCTTAGACCTATAGATAGATATAGTGCACTAAGTAAAATAAAAAGCCTCATCATGATTATATTTGCTTAATAAGAGTCACAGAAATAGTTAGAAACAGTTAACCTAAAAGCAGGTTTAAGCTACTGAGGTGAGAAAATATATACAAAACTCAAAAAGTAACTATTATACATTTTAAAAATCTAATATAAAAGTGCTTCCAAATTTAAGTTAGCCTGGCCTAGGAACATCACCTACTTTTAAAAGACAAAACAGTGATAGCCACTTTAATTAGGTGTTATGGTGATTCCAGCATACTATTTTCTTTTCAGAGGCACATGGAATTTTTATTCCCAATTCACTTCCCTTTCAATCAGCCTGGGCTTACATTGTGCCCCCACTTCCTTATATCCTTTCCACATTAAAACAAAAAATAAGAGAAGATATGCTTGCAAGTTGGTAACTGAGGGATGGATACAGGAGGACTTTTACCTTTTACATTTTCATTTATTAGGTTTTATAATAAAATAAGTAACACATTTGACATACATGAAGTCATTTAGGTAGGTTCAGTGGGCAAATACTCATTTTTTTTTTCTATGGGAAAATGTTTTTGGAATACAACAACCCATGATAAACTAATGCCTGTAAATTAGTCCATGAATGTATTAAGGATTACCAAAATATCTAAAAACCTCATTTTCTATATTCCAATATTATTGTTATTTAGTGTTTCAAGAACCTATCACATAGTAAGACTTCAAGCTGGACCTTAATATACAATGTGTGAATAAAACAAGTGAGCACATGTTACAACATTTAAACACACACAATTATCAATAGTAGCATTTTTATTATTATGGTCTCCATTCTATACAAGTGGTTCAGGTTGTACTTTTTACTAACATACTCTGAAGCTACATTGATCGAGTTCTAAAAATGTTGCAGAATTACCACATTTTGCACCTGAAAACTGATCTAAAAAGGTTATTCCATGTAGATAATATCTGTATATGGTACTATCAGACACCATATTTACATTAAAACGTGCTATTAAAATTGCACCACTTTGCAATTTATACACATATCTCTTTTTGTTACTGCTAGAACCACTTTATACTGTCCCAGTATCAACCCAAATGCTATGGTTTTGAATATGAACGTAGACTAAATATTTACAAAATGAAGTGCTACTTTCAATGGGGTGCAAATGACCATTTAAAAGCAGAGATTGCACAATGACCTTGCAAGTGGGAAAGCACACAAAGAGATTTTAGAGGCTACAACTCCTCAGATATTAAAAAGATAGCATTAATTTGCAAAAATACCCTTTATATTTTGGCAGCTACATAATCTACGCTCATTACAAGCTCGTCAATTAAGACAGGACACATGTATTTTGTTTGTGTTCAGTAGTATATTAACATCTTTACTTAAACTCTCTTTGTTTAGGTTACTCCTCATAAAAATTTCTACCACTTGGGTTTTGTAAACATCTGAATGGATACTATTTAAAAACAAAAATATCAACCACTTAGCAGGAACACATTTGCTTCTTAAAACCAGGCTCGTGAAAAACTAGGTGAGACAATACAAAACAGAGGAAACGTGTTCTAATCACTTTCAAAGATTAAACCCAAGCTTAACAGAAAATCATTAAAATACATTTATCAGAGCCCAAAGAACCAATAACTTATTGGTAAATGAGTGATCAGTCATCGTCTTGTCACTATCTGGACACAGCAGATGCCAGGCAATCCACTCAGCTCTGATTCAGGGTTTTTTAGCTTGTTCTTTGCACACAAAAAGACTTTCTCATTGATGTAATTTCCCTTTCTTTTATTTTTAAAAACATGAACCAAAGAAGTAGACTAAGGTACAGTCTAGAAAAACTTTGTCCACCAAACATGCGCTTGGTTTAAATATAAAATGGAACAAGTTTCCAAAATAATTTAACCATTGAACTCAGGGGGTCACACTGAATTTAGAAAATGAGGTCATTATTTCTGTTCCTGACGCAGGGCAACCACTTTGAAATAGACCTCCAAAGTCTCATATCTAGCTATGACATTATTAATATTTCTAATTCCTTCCACCGATTTTCTTTGAATACAGGCCCAGGAGCTGTAAGTCACTGTGGAGCCACAGCTGGAGAGTAATTATAGTGTTTGTCTTTAAAAGTTTTTTGCCTCCCTGGTTTGAATGTTACCTCAGTTATGGAGCTATTAATTTTTTACAGACCTTCCGCCACACCCTGCCTCATATGCCAAGTGTGCTGGCTGCTTGCTGAACAAGTACATGTAATTCTGTTGGGTTTAGGAATCACAGAGAATCTTGGCATTTATTTTTAAGGGGAGCCCCAACTGATTTTTGTCTTGCCGTTTGTTAGCTAAAATCAATACATTCTATCATTACAATCTGTGCAAAACCTCGGATTGTGTGTGCCTGGCAGGGAAAACCATCAGAGAGACTAAGATCTTCTCCAGCTATAGAGATATCTTATTTTTATTTTTAATTAATATAAAATGCACATCGAAACCAGAGACTTAAAGACCCAAAGGAATCAGTTCTAAAGCCTTCAGCAGCGTGTGGTACACTCTCGTTTCCATGCCTGCATCCTTCAATGCTTATTTGATTTTTCTTTGAAATTCATTTGGCTTGGGCCACAGAACTCTTGAGAGTGAAAGAAGCTGATACAAATAAAATATTTTATTCAAGGAACTCTATATTTTTCTGCTTATTTTTTCCTAAGAGGCTGTCAAAAGTTTGAATATGCATATTTTATCTCTTTTGCTTGTCCATGATTTCTTAAACCTAAAAAAGTGTCTATAAATTGGTTAAGAAAACAGCATACAGCTAAATCAAGTTGAAGAATCCAAAGGGTCACTGAAATATTCCTTCCAATTCCCCCCATTTTATATTCTTTTTCACTCCATCTCTGTAAGAGATTTCCAGCTTCTCTGACTAATCACAATTTATTAATTTTCAAAATGTCTGGCTTAAAGCCTGGACTTAAGCTAGCAAAACAAAATAGTTGATACATTACAGAGATAACATAGGGACAATGCTGTAATTTAGTACTTAGTTTAAATCATTTATGATCATTCCTTTAACTTATATAGAAATATTTGCTATTAATCAGTGGACTTTATAATCATAGGTACCATTAAAACATATTTATTTTTTTTAAATAATTTTGCTATGTTTTCCACAGATTTGAGCATGTTTCCATAGGTTTGAAAAAAAAATCACCACCGCAACCAGGACAGTAAATATGTACTGTTTGCTTCCTACTATATTTGCCTATGACTGTATTATATTCTACTGAGGGTACAAAAGAACAACATCTCTGGGATGTAGGAAACAACTCCTTCCTAATAAATCAATCAAAAATCAACTTGAGGGGCAGCCCGGGTGGCTCCGCGGTTTAGTGCCGCCTTCGGCCCAGGGCGTGATCCCGGAGACCCGGGATCGGTCCCGCATCAGGCTCCCTGCATGGAGCCTGCTTCTCCCTCTGCCTGTGTCTCTGCCTCTCTCTCTCTCTGTGTCTCTCATGAATAAATAAATAAATAAAATCTTAAAAAAAAATCAACTTGAGATAATCAAGTATAAATGAACATAAAACCATATGGCCTGTAAAATAAATCAATCATGTTTCAGAAACTAGATCTTTTCAGCGAATATTACACCTGAAACTTCTGAGTAGGTATCTTTAAATTTCACCCTAGCTCTGAACTCTTGTGCCATTACATTTTCTCCACTTAATCTCCAGAGATTTATGCCTTCTCTGATTTTAAAAGTTTTGGATTCTCCCTCTGCCTGTGTCTCTGCCTCTCTCTGTGTGTTCTCTCATGAATAAATAAATAAAATATTAAAAAAAAAAAAAAAAAGGCAGCCCGGGTGGCTCAGCGGTTTAGCGCTGCCTTCAGCCCAGGACCTGATCCTGGAGACCCAGGATCGAGTCCCATGTCAGGCTCCCTGCATGGAGCCTGCTTCTCCCTCTGCCTGTGTCTCTGCCTCTCTCTCTCTCTGTGTGTGTCTCTCACGAATAAACAAATAAAATCTTAAAAAAAAAAAAAAAAGTTTTGAATCACTCAGCTGACAGTGCTCTGTTAAGTGTCATCTCTTATATTATGGTCTAATATGTTGTATTCTAATATGCTAGCTCCATAGTCATTAACAAATAGTTACATGGGTCAACTAAGCACAGTCCTTAAGGAGCTTGTTATACATAATATCATTTAATGTGACTGTCAGATGGCTAGATATAGTATGTGGGCAGATAAAGCATATCAACATAGGAAATATAATGGAAATCTAAGCAATACATGATCATTGCTACATGAATAGTTTATAATATTATTATAAGGACAATTCTGAAAAAGAAGAAATTAAATAACCTTGATTTATTTTGAACATCCTCTATACTAAACTCTGTTAAGACTGGGAAAATGAAAATGAATAAGGGCATGATCCCTGCTTTCATGGAAATCACTGGTATGACTTGAGCCAGTCTATGACAAAGACAAGGCTATAGGTGTTTTGAACTATTTGTTCAGAATATTTAAGTTATTGCTCTGTTGTAGGCTCTCTGTTCAAGCTGCATAGATTCAATGTGAAACGTTATCTTTGTAATGCCCATAATGCCTTGTACACAGTAGGCATTCAATGAATAATAATTGATTCTCCTAACCACATGAATTTATATCCTCAAATGCCCTACTATAGTCAGATCATCCTCGGATAATAAAATTAGCTGGCATGATTTACATATCACCTGAGTGTCAGGGCTGCTATGCTTTCTGACTTATCAATCTCATGATTTGGCCTGGTAAATGAGTTATGGTGAATTGAATCACTTATGATACCAGTTTGATTTTACGGCCATAACTCATAGATATGGAATTCATATGGAAGGAACCAGAAGGACTCACTCTCTTCTCTACCCAGCTTCAACTGCTGGCTCTTTGGTCTATATTTCAGTCTGAATCTGACATATTACATAAAAAAAAATAGAACAAGGCCTTGATACATATGAAGTAATTTAACTTAACTTTGATTATGGTATATTAAATACCTGGAAGGAACTAACACTTGAAGGTTGCAGAAAATGGTCCTTTTTTTTTAATCAACAGAGAAATAAACACTTAAATTGAGAAGTGACTGAAATCTGTAGATAGGACAGCAAGTTCATTTGTCAAGAAATTTACTATTTTCTGCTAATTAAATCCTGCTACCTTTTCATGTGAGATGAAAGCTGAAAGTAGTCTGGTTTCTGAACAGGATCAAAGCAAATGTGCCTTCTTATTTGGACACAACTTCATATACCCAGGCTTGCTGGCCACTAATTATTAAAATAGCAAATAAAACATATGTGCAAACCACAAACTTCTTTAATGTCACTGTGCCTAAGAGTGGTGAATTTTCAGTACAAGTTTAGTTTTATAATTTGACTCTACTGAAAACACAAATAACTGAATCAGAACAGTTTAGAAAATTGAAGGGCCTGCTGTATGCATTAAAGTGGTAGCTTCAAAACTTTAGCAAGTATCAGAATCCCATGAAGTCTTGTTAAAACATATATTGGTTGACTCCACCCCAATATTTTTTGATTCAGTAGGTCTGGGATGAGGCCTGAGAATTTGTATTTCTAATAAGTTCCCATATGCTAAGGATGCTGGTAGGGCATGGAACAAGACATGAGAACTAGTGCATCAAGGACAAATTAAGTACATTTTACAAGAAAAAAGAGAAAACTTTGACGGAACTATTGTTCAGGGGCATTTTAATTTCAAATACAAGTACTTCCAGCAATTCATCTTTCTCTCAGACTATTAGGGGAACCTAAATTGGATTCCCAAGGAACTCTGATTTTGTTCCATCCACTTATCAAGGCTGTCTTAGAGATGAAATTCAGCAATGAGTTGTATAAGTCTTGATCTACCAAAATATGCAAAAAATTTAACCTACAAGTCTCAAAAGGGTAGAGGCCAGAATTATTCGAGGGTAGCCATAAAATCCAGGATCGATATCCCCTGCTCAATTCTTGCATGCAGAATTAAAAAGCGCTTCTTCAGTTCTAATGCAGAGAAGATCCGTATACTGACCTACTTCTCAAGAAAGCATGATTGATCAAATTCACAAAATGCTGAGGATAAGTGCTTTATTATTTCACCCAAGCATATATATTTGCATTATTAAATTTCTATTTGTTACATGTCCCTATTTGCAGACTATCATTCACTTTTGATCATCAGGGTATTAAGCAGGTTATATAAAAAATGGAAAGAGAGGACAATATAGAGTGACTAGAAGTTTCAGGATCTAATCGCCTCATGGTGGTTACTCAAATGTTAATTGTGATTGTTACTTTGATCAAATATTTTTTAAATGGTTTGAAGAGAGCAAACAAAATATATGTACTAAATGGTCTTATATTTATTAAATAATATGTATCAAATAGTTTTAATTCAACAAACTCTCTTCAGTTTACTTTCTATGTGGAAAAGCTTTAAGAATATTCTCAAGACTGTCTTCTTTTATTCTCCAAGGACTGCTAAAAAGTATGGGAAAGTTGAAGGAATATAAATGAATCAGATAAGCAAATGTGCTCTAAGGATTTAGCTAAACACATAGGCAAAGAATTTTTGATGATTTTGTGTTTCAGTGATTTCAAACCATGGGTTTGTCCTCTACTCCATGTACTATAAATGAAGTTGCTTGTAGAACATACTACTCTTGAACGCACCCCAGAGTTCAAAGAAATCCTACTGATTACTTGTGTCAATGCCCCAGGTGAATATGACATTCATATGATCCAAGTGAAGGTTCTGAAATGCCGCTTCAATCTTAAATCTGACATTTACTTGTTTATAGAATTCTCTCTATTCTTATATTTCTTGTCTTTTATATTAAATTCACACTTACACTGCCATGTTTTAGCATTCTCAATTTCCCTATCAGGAAAGTTACACTCTAATTAGCTACCAGGTAAGACTATTATTAGGATTACATGAAATAATGAACTTGAAGCTGTAACACATGGCACAGTATAGATACTAAACATGATAACTTTTGCTAAGGAAAAAAAATCCCACTAGCTTTTTATATCCCAGTAATAATCTGCAGAAGCCTGTGATTCCAATGACAACAAACAACTCTGTTGTGCTCCAGGTTTATTCTATGGGTAACAACTCCGAAGAAGAGAAATGTGGTCAAAGGCTAATTAATATGTGAATACCCCAGTTGAGATAAAAACTGTTTACTCATCTCCTTTGTATTCATACCACTACAAGCTTCAAGACTATCTGTAAGGTGTTCACTTATTTTATTTAGATTTCTTTTTCTGTTACCAGAAACTATTTTCAAGTCCTCTAGCCAGAAAAAAAAAAAAAAAAAAGAACAAAAAGAAACAAACAAAAATGCTCAGCTGGAATCTTCTTTTCAGCTGAGAAGTCAATACATGTAGAGAAATGTTCAAAAGAAACCCTTATGCAGGAAACCATGCAAATACAGATGGAGAAAACTAGAAAACTTGTGTCTGGTATATTATTTCCAGATTACCTTGCTGCTGATTACTAGGACTATAATAAATGGTACATTTAACCAAAGAGAATGATGGCAGTATCATACAAAATGACAGGTCCATTTATGTCCCTGGGTGATGGGCTGATCTGATGTATTAAACACTAATATTACAGTCCACAGTCTACTACTGTAGCTAGAGATTATTCATTATTGGTTTGCACTTGGGCTTGTAAAGCATAAATGAGTAATCATGAACAAGGGAAACGCAGCGCGGTTTTTTCCCTCTCATCACATAAAATGCCATTTCACTTTAGAGTTTATAGATTATATAGAAGTCACCTAACCTTTACTGAAATCATTTACTTCTTGAAAAGGTCAATATTTTGATATGACACAAATACGATCATTAATCTAGGTACCAGACTTTAGGTATTCCCCTTGCCCTGAAATACCGGTATTTTTATTTCTTACAAGCACAGCTATGTGGCCAGATCTTAGGTGAACATGATGTCACAATGGCTCAAGCAGAGTGTCAGATTGCCTGCATGAGCATTAGACTCTACATTTATTACTTACAAGTGTCTTTTATTTAATCCTAACATCAAATTTCACACCCAAGAGGCAGTGATAGAAGTTTCTGATTGTAAGCTATTATAGAAACAAAACTTTTCCATTTCCCATGTAAAAATCAATTTCTTAACAAGCTTTCTTTAAGTATAGTCAAGGCAAAGAGCAAAATTCATACACAAAGTAGATGGTAACCTAGAACCTAGATGAATTTAAGTCCCTTTCAAACTGGAGCATTCTTTTTTTAAAAATTTTTAATTTTTATTTATTCATGAGAGACACTGAGAGATAGAGGCAGAGTCACAGGCAGAGGAAGAAGCAGGCTCCATGCAGGGAACCTGACGTGGGACTCGATCCCCGGTCTCACGGATCATGCCCTGGGCTGAAGGCGGCACTAAACTGCTGAGCCACCTGGGCTGCCCCAAACTGGAACATTCTAAACCCAAGAATAAGTTTAAAATTTCTCCTTCCTTTAAACTTCCATAGCATTACATCTCTACTTGCCTCTGGTCAATTATTCAACTTTGCATGCTCATGCATATGTAAGGAGTGATTAAGTAGAGAAATAATCTTAACTCTTCCAAACACAGAACGCCTTCGTCTATAACTCCAAAACGATGGTTTATTTTAACACAGGGTACATAGCACATTGCCCCTGAACCAGTTAGCAGCTAGGTAAAGTCATGAAATATATGGATGCTGGAGATTGGCATTCTGTGTTCTCCTTCCATTCCTGAAAGGGTTGAAACTTATCTCACTTTTTAGGGCTCAAGTTTACACTTATATTCCTTTCCTCTCCAAATAACTTTTTCAGCTTGGCCAAAAGATGCTATGTTATAGTGGTAGCTACTAGGTTTGTTTGGTTTTTCCAATAAATTGAGGGATGGGATGCCTGGGTGGCTCAGTTGGTTAGGTGTCAGATTCTCTCTTTTTTTTTTTTTTATGAGAGACAGAGAGAGAGAGAGAGAGAGGCAGAAACACAGGCAGAGGGAGAAGCAGGCTCCATGCAGGGAGCCCGACATGGAACTCAATCTCAGGTCTCCAGTATCACACCCTGGGCTGAAGGCAGCACTGAACTACTGAGCCTCCAGGGCTGCCCATGGTGATTCTTGATATTGGCTCAGATCATGATCTCAGGGTCATGAGATCGAGTCCAGAAAAGGGCTCCACACCCAGTGAGGAGTCTGCTTGAGATTCTCATGCTCCCTCTCAGTCAGCCTCTCTCCCTGTGCATGCTCTGTCTCTATCTAATAAATAAATCTTAAAAAAAAAATAGATTGCTAATTTCTTTGTCACAGATAACACTCCCTTCACCCAAGTTTTGAGACTGAGGTCTGAATTTCCTATCATTCTGCTTCTTCAGCAGATTACTCGTGAGGCCCTAAATAGGTACATGCAGAATATGGGGATACTTCCAGGACAAAGTAATTGATAAAATCTTATTACAGATATCAATCAGGGAGCTATTTTAAGTACAACTTCTGCACGGGAAATTCTAATTTTTTTCTTAAGGATAAAGAAAAAAATTGGACCTCAATATATATTACACAGGTCAGAGGATCATATTTCTCAATATAGTTGGCAAACCTCTGAAAATTCAACTGAAGTCAGACATTCTCTTGTCATTTAAACTTTTAAATTCCTATCAGTGGGTCCTGAGCTCTTAACATGCTTCAGATTATATTAAAAGGAATGCTGGTAATAAAGTCTTTTCAAATGGTGCAACCACTAAATGGATCAAGATCAGTCCTCCTAGAAAAGTGAACAGAACATAATAGGATAAATAAATAAATAAATAAATAAATGTAAAGAAAGGGAGAAAAAATAGACTTCCAGGGAAAATGGCATAATAGGAGTATACTAAGCTCACCTCGTCCTACAGATGTAATCAAATATTGCCCATATCAGTGTAAATAACCCAGAAAACCACCCAAAGTCAGGCAGACCATACTCTCCACATTTAAAAATATGGATATCTATAAAAATAAGTCAAAGGGTTTGCAAAATGTAAGGTTGTAAAGTATGACACTACATACCTACAATATGGGGGGAGTAACAAAGAACGGGTTCAAACTTAAGTGACCATCAACTTAATACGCACTGCTATACACATAATATGTTATGCACAAACCTAATGGTAACCATAAATTAAAAACCAGTAAGATATGTACAAAAAATAAAGAGAAAGGAATGCAAGTATATCACTAAAAAAAGCAAGCAAACTGTGAGAGATGAAAGCAAGAGAGGAAAGCACCAAAGAACTACAAAAACAAACATAAAAACAGTAACAAAATGACAATAACTACATACCCATCTGTAATTACTTTAAATAAAATGGACTACACACTCTAATCAAAAGATAGAGGGCAACAGAATAGATAAAAAATCAAGTCCCACCTATTTGCTGCCTGTTAAGAGACTCATTTCAGACCTAAAGAGACATGAGGATTGAAAGGGAAGGGATGGAAAAGCATTATTTATCATGCAAATAGAAGTGAAAAGACAGCTGGGGTAGCAATACTTATATAAGACAAAATAGAGTTAAAAAAAGACTAACAAGACAAAAAGAAAGACACTATATAACCATAAAGAGGACAAAGAATAAGAAGATATAATAACTGTAAATATTTATACATCCAATATGGCAATGCCCAAATACACAAAGAATCTAAAAGAAACATAAAGGAAGTAACTGACAGTAATACAATAATAGTAGGGGACTTTAACACCCCACTTACATCAGATAAGATTATCCAAGCAGAAAATCAACAACAGTGGCTTTGCATGACTGCATGACACACTGGACCAGATGAATCAAACATATATATTCAGAACATTCCACCCTAAATCAGCAGAATACACATTCGAGTGCATATGGAATATTCTCCAGAATACATGGTGTAATGGGCCACAAAACAAATCAGCAAATTCAAAAAGATCAAAGTCATATTATGAATTTTTTTCTGACCACAATACTATGAAACTAGAACTCAATCACAAATGCACACACACACACAAAACAAAAACAAAAAAATAAACCCTGGGAAAAATGAAAATACAGAGAGGTTCAATAACAAAAACAATGAATGGGTCAATCAAGAAATCAAAGAGAAAACCTAAAAGTACACAGAGACAAATGAAAAGGAAAACAATATGTTCCCAAATATTTTGGATCCCACAAAAGCAGTTCTAAGGGGAAAGTTTATAGCTATATGAGCCTACCTCAAGAAACAAGGAAAATTTCAAATAAACAACCTAACCTTACATCTAAAGGAGCTGGAACAACAAAACTGAAAACCAGTAGAAGGAAGTAAATAATAAAGATTAGAGCAGAAATAAAAACTAAAAAAAAAAAACAAAAAAAAAAAACAACAATGGAACAGATCAATGAAATCAGAAGTTGATTCTTTAAAAAGATCCAAAAAATTGATAAACCTTTAGCTAGACTCATAAAAAAGAAAAGAGAAACAGAGAGAGAAGATACAAATAAATAAAATCATAACTGGAAGAAGAAAAATAAAAACCAATGCCACAGAAATATAAAAAATTATAAGAAAATATTATGAAAAACTGTATGCCAACAATTGGACAACCTAGATAAAATGGATAAATTCCTGGAAACATATAACCCTCCAAAAATTAATCAGGAAGAAATAGAAAGGTTGAACAGACCAATTACCAGACACGAAATTGAATCAGTAATCAAAACATCCCAACAAACAAAAGTCCAGGTCCAGATGGCTTCACAGGTGAATTCTATCAATTATATAAAGAGTGAGTACCCATTTTTCTCAAACTATTCCAAAAAATAGAAGAGAAAGGAAAGCTTTCAAATTCATTCTATGAAGCCAGCATTATCCTGATACCAAAACCAGATAAGGATCCAGAAAGAAAGAAAGAAAGGAAGGAAGGAAGGAAGGAAGGAAGGAAGGAAGGAAGGAAGGAAGAAAGAAAGAAAGAAAGAAAGAAAGAAAGAAAGAAAGAAAGAAAGAAAGAAAAAGAGAACTGCAGGCCAACCAATATCTCTGATGAACACAAATGCAAAAATCCTCATTGAAATATTCACAAACGAAATTCAACAATACATTTAAAAAATCATTCACCACAATCAAGTGAGATTTATTCCAGGGATGCAAGGGTGGTTGAATATTTGCAAATCAATCAATCTGATACATCACATCAATAAGAGAAAACATAGGATCATAAAATCATTTCAATAGATACAGAAAAAGCATTTGCCAAAGTACAACATCCATTCATGATAAAAAATTCTCAACAAAGTAGGTTTAGAGGGAACATACCTCAACATACAAAGACCACATATGGAAAACCTACAGTTAACATCATACTCAATTGAAAAAAATTAACTGAGAAATTTCCCCCTAAAATCAAGAGTAAGACAAAGATGTCTACTCCTACCACTTTTGTTCATATAGTACTGGAAGTCCTAGCTGCCACAATTAGACAAGAAAAAGGAATAAAAGGTATTACAAATTGGTAAAGAAGTAAAACTTCCACCATTTGAAGAGGATATGTTACTACATATAGAAAACCCTAAAGACTCCACCAAAAAACTACAAGAACTGATAAATGATTTCAGTAAGGTCACAAGATACAAAATCAATGCACAGAAATCCCATTGTATTTTTTTTTATTTATTTATGATAGTCACACAGAGAGAGAGAGAGAGAGAGGCAGAGACACAGGCAGAGGGAGAAGCAGGCTCCATGCACCGGGAGCCCGATGTGGGATTCGATCCCGGGTCTCCAGGATCGCGCCCTGGGCCAAAGACAGGCGCTAAACCGCTGCGCCACCCAGGGATCCCTCCCATTGTATTTCTATACACTAATGATGAAGCACAAGGAAAGAGAAATTAAGAAAACAATCCCATATACAATTGCACCAAAAATGATAAAATACCTAGGAATAAATTTAACCAAGGAGAGGAAAGACCATACTCTAAAAACAACTGTAACACACTGATGAAAAAATTTGAAAGATATTGAAGATGACAGAAAGAAATGGAATGATATGCCATGCACAAGGACTGAGAGAACAAACATTGTCAAAATGTCCATACTACACAAAGCAATCTACAGATCTGATACAATATCTATCAAAACACCAACAGCATTTTTCACATAACTAGAACAAATTATCCTAAAATTTGTATGGAACAACAAAAGACCCTGAATAGCCAAAGCAGTCACTGTAAAAAAAAAAAAAAAAAAAGAAAAGAAAGAAAGAAAAAAAGAAAAATACAGAGGTTCCTGAAAAAATTAAAGACAGAGCTACCATTTCATTGAGTAATTCTACTGCTGTGTATGCACCCAAGGAATATGAAAATAGTAGTTTAAAAAGATATATGCATACCCTAGCCCTTGCGTTATTCAAGGGTCAACTATATTTTCTTTTTTTTTTTTCAACTATATTTTCTCAGTTAATGCTTGCATTAACCTTATGAGGTGGGTATTTTTATATACCCAACTTTGTATACTTTGAGCTACTGAGACATCAGAGGCTCTTGTAATAACATTTGGTTGAATTAGTATCAAATTTTAATTTCAAAAAACCACAGAAAAAAAAAGTGTCCAGAATTACAGTCTAACAATGGGAATATCTGTAGCCAATAGATACCATTTAACTAAATTTGCCAGAAAACACTGTACAAAGAGTACTCTGTATCAATACTCTAGTTGATACCTCTCTCCCCAATGGATCTTTTCAAATTTGAAGAATTTAAACTTGCAAACCACAACAGATTTTTTAGCATGTTCATTTCAAGAGGCACATCCAGGTTAGCTGAGAGAATCCAGGAATGATCGTATGAAGAAGGGGCCTTGGTGAGCACATTATTCTCATTTCCTCTCATGTTAGGCTGTGGAAGTCTGACCAAGTGGTTCGAAGGGTCTCTCATTCTTTATAGCAAAGGAGGATTTGATGGAATAACTTGAGTCTTCCAGATCAATAAAAGTTGGGTCAGAAATTGGATATATTCATTGTTCAAGAAAAAACTGAATATAAAAGTAGTAGATGATTACCTTCAATTTGCTTTGCACCTATATGAAAAGAGTAACAGGGATGTCTGGGTGGCTCAGTGGTTGAACATCTACCTTTGGCTCAGGTCATTATCTTGGGGTTGTGGGACTGAGTCCTGCATTAGGCTCCCTGCAGGGAGCCTGCTTCTCCCTCTGCCTATGTCTCTGCCTCTCTTTCTGTCTCTATGAATAAATAAATAAAATCTTTAAAACAAAAACAAAAAAAGAAAGAATAACATTTTCACTAAGGTGGAAAATAAACTGGGGGAAACCTATGCACCCTAGAGTGGCTGAAGTCACTAAGAAGTTACTAAGAAGGGTTCTAGGAGAACCCTTCAAGATGTGACAATAATGTCAGTGCAGAACACAGAGAAGCACATCTGTCTGCCTACAGTCCTCAAGTAGCATAGCCAGCTAACACTGATTCTATTTTACTTCTCTCTCTAGCCATACCTCTTGCCTTTCCAATTTCTTCCCTAAAATCCTTGCCATCCTATAGTACATCATGCCTTCCCCATGCAGGGATTTACACATGTAATTTATTCTTCCTACAATACCCTTCCCTCAACTCTCTCCTCTTGAATGCTCTGTGACTCTTCCAACCCCATATCCCTAGTCAGCTCATAGAAGATGATAATAATGAAGCAGGGACTAAGGTAAATAAAGAAATTACAATACTGGGTTTTGAGGAGGGTGATGTGGATATACAGAATGCTATGAGGAACAAAATAGAGAGAGCTAATGCTGCTCTGTGGCCTCTACAGACATCCATATATTCCTGCTCTCCTGACTTTTTTCCCTAGGATCTGGTTTCTGGGCTTTAGGATCTTGGAACTCAGCCATGACCCTATAAAACTTCTAAGTTCTTCAACAAAATAATCACAGAATCTAATGGACTATTTGGTAGCTGTCTTCTAATTCATTATATGCTTCATATTATTTAATTTTTCTCATTCTTATTGCTTATAATCATATCCAAGCTTATATTAAGGCTTGCCTATAACATTCTTCAAGCTGGCTTTTACATCTCCGATAGTTAATTTTATGGTGTCAACTTGATTGGAATGCCCATGCTAAATATTGTTTCTCAGTGTGCCTGTATGCTAGATGAGATTAAGATTTGGATTGGTAAATTTAGTAAAGCAGACTACCTTCCCCAGTGTGGCCACTCATCATTCAATCTATTGAGGGCCTGAACAGAACAAAGCAGAGGAAAGAAGACTTGTTCCTTTCTTTCCTGCCTGCTTGAGATGGAGTATCAGTCTTCTCTAGCCCTTAGACTGGAATTTATACCATTGTAACTTGGGCTTTCAGGCCTTTGGACTTAACTACATTATACTACCAGGTTTCACAGGTCTCTAGCCTATAGATGGAGGATCATGGGACTTCTCAGCTTCCCTGATCATATGATAATATGAGTGAACTCCTCAAAATATAAATATGATATACATCATATATATTTATTTCTTTATTTCTTTCTCTGGAAAACTCTATTACATTCTCCCTCTCTCTCTCTCTCTCTCACTCACTTTATACTCAATCCAACCAATTTTAGGTATATGGCTGCCCTGTTTGTCTTTCTGGAAAAAGAAAACCACTTATATTGCTCCTATAATAATAATATTAATAACAAAAACAATAATTATAACACAAACATAAAACACATAAACATAGAATCCAAAAAACAAAAACACAAAAAAAAATCTCAGTAGCAATGAAGAGACCCTTCATGAAATGAAATTGCCTTTCTCATCTTATATTGTTCTTTTTATTCATTCATGAGAGACACACAGAGAGAGGCAGAGACATAGGCAGAAAGAGAAGCAGACTCCTGAGGGGAACCTGATATAGGACTCAATCCCAGGACCCTGGGATCATGATCTGAGCCAAAGGTAGGTGTTCAACCACTAAGTCCCCCAGGTGCCCCTCTACTATTCTTATTAAGAATTCTTCAATTCTCTCTCCTTGCAAAGACAGCATACTTCCTCCATGGCTACCATTTGCTCATAATTTTTCTTATAAATGAAAAAGAGTAGAAGTTAACACTTATTGAACATTGATCATCTACTAGTGTTAATCATTCTAACCTGACACACAAACTTGACTTGATTCAAAAGTTCTGATTATAAGGACAGTATGAAAGCACTAAAGATGGTATCTCTCAGCCAGAGGTAGAGATGTTAGAGATGATGGCCTCCTAGCAGAGGCAATACTCTGGACTGTCTTTTAGATATCCACATTCATCTGATCTGATTCTCTGCTAAGCCATCTTCATTTGTTTTATTCTTAAGGAACTTCCTTTAGTCTTGTTTCAGCCAGACTTTATTTCCTAACCTCCTGTTTCCGTGTGGAGGAACTTTTACTGTAAAAATATTCCTGCTTCTTCTCACCACTCCTGCTAGTACCTTACCCCTCATCTAGTCTTCTCCATGAAAGGAAGAGAGAATTTAAGTATTTGCACAACACCCTCACAGACTCTTATTCTTTCTTGGAACCAGCCTACCAGTAGTATGGTATATTCTGTTTTATTCTCTGATAATTGGCCTGCCTCTATGGAGCAGTCTGTGTATGTGCTAGAAGGATATGTTCTACTAATTCCACAGCAAGTACTAGGAGGGCCCATTGTGGCCATACTTCCCTTGACCCACAAAGCTATAATTTCTATCTCCATCTGTCCAACTCTTGTCTCTTATTTGGTTCCACTCTAAGAAGTGAATATGAATATGAAATGTATTTTTTATTCTAGCTGCGCCAAACTTTGATGTTTTACCTAGCACTTGAGTACCTATGACCCGAGATACATATCTTCATATAGTTCCTATGATATCTAATTCATGAAGGAACTGAAATTAGTACCTTCTGAATAATCTCTTTTACCATCTTTGCTCACTGTGCACCTTCTCAAATCCACAGTTTCTCTCTATCAAATTCAGGACAATTATCTTTCTCAAGATTTTAGTCCCTAGGTATTGTCAAGGATTATCAGCACTATATCTGCAATCATATGGAAGTAGTTTACATAGGAAGAAATGTAATTCTTTTGGACCAATGCCTAAACACAAATTTGCAAATAGCACTCTGAATTCTCACTTGAGAGTACTTTAATTTTCTTTGATATATAGCTTAGCAAATCCAAAGATTAGCAAACTCATGTTTGTATGATACAATATGTATGCCTCTTTGTATGTGAGCTTTGTTGATTACAGGGATACTATAAACAACCTTATATATTTAAACTGGTTCCCTCATCAAAATTGCCTAACTCACTATGCCTGCACACACACACACACACACACACACACACAAGCACATGAACTATAGTTGTTTCCTTCACTGTCTGGTCTGATAAAATACTCAAAATATTCTCACATTTTATATGGACTTATTAAGATACTTGCAGTATGAATGCTGGTACATTCTACAGCTTTTATGAATAATCTAAAAGATTATGTTGTGTGGAACTAGCTGATGGTACATTCGCGCCAGAGTCTACGAGCAAGCAATGTGCACAATTGTGACAATTACCTACATTCTTTCCCTTTAAGTGAATCATCAATTTGTGCCTAAATTGCTTTAATCAATAGCTCCTGATACAGTATTAGTCTACTGAGTGCATTGGTGGAGGATAGAAATTGACTAAGGAATTAGCTGATAAGAAATCTTCCCATGATCCACAGTCCTTGTCCTTTTAAACAGTAATTTATACAGCTTCAAAGCAAATTAAAAAACAAAACAAAAACTAATATATAATAAATATTTTGGTCCTCATTTTGTCCAAATAATTTAAGACAAAGTACGGTCATGTAAATTTGAATTTCATTGCAAATTTCCTTTTCTGTTTCAACGGATTCTAAACATAGGTACCAATATTGAAATGGGGGAATTATGAATAGCAAAAAGAGAGTCAAAGAAGCAGCAAACATCTAATTATCTAATAGTCACTGAGAAATTTTGTAGCTGTATTGAAAAAAATAAGAGTTGGACTTGATCTTTTCTGTACAAACATAATATCTTTGTGTGTGTGTGTGTGTTCTTCCTAAAGTCACAGAAGAACAAAGGTCACATCTTTCATCTTCTAGAAAAGGTAAATCTTACGGTCACTTGTATAAAACCTGGATTTACAAACTTCCCATCCTAGCTGAAACCATGTTTATCACTGTCAATCTCATTTTCTACAATGTGTCTTCTATATAGGAATGATCTTATTTTCTGGATTCCATCCCTGCTTTTCTGAGGATTTAGTTCTATTGATTATCACCATTACACTATCCTAATTTCATTAACCTTTCAATATGTTCAATATTCTCTCAATTTAATGAAGCAAAACTAAACAAAAATAATAATACTCTTAGTCCCATGTTGAATTTCAGTGCCTTCCCTTTGTCTAACATATTTCTGGCAGTTTAACTCATCCAAAATTGTTATTTTTCATTTCCTTACTCCTCTTTCTATAAGCGACCTACTGCTAATGATTCCCCACCTCCGTCACTGCTCTGAAATTGCCTGAAGCATCAGGCCATCCCAGACATCTACACTGAAAAATCCAATGGATACTTCTCAGTCTTTATTTGTTGGATGCTCAGCAGCATTTGACATTCTTGACAACTTTCTCTTCTTTAAACATTATTTCCCCTGTATTTCAGATTCTTGGTGTTCTGATTTATCAGTCTGCTCCTTCTTCCTCCCCTTGGCAGGCTCCTTCTACTCCACCTCTCCCCTAACAGATGGCATCATTTAGGGCTCTCCTCCATTTTTGTTCTCTATGCTCTCCCTTTAAGTGATTACACCCAATCTCATGCCTTCAATTGCCATGTGTATGTTTATGAACTGCAAATCTTTTTCTTAAGATAAGAAAATTTATCTTTGGCTTCTGACAAATATATAAAACTGTTAGAAAACTCCACCTCCAACTTTGTTTTTGTATTTGTTTTTTAAAGATTTTATTCATTTGAGAGAGAGGACAGGGAGGGGTAGGGAGGGAGGGAGAGGAAGAAGGAATCTGAAGCAGATTCTGCACTGATCACAGAGCCCAACACAGGGCTAAATCCCACAACCATGAGATCATGATCTGAACTGAAACAAGAGCTGGGTAAATAACTGACTGAGCCACCCAGGAACCCCTCCACTTTCAACTTTTAATCAACATGCACAAAACAAAACTCAAACTTATTCCAAGATTTTGATTCCTTGAATAGTCCTAAAGAATCCTGAATTAGGCCATCTCTCTCCATTCCCACCACACTGCCATAATGCAGCCACAGGTGTCTCTCAGCTGTATTGCTGAACAGAGTCTGCTAATGCTCCCTTAAACGTAGTCTCTTTTCTTTAATTTGCTCTCCAAGTTGCAGCCCTAGAAATCTTTCTACACTAGATAACTGATGTTTGCATTTTTAAAAATTTATTATTTTATTTTGTTTTAATTTATTGTGGGAGGAGCAGAGGGAGAGAGAGAATCTTAAACTAGGCATGAAGCTTAATCTATGACCCTGAAATCATGACCTGAGCCAAAATTGAGTGTTAGGCACTTAACCTACTGAGCCAACCAAGCGCCTCTGCATTTTTATTTTAAACCCTCCAGTGATACCCTAATGTTCTTACGGAAAAATCTAAAATTTGTGCATGCTATTTCAGACCTTCAGATATCTTGCCCCACTCTAGCTCTTCAACTTTGTTTGGAGTCTCCCTTTTGCTCTCTATGCTCCATACATACTGAGTTCTTATTATCTTTTGCTCCTAGGGTCCTTTAACATGCTCTTTTTTCTGCTTCAAAACTTTCTGATTCTCTCTGCCTGGTTTCTCCTCATGGCTTAAATTATTTTTTGTTCCAGAAAACTTATGTGACCCCCACAAACTGCTTAGGTCTTCGCTCGGAGAGTACCATGGCACTATATAACTCCCATTATACCATTAATCAAGTTTATTTACATACTTTCTTTTTTCATATTAATTTGTCCTCTAGTCAAACTGGAAACTCACTGAAGTCAGGTAATGTGCCTGTCTTCACAGATTTTCTTTTCAATTCTCTGTTCATGCACAACAGAAATTCAATAAAGATTTTTTTGATAAAATAATATGTGAAATGCTGATATCTTCTGTCCCAAAAGAATGGCACCCCAAAATACATATCTTTAAAATGTTGTACATATGCCAAACCTCCATTCTACTATCTATGCAAATGTTATTTTTATCAACTCTCTGAAACATCTTAGTAACATTTTTGATTATGTACAAAATAAATTCAGCAGTGAAACCTGAATATTTACCATCCCTGTGAACTATTCTCATGAAAAACTTTATTCATTCCTTCAACAAATACTGATTGCCTACTAGGTTTTAAGTACTATTCAAAGCACTGGGCATATGGCGATGAAGAAAAGAAAAAGTCTCTGCCCTTACAGAGTTTGCACTATATTTGAAGAGATTTTAAAAAACTACGTAAGTAGATGCATGTTAAATAGTAATAGGTACCAATAAAATAAAGCAGATAAGGCAAATCGGAAATGTCACTTTTATTTTTGGGCCAGTTGATTGGCTTTGTAGTTTTTAGATTTATAACCAGAGGATTCTCATCTGGGTGAAGATGAAAGAGATAAGAGAGCTGGCCATGTTTCTATGTGAGAAAACAGTCTTTCAGCAGAAAAGCATGTTCAGAGGATCTGAGGGATAAGCATGACTAGTGTATTTCAATCATAACAAGGAGGTTGGTAGGTCTGGAGCAGAATGAGCAAGATTAAGAGAAAATAAGGTCAAATAGGAGGTAACTAGACCAGACCATATAGCATATTAACAGCCATGGTGAGAACTTTGGATTTTATTCTGAGTGAAGTGGGAAGCCGTCAGAGGGTTGTATGTACTCTAGCTGCTGGAATTAAGAACTGATTCCAAAAGTAGTGAGGGTAGAATTTAGGAGACCAGTTAGGAAGTTATTGCAATAATCCAGGCAAAAGCTGACAATGGTGGCTTGAATCAAAAAACAGGACAGGAAGGTGGTAGAAATTGTGGGACTAGGATATACTCTGATCACTGAACCCTATGTTTTACTAAAGGATTAAATGTGGAGTATGACACCAAGGCTTTTTGCCTAAGTACATTGAATGGAGCTGTCATTTAATGAGAATGTGATATCATTCAGAATATTAAATACTGTTCTGGAGCCAAACTATAATCATTTCCAGTACAGAATTCAATACAGTGCAAAGTCTTTCTGCAGTCAAGCCAGGAGAGCTTGGGCATATGCGCAGAAGCATCTGCTTATTAAACACTTTCAAGTAACTCTCTACTGATCATCTGACTCTGTGATATTGAGAGCAGCACTCTATACTGATTTTATTCCTTACGACTAACCATATGGAATATTACTAAGGATCAAAACCTGAACAAAAACTTAAGGAAAATTTCTGTGTGTTTTTAATACATATACATTTATGTGTATGTTTATAATATATATACATATATGTTTATGTATATATGTGTGTGTGTATATTTTTCCCCTAACAATGTATTATTTAAGTCTAAATGGTGATATTTTGATACCTGATAGGTTAAAACAATGGTTTCAAATTGCTTCCAAAATTGGGAATATTTAAGAAAGCCAAGTTTTTAAATGGGAAAATAACTCTTTTGAGTTAAAGAAAAATAATTATTTTATTTAAGACCTCCATCACATATATAACTGAATACCCAAATCAGCACATGGACATAAGAAGAAACACCCGTAAGTACATGCAATACTAAAAAACACTGAACAAGCCTGCTGTAGAAGCTATGAATGCAGCAATCAAAAAAGTAAATGCTGAGAAGTTTCCCCCAGATCAAACCTGGGAAACACTTTTTTGTTAATTCCTTAAGACAACCTTGTAGTGTAAAACCTATTACAAGAATAATGCATCAATTAAAGAAACTTCAAAATTAAGAGCAAAGAAACAGCAGAAAAGCTCTTAACTGAAGATTTATTTGTAAAATTCAAAATCCTACTCAAATATGATTTATGGGAAGATAATGTAATTTAAAATTGGAGTTTTAACATCATCCCTTTGCTCTTTTACAGCAAAATGCTTCAGTTTTAACATACAGAAGCATTAATTAAAAATAAACCCTACTTTCAAATTCCCAGGGATGTCTGATTCCACTTGTTGAATTGATTACGCATGTAATGAAACAGGATTAACAGGTTTAAGTTGATATTCTTAAATTGATCTGTCCTCACCAGAAACTGTACACAGGGACTGAGGTTACACTGAACATAGTTTTTATTTTTATTTTTTTTTAATTTTTATTTATTTATGATAGTCACAGAGAGAGAGAGAGAGAGGCAGACACAGGCAGAGGGAGAAGCAGGCTCCATGCACCGGGAGCCCGACGTGGGATTCGATCCCGGGTCTCCAGGATCGCGCCCTGGGCCAAAGGCAGGCGCCAAACCACTGCGCCACCCAGGGATCCCTGAACATAGTTTTTATAATAAAACCTTGTACTGCACAGTTTTAGAGATATTGTTTTCTGGGCTGTTCTGTTGTTAAAGTCCTGAAAGACATATTGAGCTTGTTTGGATTTGAATGGCAGTGGATTTAACAAATTTCACTACTTTCCAGTTCTGTAAAGTAATTTTCCATTAGTGTAGAATCCAGGTTGGAAAATGAAATGTCAACAGGACCACATAAAAATGGAAAATGATTTGTAATTCTTATGACTGAATTTTATGTGCTTAGGTTTTTAAAAATAAGCTACCTCATATATTTATTTATTTTTTTTTAAGAATTTTTTTTTAATTTTTATTTATTTATGATAGTCACACAGAGAGAGAGAGAGAGAGAGAGAGGCAGAGACACAGGCAGAGGGAGAAGCAGGCTCCATGCACCGGGAGCCCGATGTGGGATTCGATCCCGGGTCTCCAGGATCGCGCCCTGAGCCAAAGGCAGGCGCCAAACCGCTGCGCCACCCAGGGATCCCTACCTCATATATTTAAAATAGACTTGTTTGTGTATATTAAGAAGTTCATGGCAATCTTCCATGTTTATTTATATGTGTGTGAAGGAGGTAGGTATATACATAGTGACTTAAGTATCTAAAAGCATATATGTGACTTTAGTTCCAAATTTCTTATTTTCTCTGACCCCACAGCTAAGTTTAGATATACAATATTTCAAATTATAGGTTGAGTACTTATTTGATTGGAATACTTAAGTGAATTATGTATCCTTGTGAGTCTTTTCTTTTTCATCTAGAGAAGGTAATAATTACTTAACAATTACTTAATAGTGTTACAATATTAAATTTCACAATACATGCATAAATATATTGAAAGTGACTTGGAAAAATCTTGATATTTCAACAGAAACAAGACTCACTAATTTATTTATTTATTTATTTATTTATTTATTTATTTATTGAAGATTTATTTATTTATTCATTCAGAGAGAGCGAGATAGAGGCAGAGACACAGGCAGAGGGAGAAGCAGGCTCCATGCAGGGAGCCCGATGTGGGACTCGATCCCGGGTCTCCAGGATCACACCCCGGGGTTGCAGGCGGCGCCAAACCGCTGTGCCACTGGGGCTGCCCAAGACTCACTAATTTAAATTATTCTTCTTTCACTGTGGTTATCCCACTTTGGTTTGATCACACTTTATTCTTTTTTTTTTTTTAACACTTTATCCTTATTTAGAAAAAAAAATTGCTTGTGCTTTATGAAGAAACAAGATGATGTAAGATAGATTTCATAAGAATTGGAGTAAAATAGGATTTAATATATGTACTGCCAAATACCTATATTTCTTGGCAAAGTTGTGCAGTCTTGAGTGATATAGTCCTTTTTGCCAGCTGGAACCAGAGTTCAAAAGGGAGATGTGGATAAAATATATTTTATATTTCCAATATAAAATGAACCTTCCTATTAATAATTTGACAATGACAATTCATCATGCCTCACCTCATCTAAAGCTTCTGCCACACATCATAGTTTCAGGTCTTAGAAATAATGATTAGGTGCAGCTGTAAAACACACTGATTCAAAATGAAAGGTTCATTAGTCACATAATAGGAGCAGCACCAACGAATTGCACAATGAAATCTGGGATTTCCCTTTTGTCTACTTTTTGGTACTCAATCTGTTTTGGCCTGAGGTCTGCATGCAGACAGATGCCCAGAATTGATTTTTCTGTACCCTAATGATTCCCTTTCCCCTCTCTGCATTAAATTGATTGAAGTGGACAATGACTGTGCTGATATTCTAAATGGATTGTGACTCCCTCATGGCATACCTGAATCAAGGAGAAATGTAATTTGGACCATTATTTTTTTCCACATTGCCTGTTTTTTCTGTGAGTGCCATATGAATCCTGACCAGTGTATGAGTAGCACTAAAATTAACTTATTTCCCCCTTCTATCATCTTCCATAGTCTGAAGAAAATAGCACTGACTTGGGAATCATAAAACAAAATACTTCATGCCTAGTAAGTCTCATGTTTTCTATATTTCCTTTTCAGTCATCTAAGAATAATTCCTCACGTCCATCTCAGCGCTCCTCTCTTGTAATGTACACCAGAGGTTCACAGCAAAGCTCTTGACAGGGCTGCTGTGTCTCTGACAAGAGCTACATGATACACCAACCACGGTCTGGATGACAAGGGCTCAGAGGTTCCCTTCGGAGGCATTGACATCATTTTTGGATTTAATCTTGACACTCTAGTGCTGTTATTACATCAGATTATAGGTATTGTCTTTCTAATAGAAATGTAGGTGACAACTGACCAGAAGACGATTGTACTCTGTCATTATACTAGGAATGCAGCAGGCAATGGATACATATTAGTGAAGCTGAGTCAATGACATTATTACCAACATCATCTGATGTTAATTTTCAATCCTCTTGAATCCCTTATTCATTCTTTTCCCAAAATTCCCTTGCCTTTTCTACTTTCACTGGTCTTCTCTTCTAAGCCATCAGAGTCTCTAATTATAGCAATCTCCCCTTCCTGCTCTCTTTTACCCCGAGAGAGGATGAAATCTCAGAATGATAGCGCCCATAACATGAGAAAGGAGCAATTCACAACAATGATCCAATGGGGGAATAAGTTAATAAATAGACCACCTATAGAAACATCGATTATAAAAAATACCTTCATTAACTACCCTTTTCTGATATCATTTGAACACCAAAATGTTAAAATAATTGATGTACACATTACCAATTTAGTATAACAGATAGATGTGGAATACCATAAGGGTTTCATACTTAAAAATATAAAAGCCATCAATATGTTCCTTACACTATTTCATATTTTTTCTAGTTTCAGAAGAACACTTGACACTTCAGTTCTTTTAAATAAATGATAAAGAGCTTCTCAAAATTATGCTTAAAGATTTTTCATATCAATATGTGTTCATTCATAATATTGAGATTTATGTTTCTCTTAGAATATATTCTTTATTTTTCACTTCCATTAACAATGATAACCCTTTATACCTCACTACTGCAATAGCTTACTAATTGGTATCTCTTTTGTTGGTCTGAAAAATATCAGGAAGGGAGACAGAACATAAAGACTCCTAACTCGGGGAAACGAACTAGGGGTGGTGGAAGGGGGGAGGAGGGCGGGTGTTGGAGGGGAATGGGTGACGGGCACTGAGGTGGACACTTGACGGGATGAGCACTGGGTGTTTTTCTATATGTTGGTAAATTGAACACCAATAAAAATTAATAAAAAAAAAATACAAAAAAAAAAAAGAAAAGAAAAATAAACTTGAATTTTTGGACTTTTTAGAAAACCCTTAAATGACACTCATTGTTTATAGCTGCCTTCAAACTGGAAACAAGCCTCCTACAGTGTTTGTAAGAAGACAGACTCAAGTGTGATAGGATCTTTTTATTCCAAGTGTGGTCCAGGGACCCATAGCCTGAATCACTCAGGATCTTGTTAAAATGCAAACTCTTGGGTTCCATCCCAGACCTCTTCATCAGAATATATAGAACATTCTCCAGGTGTTTCTCTAGGTTTCACCTCCATATTTGTAATCTATAAACTAAGAAACACTTTAAGAAGTATTACTAATATTTAGTGTACAGATTGATATGCGAGTCTCACTCAGACCATTTGCTGCATATGCTGTTTTGAAACAAGGTCGGAATCTGATTAAGCTCAATCTTTCCTTTTCACTTGTTTAATAGAGTTTCTATGTATATTGATATATAGATTAAAAGATTATATAATCTAGAGTAGTATAAATCACCTACAACAAATATATGGCTTGCAAAGTATAAACATGAACTGACAATAGGCCAAAGTATGAAAAACACAAGTGAACAAAAAACCAGCATAGCTCATTTTACTTTTCCTGTTGTGAGTTTGTTTCATTCATATTGTAGTATAGGGGGGAAATAATGATTTAGTCATATCTGATAAGAATTTGATCCAATAAGACATTTTTGGGATGCCTGGGTGGTTCAGCAGTTGAGTGTTTGCCTTGGGCTCAGGGCATGATCCTGGAGTCTGGGGATTAAGTCCCACAGGCTCTTTGCATGGAACCTGCTTCTCCCTCTGCCTGTGTCTCTGCCTATCTCTCTCTCTCTCTCTCGCTCTCTCTCTCTCTCTCCCTGTCATGAATAAATAGATAAAATCTTAAAAAAAAACAAATAAGAAATTTATTATTACTGGACTTGATTTACCTAAGCTAATACTAACTGGCATAAGTACACTTTGTATTTTAAGGTTTGCATTGACCAAAGCCTTATCTTCCCTCAGAATAGTATACATACCCAGTAGACTATGTCTTTCCATATCCATTTGCACACAAAATATTAGTAATACAGAGTATTTATTTTCTAGTTATGTTCAGGTTTCATGGTGAACAAGACATTTTAAAACTGAAGGTTTTGTTAATAAAGACAAATCTCTCTTTTCCAGCAATGTTAAAAGTAACAATAAACCATCATAATAAACCTTCACATAAATGTCCTAAATTTTGAAGTATCTTTTAAATTTCTAACTTAATAATGAAATAATTAAATAATGAAATAAAATTATAGCATTAAGAAAAGATAGATTTATTCTGCTCTGTCAAAGAAAATGACAATATATGGAAAACAATATGGTAGCAACTTAAATGATTTCCTTTGCCAGCAAACTCTTTTTTTGGTAAATTCACACAGAGAACATTGCCAACAAGTTGAAAATCATGCATGTCAGATTATGTTAATTTTGGAAGGTTGCTCATAGTGGGATACAAATAGAAAGTTTCTATCCTGTGTTAGCTTGTGAAAAGCATAGTTTGAGATAGGAAATAAGAAGGTGTATAAAGAAAGTTATGTTCTGATTGGTAGATGAACATTTAATAAAAGTGGTGAGGGACCACTATCTGTAAGTGTAACTGGTAATGAAATGGATTCTAGAATAAGGTTACCAAGAGATAACACTGCATGTGAATTTATTTTACTGTATCCTTCCTGGACAATAGAATGCAAGAGAAAAACTGAAGCACCAAAGACCCAAAGTGCCACAGGATGTTTTAGAAGCAAGCAAGCAAACAAAAACTAAAACTATAGTAAATCTTAATACTCTGTGAGACAGTGACAATGAATATTCACACTACAGAATGCTTTGCTCTTTTTCTCATGTAACATCATTAAAAGAATCAGAGTTAAATGTACGCTGAAAAGTCTTCTCTTAGATAGAAATCTTAACTTACTGCCTTCCTATAGGTTGTTACCTAGTAGACGGTTTGGAAAAGATATAAACATTTTTAATCTGTCTTTCCAAGGTAATATTTTAAACAAATGAAGTTCCAAAGGACATTGTGCACAATTATATTTGGTAAAAATGTACTCACACTTATTTTAAAATGTTCAAAATAATCTCAGTAGGTTTTAGCCCTATGTTTTAAAAGTACAGAAAAAAAGTCTTCCAATTACTTTCTCAAACAACTGGTTGACGTTAATGAGACAGAGATACAACCAGCTAATGAATGTTGAAATTTTCAACATCAGCACACTTTCTACAAATGCTAAGTAAATTTGAAATGATTAGCGTTACTTAGTAAAAGTAAACAATCATGCACTCTTTATCTTTGAGATTCATCTGTTTTGTTGTAGAATCATTTTGCAAGGACAAGTTACACTAAATAATAGAGCAGAACTAGCACTTTGAAATTTTTTATTACCATATGTTCAACTGGAATTAAAATAAGTAATAAAGGATTTTTTTAATTAATGAAAAATATTTAAAGTAGTGATTAACTAAATTGAGTAATGTTCTTTTAATTCCTATTTTTGTGTTTATCATATACAAAGAAAAAATAAAAATGAATGGAACTTCTGGAGGATATCAGATAGTAAATATCAGATATCAGATTGTAAATTCTTCAATCTTCAAGATAGTAAATATCAGATATTTCTACTATCTTCAAGATAGTAAATATCAGATATCAGATTGTAAATTCTTCAATCTCAGTTTTTTCTTTTTGATTTATATTTTTGTATTATAAAGGCTAATCTTTAAAATGCTAAGTATTATTTTATATAATACATAGATATAAATATTCTAAAGTTACTATCTATTATATTTTTCTTTTCCCAGTTCCTCACCTTTGGTTCAGCATAAGAACTAAGTTTGCGATGCTTCTGTCCACAACTTATCCTCCTCATACAAATATTTTGGCTAAGTAAATATTAATCCTCCTGTACACTAGTTAGTAGTTATAACTCATGCTCAGTTCCTTTATCTTTGGATCAATATTCTACTCATCTCTTGCAGCCTGTTGATCACTCATTTTTGAGCCATATCTTTTCACTGATTATCCATTTTATACTTACTTCTCTGTCTCCTCAGAATCCCTCAATCCACTGATAGCTCCTCAGCCAATTATCTTGTAGTGCATCCACTGGCACCCCACAAGGTAATCTCAACCTACCTGTTCATTCACATTTTTTTCTTTCTCCTACATCAACTCATTAGTCCAGTGAAAACAGGCTCCCATCTTCCCTAGTATATACCTTATATAGAAAAGTCTCATTTTGCAATTCATTTGGATCATTACACATCCTTAAAAATGTGTTTTTTCTGGCCTCTCTGCATATCCGATACATTTCCTTCAAGATAGTTTATATTTAGCTTTAACCTTTTTCAATATACTGAATTTATTTGTTCTCCTGAAATTCTACAATATTCATTCCCTAGGCAGGTAATTTGACATTGTACTTATTACTTTGTGCTATATACATTGTCACATTGTATTGCTGCTCCATTATATACATTGATGCATTTTCCTATTTAATTATTTTGTTATCTTTCAGCTTTGTACCTATGAGGTTTGAACTTCCTTGAGGGGAGAGAGCTTCTGAGAATGCCTACCACGCTGAAGACAGAGTACATGCTTCTTAATAAGTCTTATATTAATTTGAGAAAGATTTATCAAGCATGTAGAATGCATATATTCAAGTATAATTCTTAAAAATTAAGAGTTCTAACTAACTTCCATAATTCCTCAGAGTTACTAATAGAAATAGCTTGTTTGTGATAAATTTTTAAAGTTAAATTGGTCTTATTTCCGATATCTCAAGATCATTTCTTTTTCTATTACTCTTTCAGCTAGTTGTCTACTTTATTTCATTTGTGGAGTTAGAGTAAGTTCAACTGCCTAATCTAAACAAATAACACAAGCAATGAGCCAGACAGCAATCAATGCACCAGTAAAACAGAAATGTAATGTGGTTGAAATGACAGAAGAAATCAAGCTGTAAACTAAATCTCAGACAGCCTTTGCAAGGGAATCTAATTTGTGTTCATGGAAACAGAAATCTTGTTGATTAAAGAATTATGACATATGGTATTCCATCCTTCTCCAAAAATGCTATTAAAAAAGCATTGTATACTTGATCATCCTAATCATTATTACAAGTAATAGCACCCTAGGTTCAGTTATTTTAGTGTTAGAATCCATAGTATGCTGATATTTTATGATGTTACTATGCATTCCAAGAATTTTCATAAAATTAATAAATGAGTACTCACACAATTAGGCATATATTAAGAACAATGTCACTTGTTACTTAAGGTTTTTAAAAAGCATTTTCCTGGGAAAAACAATCCTCATTTCAGAGATATAATTTTAGCCACAAAAAATAGTGTTGTTGATTGAGCATCAAACACACTGCCAAGTATTTTTTTTGAAAACATGAGACATATTTTCATTTTAATAGAAGATCCACGCAACATTTTTGATAATCCTTTTCAAATGACATTGTGAAAAATTTACCATGCAGCACTTCAAACATAATAATGTATAATCTTAAAATAGAAGTAGATGAACCACAATTCAGAAATGCAAAGTAAAACTGAAAAACAAGTACAGTCAGCCATGTGGCATACTGTAGGACACACAATGCAAAGTGAGCAAAGTCATGTTAAACATGAAATTAATTCTTATTCATGAGTTTAACCCTAAAGGGATTACTCTTCCAAGCTTCTACATCAGTGTTCTTTCTTCTATCAAAATACTTTCAGGACGGGATCCCTGGGTGGCGCAGCGGTTTGGCGCCTGCCTTTGGCCCAGGGCGCGATCCTGGAGACCCGGGATCGAGTCCCACATCGGGCTCCCGGTGAATGGAGCCTGCTTCTCCCTCCGCCTGTGTCTCTGCCTCTCTCTCTCTCTCTGTGACTATCATAAATAAATAAAAAATTTAAAAAAAAAATTAAAAAAAAAAATAAAAAAAAAATACTTTCAGGACATTTTAAAGTCAAAGATATTTCACACTGTGCCTATATTATTTAGTTGATGTGTGACACCCAAAGTATACATGTAGCAAAAGCTTTTCAATTATATAAACAGCAACAACAATAGCAACAACAGTACTAGTAAATGTACTTTCAACTTTATCTGTGGAGCATTGCCCAGCCTTGGATCCAGAGTTAATTATCTTCATAGCTTTGAAAGTACATGTAGAGGCCTATGGCAGTGACCTCATTGTAAGATTATCAAATGGAGGTTAGGGCATATGAACCATAGCTGAAAGTCTATTTCTTCAGATGAATCATTTTCAAAGTTTGTAACCTCTATCCCTCACACAGATTTTTTTAAAATGCCTTCAAAGAATGTAATTTCAAAGACATGTACATTGGGACGACCCTGGACATAGTTAGCAACATCAAGCTATCTTATATAACCATAAACTCTTAGTAAACACAGTCCCTTGAACATAAATATATGAAGAGTATTGGCTAATATTTCCCAGAACTCTAAACAAACCTGTATGAGGATATATTGACAATCTCTGACATTTCTGTTGTCACCAACTAACAAAACCATCTCATGCTTTCAACAAAGCAATTTCTTCCCTTTGCTCGTTCCTGTCCTCTAATTTAAAAACCCTCAGGGAATTGGTGCTTCCTGTGGGACTGATGCCTATAGGAGTAACTGAAAAACAGGAACGACATACCCATGTACCATAGATGTGAGTTACTTCACTTCATACTATGTCAGTATCAGACCCGTTGTTATTCTCAATGCTGAATTTTCATTTGATGGCTCTAAAAGTCAGAAATGATATCTTGACTTGTCCAATTATCCTATTTTTAACAAAGGCTAAACTTAGTGGACTTTCCCATCTTTATGGGTAACAGTATTTCTCCATAAGAACCCCTCTGTTTCTTTAAGTAGGTCTTTTTATATGTCAGATTCCCCATCTTGAATGCCTTACATTCTTCAGTTAATTATGTCATATGTATTTTCAGCTCAAATTCTTAGTACCCCACCTAAGTATCCCTAAATTAGTTTAGGCAGGCTTTTTTCCTCCTTTATAGTCACAGCAATTTATCATTTATTTTGCATTTAAGACTGTATTTGTTGGGGGGATCCCTGGATGGCTCAGTGGTTTAGCGTCTATCTTTGGCCCACGGCATGATCCTGGAGTCCCGGGATCGAGTTCCACATCAGGTTACCTGTATAGAGCCTGCTTTTCCCTCGCATGTATCTTGGCCTCTCTCTCTCTGTGTCTCTCATGAATAAATAAATGAAATCTTAGAAAAATAAAAGAATATATTTGTTGGTGAGGGGCTTTGAAGTGCCTCTGTTACAGTAACAGAACTGTTTCTGTATATTAAAGAGGGAAGAAACAATGTATTATAATTAATTGACTGTCAAGCACAAGTTTTATGATTAATCTTAAAATTACCTTTTTGTCTCATTGAAACAGGAAAAAATAACATTGAAGTGTAATACAATGCTAAAATTGTTATAGTTCATTTTTGGATGGATAATGACACTTTGATTCATGGGAAGACATTAAGAGCCAAGTACCTTGATAATAATGCAAATATTTTATTTTGACATACTTAGCTATAGGTGTAAAATGGACATATGCATAAAAATATTTTGTATTAAAATAAAAAATATATGACTAGAAAAATGGAACCAAGACTACCTGGTTTATTACACTAAAATGGCAATATACTTATTACATCAAGTGTTATATTGAACATATTTAAATATGTTAAATTTTATTTTATTTTATTTTAAATATGCTAAATTTTAAACACATGATAAATGCATAGCTCTTAATCTTCAACAATACTTTTTTTTAATATTCTTAATTTACAACTAAATTTTCAGATTAATATCAAAGGAAAGAAGTGCCAAATACAGTGTTTACAGACACTGAGTGAATCCTTTTCTAATGTTAAACACATGGAGAAAATAAATAAAGACATAATTGGCTAAAGTCATAGATACATCTAAAATATTTTGACTAAATAAACTAGGTCCACATAATAGAAGTCAGAGGAAAATTCTTCTTCATCTTTCATATTAGTACATTTGACATAGTTAGCATTTAATTCAACTAGGTTTTCATTTCTTGGGTTGTTCAAAGTTATGATAGGGCTGCAATAAGACAGTTCTAAATGCTGCTTTTTTTCTCTTTGTGCCAAAATCATAAAGGAAAGCCATTATTTTTCCTGATATGGAAAAGAAAAGGGCTAAGGATACTCAAAATTCTATATACAAGTAGAAAACTAAGTGGCACTAAATGGTGAAGAAAAAGGCATTCTTGGCCTTCTGAGAAGGCTAAAAAATCTTTATGAAAATAGGTTGGTGTTTATTTTATTTTGCTGACATAATGAGGGGACATTTTATAAATCAGAATCTGAGCCCACTGGGAAAGTACTATCAGATGGAGAACAGTGGCTGCTTCTGAAGACAGCTACTGTTTTTATGTGTAGTGGTAATAGGGGATGGAATTCCTTGTGGCTCTGCATAAGTGGGAATGAGTAACTCATATTGATTGCACAACAGGGATATGCCATTCCTCTTTTCAATTGTTCCTAAAGGCATCAGGTGTTACAGGAAATACCACTTCCCCAAGGGTCTGTTAAAGGACAGGATCCAGAAGAGCAAAGAAATTGCCTTGTTGAGAACAAAAGGAGGGGGTTGGCCACATGGTGGCTTGTGGAAGGTCATCAAGCATAGTGGCAGAGTAAGGGAGAAGGCTGTGGTCCATGCAAGGTATGTCTCTTCCCCAAGACATCAACAAGGCTAAATTTACTACACTCACTCGGTACTTGCCATCAATGGACACTTTCCAGAAAATCTGTGGAAAGATACCATTTTGTGCACAGGTTAGCCCAGAGCTCAAGAAAACCTGAGGAAGTAGTCACAAACTCACAAATCAGGGCTCCAAACTTTTGCAGGCCATGAAATTAGAGCTTTGTGCCAATGTATCATATTTTCCAAGGAACAAGGTTCTGTAGGAGTATTTGGACTAGATAATATCATTTTCTATGCATAAATTAAAAAGTTTAAAAATAAAAGATATAACAAACGATCTCCACAGATGAAAGCACAGAAGTTATAACAAACATTTTGAATCCTTTAAAACAGGAAATAATCATGATTTTCTCAAAGATATTGTACTAATAAAGGCAGCCAGTACGATCACTGAGTATGACAGTGTATTTAATAGTAAACAGACAATTGAAGACATACAGCCAGAACCAAAGAACACAGCAATGCAGCTGGAGAAATGGACTAAGCTATGTGACTATCTCATTTTTCTTAATCCTTTTAGCACTTTAAATGAATGTATCTCACTTATGGTATTTACATATATATTTAACTAATGGTATACCTTGATATGTTTTTATCTCCTCCATTAGATTTCCAGGTTCATGCATGCTGGATCTATGTTCAGTTAACATAATACCCATAAGCACATTCAGCATATTATTTACAGACACGTGTAACAAAATAGCATATCAACAATGGCAGAGAAGGAGAAAGAGTCACCAGCAAAATGCATTACAAATGCTGGCCATGGACTGATATCAATCACAATGGATTAGTCATTCTTTCAAGATAAACATTTAAGAAACCAGATGAGCTACTCTGTCTCAAGACAATCTGTCATGATTGTCTTAATAATCTTAAGATTTGTGTGGAATCAGAAAAGACCCCGAATAGCCCAGTGGAATATTGAAAAAGAAAACCAGAGTTGGGGGGATCACAATGCCAGATTTCAGGTTGTACTACAAAGCTGTGATCATCCAGACAGTGTGGTACTGGCACAAAAACAGACACATAGATCAATGGAACAGAATAGAGAATCCAGAAATGGGCCCTCAACTCTAAGGTCAACTAATATTTGACAAAGCAGGAAAAACTATCCACTGGAAAAGGGACAGCCACATGCAGAAAAATGAAACTAGACCACTCTCTTATACCATGCACAAAGATAAACTCAAAATGAATGAAAGATCTAAATGTGAGACAAGAATCCTTTAAAATCCTAGAGGAGAACACAGGCAACACTCTTGTTGAACTTGGCCACAACAACTTCTTACAAGATACATCCATGAAGGCAAGGGAAACAAAAGCAAAAATGAACTATTAGGACTTCATCAAGATAAAAAGCTTCTGCACAGCAAAAGAAACAGTCAACAAAACTAAAAGACAACCTACAGAATGGGAGAAGATATTTGCAAATGACATATCAGATAAAGGGCTAGTATCCAAGATCTATAAAGAACTTATGAAACTCAACAGCAAAGAAACAAACAATCCAATCATGAAATGGGCAAAACACATGAACAGAAATTTCACAGAGGAAGACATAGACATGGCCAACAAGCACAGGAGAAAATGATCTGCATCACTTGCCATCAGGGAAATACAAATCAAAACCACAATGAGATACCGCCACACACCAGTGAGAATGGGGAAAATTAACAAGACAGGAAACAACAAATGTTGGAGAGGATGTGGAGAAAAGGGAACCCTCTTGCACTGTTGGTGGGAATGTGCAGCCAGTCTGGAAAACTGAGTGGAGGTTCCTCAAAGAATTAAAAATAGACCTGCCCTACAACCCAGCAGTTGCACTGCTGGGGATTTACCCCAAAGATCAGATGCAGTGAAACTCCAGGACACCTCCACCCCAAGGTTTATAGCAGCAATGTCCACAATAGCAAAACTGTGGAAGGAGCCTCGGTGTCCATCAAAAGATGAATGGATAAAGAAGCTGTGGTCTATGTACACAATGGAATATTATTCAGGCATTAGAAATGACAAATACCCACCATTTGCTTCAACGTGGATGGAACTGGAGAGTATTATGTTGAGTGAAGTAACTCAATCGGAGAAGGACAAACATTATATGGCTTCATTCATACAGAGAATATAAAAAATAGTAAAGGGGAAAGGAGAGAAAATGAGTGGGAAATATCAAAGAGGGAGACAGACCATGAGAGACTCCTCACTCTGGGAAATGAATAAGGAGTAGTCCAAAGGGAGGTGGGTGGGTGACTGGATGATGGGCACTGAGGGGGGCACTTGACGAGATGAGCACTGGGTATTATACTATATGTTGGCAAATCAAACTCCAATAAAAAATATAAATAAATAAATAAATAAATAAATAAATAAATAAATAATTTTTTTTAGAAAAAAGACAATGTGTCATGATTGTCTCTTCTCCCAATGGTAAAGAATCACCTTAGATTGTTAATGCCACTACAACTCCAAATCATGCTTCATGGACAGCAGTAGATTCTTACGCATCCTGTACATCAATGGTTTCAGTGAAGCCCTAGGATGAAAGGTGAGAGGTACAAAGCACAAGCATCACAAAAGGCAATATCAGGTCATGCCCACATTAATGTGGAAGCCATGGTGGCAGGGTTAAACTAGTGGTAAGCAGCCTCCAAGACAGGCATAGCTATGAGTATCTACTGAGACACATTAGAGGAATGTGAGACCCCTCTCTGCGGTGTTCATACAGCGTGAGGAATGATCACTTTAGAAGGTAAATTAAGGCTGTGTCCATCTCCAAGAGTTCCCCGCTGCATTTATAAGACAACTCTAACTCTTTACCATGACACTCAGCATCTCTCTAACCTTATCTCCTTTGTCTGCTTTGCTCCAGGTGTGCTGGTCTTCTTGCTGCTAATAAAACATGCCATTTCTTTTCCCTTTCAACAGTTGAATACTTAGGAAAGGTGTTCCCTTTGCCAGAAATATCCTTTTCTAGAAACTCAAATAGCACTCTTCTCAGCTCATTTGGTGTTTTCCCAAATGTCATCTGAGAGATGTCTTCTGTATTTCAATGTACCAATCTCCTTCCACAGCATTTTATTTTTATTTTTATATTTTTTTAGCATTTTATTTTTAAATACCTATCTTTTGTTTATGTTATAGTACTCACCAAAACCTGAAAGTATATTAATGCATGCAAATATTTACTACCCTAGAGTCTGCTTTTCTCTACCGGAATGCAAACTCCATAAAGTCAGAAAGTTTGTCTTGTTCCCTACTGTTTTACCAACATCAAGAACACAGTAAGCACTCAATAAATACTTGCTAGATGAGTGAATACCATTTTTTAAAAAAAATCCCAGTAGAAGAAAAGGAATTGCTATTTATTAAATGATCACTATATAAATTATTACTCAAATTGGGACACTGAGAGAATGTTAACATTTGATAGATACCTATTATCTAATTAATCATATAATTCCTTGTCCAAACTGGGAAAGTATACAGAGGCACTATTACTAATTACACGATAATAGTAGGCATATGGTGGCCCTTGTGGTCTAAGTACTTTGCCAAGGGTTAAATATAGCTTTTCCACCTGATGTATATAATATTTGTTTTTTTCTAAGATTACCTTGCTTCACAGTCTTAACTCAGGAGAGACCATTTTAATTCACCTTTGATGGGAAAGTTAATCCCTGCTTAAGGGATTTAACAGAGAAACAGATTCCTCTTCATCTAAAAACATTCATGCCATGCCATGTTCTGAGTATACCTTTATTAATTATCCTGTGTCCCACCTCTCCCCACCAGTAAAATCCTGAAATATACTTTATGATTAATTTTATAGAGATAAATATGCTATTTATGCACTGAAAAATACTGACAATAAGCTCATGAGTTACCTTTCAGTTAAATTCTCTAATGCTATATTATCTTTATAACTGATGAAATGCTGGATAGGTAGAAATGAAATATTGATTTCATTAAATTTTTAAGCTGTGAGCGTTCATGGGTTAAGGAAAATCTGAGATAATTATTTTTAAATTATAAGGCTAAAACCTCTAGGATAGGGAAAGGAAAATAAAAAGTAAAGTAATGTATACACTACCTATATCAACCAATTTTTGAATAACTATGTTGATGACAGAAACAAAGAATAAAGTTTTCATATTATTCCCAAAGTATTTGTGCTTCAAATGATTTTGTTTTTCTTGTCAATAATATTTATAAAATTACCTTAAAATTGTATATGTTTACTGTTTTCAAAGTTCCATGTGCATACATTATTTCATATGGTTATCATACACACACAAAAATATCCTTATATATTGCTGCTGTGGTCATTTTTATTTTATAGATTTGGGTGCAAACTCTTAAGGATAAATGACATGTCCAAGGTCAAAGAAGGCTTAATGTAGGACTTAAACACAGGCTGCCTAAATTCATATTCCTTCTATTTCTTCAAAATAACTCTAACTTCTAACTTTAGAAACACCAAAAAGTTGTAAAATCAAAATTGAACCTGCTTTTTGCTTATTATCTGGTTGTGATTTTCCAAGGAAGCTGTCCAAGAGTCATCGTAAGAAAAAGAGATAGAAAGATAGTTTAAAAATACATATCATTAAAAAGAAATACCAGATTCAACAATCTGACTATAAGGGAGATGAGAAAAAAATAACAATTCCTTTGTTTTTCAGTTATTTAAAAATTTAACTCCTCTTCCAAGTGATCAAATTTGCAAAAATCAGATTCTTTGCCTATGTTTCAATTTTACTTGCATTGAAGAGAAGTAAATTGAATAATGACTTGTTTCAAGAATATATACATACCTATTAACAAAATTATCAAGCCAAATCATTATATAAGACCTTGATGTGTTGACAGCATACATTCTAAGAACTCACTGTCCAACAGATGAAGGTTTAGATACTCCACTCAAAAATTCTATATTCACTTTTTAACCTTTTTTTACAGTTTTACTGAGACATAATTAATATAGACCACTGTATAAGTTTTTTTTAAGATTTATTTATTTATTTATTTATTTATTTATTTATTTATTTATTATTTATGATAGAGAGAGAGAGAGAGGCAGAGACATAGGCAGAGGGAGAAGCAGGCCCCGTGCCGGGAGCCCGACGCGGAACTCGATCCCGGGACTCCAGGATCACGCCCTGGGCTGAAGGCAGGCGCCAAACTGCTGAGCCACCCAGGGATCCCCAAACCACTGTATAAATTTAAGATATACAGCATTTTGCCTTGATATACATATATTGGAAAAGTTTTACAATAGACCCAGCTAATATCCATCTTCTTATCTAGATACAATTAAAAGAAAAGAAGGAAAAATATTTGGGCCCCTGGGTGGCTCAGTGGTTGAATGTCTGCCTTTGGTTCAGGTCATGATCCTGAGGTCCTGGAATCAAGTCCTATACCAGGTTTCCTGCAGGGAGCCTGCTTCTCCCTCGGCCTGTCTCTGCCTCTCTCTGTGCATCTCTCATGAATTAATAAATGGAATCTTTTTAAAAATAAAAAACTAAAACATTTTTCTCCATGTGATGAGAACTCTTTTTTCAAAATTTTTTTATTGGAGTTTAATTTGCCAACATATAGCATATCAGCCAGAGCTCATCCCATCAAGTGCCCCCCTCAGTGCCCGTCACCCAGTCACCCCAACCCCCCCACCCACCTCCCTTTCCACTACCCCTTGTTGGTTTCCCAGAGTTAGGTGTCAGTGATGAGAGCTCCTATGATTTTCTCTCTTAACATCTTTCCTATGTATCATACACCAATGTTAACTATAGTCATCGTGTTGTACACTACATCCTTACTATTTATTTACCTTATAACTGAAGGTTTGTACCTTTTTAAAACCTCCCTCCATTTCCCCCTCCCACCCCTGTCTCTGATAACCACAAGTCTGATCTTTTTTTTTTTCTTAGTTTATTTATTTTTTATTTTTTTTAGATTCCACTTACAGTATTTGTGTTTCTGTCATTTCACTTAGCATAATGACTTCAAGGTCCATTCATACTTCTGCAGATGTTAGGATTTCCTTGTTTTTTTATGACTGAATAATATTTCATTGTGTATGTGCTTTATCCTTTCATCTGCCAGTGAAGACTTAGGTTGTTTCCATGTCTTGGCTATTATAGATACTGCTGCTATGAAGATGGGCATTGCAGACATCTTTTCAAGTTAGTTCTCTGTTACCTTTGGATAAACACCCAGAAGTGGAATTGCTGGATGAAATAGTTCTATTTTTAATTTTTTGAGGATACTTCATACAATTTTCCATAGTGACTGTACCAATTTATTATGTCACCAACAGTGTAGAAGGGTTCCCTTTTCTCCACATCTACACCAGCATTTATCTCTGGTATCTTTTTTATTCTCATAGAAAATTCACATCCTTTCAGCTGAAAAAGGAAAAACCTTTCTGCATGTCACTTGCACTTGTAGTGATTGCCAGGATACTCAGATGTTGCTATTAATAAGGATCCCTGCTGTTAACTGCATTTCATGATTTATCTCCTTCACATCTAAGTGGAAGAAGGTCAGATGAGACAGAGGAAGCCATTCATTCCAAAGAGGCATTTCTCCTTCCAGAACCAATGCTTTAAAACAGTAATTCATACTTAATTAATGGCTGTCTTCAGGGTCATGATTTTGTTCATTTAGGTTTACAATACAAACTGCTACATTATAATTCTTCAATAATATTACCATTAAGTTTAGAAGTATACTTCTGCAATGAGAAGTCTTGATTCCCCTACCCTACTGAAGAAATCAGCTACTACGTCAAGGTTCATTCAAAGGATAAAGGCCAAGAAATTTTACAATTTAAAACACTGCTATATATTACTGCCTTTCCAAATTCTAATTTATAGTCAGTGACATTTGTTTACCTATTCTCTTTCATTAACATTTATGAAAGCATACAAATATTTTATAGCCCTAATAGATGAGATACTTAGCAATGCTTTATTGACTTTCATTATCTTTACAAGGCAGCTCAATAATAAATAGTTGAGGTGTTCAGAATGTAACACCAGACCTACTTTTACTGGTACTGTGTTTCTCTATCTCTTAAACTTGAAATTTATAGCAACTGGAAATAAATTTATCATCCACTGGGAATATTTATCTAGGTCTGAGAGATCAAATTTATATTCTGCATGTCCTCTAAGTATCTCATCAATTTGGGGATGGGTTCAAAGGAGAGCAATGCATCCTTGAGACTAACAATACTTAAAAGTAAACATTGTCCTCCCTTTTGTAATCTAATATTACCCATGCTGGCTTCAGAGTTTATTCTTAGTTATTGTATTTTATTATATTCTTTTTAGTATATAATGTGCTGGGTTTTTTTTTTTAGATTTATTTATTTATTTATTTATTTATTTATTTATTTATTATAGAGATAGACACAGAGAGAGAGGCAGAGACACAGGAGGAGGGAGAAGCAGCCTCCATGCCGGGAGCCCGATGTGGGACTCGATCCTGGGCCTCCAGGATCACGCCCTGGGCCAAAGGCAGGCGCTAAACCACTGAGCCACCCAGGGATCCCCCTTTTCTTTTTTTGAAGATATAGTTTGTCCTAGAAACTGGCATTTCACTCAAGACAGACTACAACAAGGTCAGATGAAGACTAAATACAAAGGGATTAACTCAGAGTTTTATTAATAGATAGAGGTCTTTCTTTCAATCCTATACTATGGGGGCAGCCCCAGTGGCCCAGCAGTTTAGCTCCACCTTCAGCCCAGGGTGTGATCCTGGAGACCCGGGATCGAGTCCCACGTCAGGCTCCCCGCATGGAGTCTGCTTCTCCCTCTGTGTGTGTCTCTGCCTCTCTTTCTCTCTGTGTCTGTCATGAATAAATAAATAAAATCTTAAAAAAAAATCCTATACTATGGTCACCAATCAGTATGTCTATCATATGTGATATTCAAGTTGTCCATAAAGAAATAATAGGGTCTTGTTTTTTAAAAATTCAAGTTTTACCAAGAAACAAACTCTTAAATATAGAGAACAAACTGATGGTTACCAGAGGGGAAGTGGGGGGGGATGGGTTAAATAGGTGATGGGAATTGAGTGAACTTGTTTTGTTTTAAAGATTTTTATTTATTTATTCTGAGAGACACAGAGAGAGAGAGAGAGAGAGAGAGAGAGAGGCAGAGACACAGGCAGAGGGAGAAGCAGGCTTCATATGGGAAGCCCAATGCAGGACTTGATCTGGGATCATGCCCTGAGCCAAAGGCAGTTGCTCAACCACTGAGCCACCCAGGCATCCCAAGGAGTGCACTTGTAACGAGTGCTCAGTGTTGTTTGGAAGTGATGAATCACTATATTGTACACCTGAAATTAATATTACATTGTATGTTAACTAACTAGAATTTAAATAAAAGCTTTAAGAAATAGACACATAATAGACAATAGATCAATGTAACAGAACAGAGAACTCAGAAATGGAACTTCAACTCTAGGGTCAACTAACCTTCAATAAGGCAGGAAAGAAATCCAATGAATAAAAGACAATCTCTTCAACAAATGGTGTTGGGAACATTGGACAGCCACACACAGAAGAATGAAACTGGATCACTTCCTTACACCATACACAAAATAAACTCAAAATGGATGAAAAACCTAAATATAATACAGGAATTCATTCAAATCCTAGAGCAGAACACAGGCAGAAATCTCTTTGACTTTGGCCATAGCAACTTCTTGCTAGAGATGTCTCCAAAGACCAAGAGAAGCAAAAGCAAAAATGAACTATTGGGACTTCATCAAGATGAAAAGCTTTTACACAGCAAAGTAAACAGTCAACCAAACTAAAAGGCAACCTATGGAATGAGAGAAGATATTTGCAAATGTCTTATCAGATAAATTGCTAGTATCCAAAATCTATAAAGAACTTATCGGACTTGACACCCAAAAAACAACAAATCCTGTCAAGAAAAGGGCAGAAGACATGAACAGACATTTCTCCAAAGAAGACATACACATGGCCAAGAGACACATGAGAAAATGCTCTATATCACTTGGCATGAGGAAACTACAAATCAAAACCACAATGAGATACCACCTCACACCAGTCAGAACAGTTCAAATGAACAACTCAGGAAATAACAGATGTTGACAAGGATGCAGAGAAAGAGGAACCCTCTTATAATGTAGATGGGAATGCAACTGGTGCAGCCACTCTGGAAAACAAATAGAGGTTCCTCAAAAAGTTAAAAATAGAGCTACCGTGTAACACAGGAAATGCACTACTATGTATTTATCCAAAGGATATAAACATAGTGATGCAAAGGGGCACCTAAATATTTATAGCAGCAATGGATAAAGAGGTGGTATAAATAAACACACACACACACACACACACACACACACACACACTGGAATATTACTCAGCCATCAAAAATAATGAAGTCTTGCCGTTTGCAATGACATAGATGGAACTGGAGGGTATTATGGTAAGAAAAATAAGTCAGTCAGAGAAGGACAAATACCACATGATTTCACTTATAAGTGGAACATAAGAAACAAAACAGATGAACATAGGGAAAGAGAAGGAAAAAAAGATGAAAATTAAGAGGGAGACAAATCATAAGAGATGCTGAACTCTAGGAAACAAATTGAAGGTTGCGGAAAGAAGGTGGAGAGAAGTGATAATTGGGTAATGGGCATTAAGGAGAGCACTAAAGTAATGACCACATATGTAAGTGATGAATGACTACATTCTACCTCTGAAACTAATAAAAAAAAAACTTTAAAAATTCAAGTTTAGATAAAAAGAACAATGACAGAATATTTTGCAAGTAAATAAGCTTTGAACATATTGCTAACTTTTGATGGCACCTACCACATTCTTTCCCATGCAACCACTTGAAATGTAAGCCAGTTGTCAGACATTTAATACAGATGAGATCCACATGGCCTGATGCTAATATAGCACTTCAGATGTTCTTGGGCTATTTCCTTCTAGAAATGCCTTGACTTTTAAGGAACTGAAAATTAATTCATACAGATTTTACAGAAATTTAACATCTAATTTTTCACATGTTATGTTGGGAACTGAAGATAAATGTTTTTAGTACAATAAATAAATATCCTGTTAATAACAGTCTAAAAGGAGAGAGGTGTTTTTTTTCTCTCAATATAACTGCCCTTTGCATTAAAATTAAGTCCTACATTCATACTGACTCATATATCAAAACGATAAGTAAGTCTTTTCTAACATCCAAAGATTGTCTCATGGGTGATTATATGTTTCTTTTAATTTAAAATAAGTAGCTAACAGGTGTTTATCAATTTTTATGATACCATGTCTACTTGATCTTTTTTTACTTGACCTTTTAATTAACTCATAATTAATTGATTTATAATTATATTTGATTGTTGTACTTGCCCTTATATTTTGTATATGAATATTTATTTTGGATTACAGAAAAGTTGCAAATATTTTTTAATATTTTATTTATTTATTCATGAGAGACACACAGAGAAAGGCAGAGACGTAGGCAGAGAGAGAAGCAGACTCCTCACAGGGAGCCCAACGTGGGGTTCGATCCCTGGACCAGGATCACGCCCTGAGCCGAAGGCAGATGCTCAACCACTGACCACCTCAGCATCCCAAAAAGTTACAAATATTGTATTGAGAATTCTGATATAACCTTTACACAATTTTCCCTAATGTTAATATCTTATAATATCGTTAAATTATCTTACAATAAGAAGATTAAAACTAAGAAACCAACATTGTTATATTTTTATATAACAGGCTTCACCTGGATTTCATCAGTTTTTGCTAATATTCTTTTACTGTTTCAAGATCCAATCTAGGATTCCCTCACTGCATTTAGTTGTCATGTGTCCTTAGGATACTTTATGACAATTCCTTAGGATAGGGTGCTTTCTAATCCCAATATGTAAGGTAGATTTTTTAAACACGACACCACTAGGATGTCAAATTTGATCATTCGGTTAGGGTGATGTATATCAGGATTCTCCACTGTTAAGTGACTATTTTTCTCTAGCCTTACTCCTTTATTTAGAAATGAGTCATTAAATTCATCCACACTCTCAAGGTTGAACTCTACTACTTCTGGAGTAGTAATCTAATTAGTCACAAAGAATACTTGTCCTTTTTCTTCTGCCCGTATATTTAAAATATGATAATATTATCATCACTGTCTCATGTCAATAGTGTCTGCTTCCCAGAGGTGAATATCATTCACAACATGAGTGTATCTAATTACAAAGTAATTTGAAGTGAAAAAATTTTGATGGTATTACCAATTATTCATCTCTTTAGCTTTCCAAATAAGAAAGAAAATGCATTTTCTCCTTATGAAATGACTAGTTTTCTATTTTAATGAAAAGAGATATACCTAAAAGTGATAATCTAAAATCCTTTTATTAGCTTTGATTACTTCCAATGAGAAAATCATTTTATGCTTATTAAACATTTTATAGTGTCTTACACCTCTATCAATTCTTACACTCATTTTTGTTAATTGTTCTTCCTTTAAAGATACCCTATGAGGTAGACCTAGAGATGAATACAAAGATGTATATTTGGCCTGCTTCTCTTAAGTCTACATGAGTTTACTTATGATTTGAAACCTCTCTCTTTCTTCAGTTTAAATTAAAAATAAAGAGAACTTAGGATACTGAAATCAGAGAAATTTAATCAAACTATTAAATGATACATAAATATACTTATTATTTGAATCTAAATTATGTCAATTTGGCTTCTTGCACTTATTCATTTATTCTTTCATTCTGTAAGTTTTAAGTCTAATACATGTCAAGCTAGGTGCTGGAGATGCAAATAAAAAGACAATCTCTACATATAAGGAAATGATCACTTAGTATAGACAGATAGATGCAGTAAATGAACAATAATCTTGCAGTGAATATGTGCTGCTGTAAAAATAGAAAAGTAGAGTTTGTGTGGCCAAATGCAGGAGAGTATAATTCTTCTGTGAGACTGTGGAAAACATCTTAGAGAAAGTGACGTATACTTTGAGCCTTAAGGGGGCATTTACCAGAAGAGCAATGGACAAGTAGAGATTCCTGGCAGAGAAAAGGATAGCAAAGTATATACAAAGGTACAATGATATTTGCAGAAAAGGCCCCTTTCAGGAAAATACAAATAGTCTTTAGATAACAGAATATGTGTAGTAGTTGCAGAGAAAAGGGCTAAAGAAATGACCAGTGGCCAAATCATGAGTGGATTTATGCTAGGTGAAGGAATTTAAACTTTAGCCAGAAGGCTAAGAAATTCTAAGTAGGGGAGGGTTTTTGTTTGTTTGTTTGTTTTAATTTTTATTGATTTATTTGAGAGAAAGAAAGCATAAGCAGAGGGAAGGAGGCAGAGGGAGAGGGTGAGGGAGAATCAGACTCCCCATTGAACAGGGAGCCCAAAAGTGGGCTCGATACTAGGACCTTAAGGTCATGACATGAGCTGAAGATAGATGCTTAAATATAGTTGACTAATATTTGACAAAGGAGCAAAAGCAGTACAATAGAGCAAATCCAGTCTCTTCAACATATGATCCTGGAATAACTAGATATTAACATGCAAAAAAAAATGAATCTAGACACTAATCTTATACCCTTCACAAAAATTAATTCAAAATGGATCAAGACCTAAATGTTTAAAAAAAAAAAAACGAACAAAACTATAAAACTTTAGAGGATAACATATGAGAAAACGTAGATGACCTTGAGAATGGTTATAACTAAATATAACATCAATAGCATAATCCATTAAAAATGGTAAATCTATATCATTAAAATTAAAATGTCTCCTCTGTAAAAAATGATGTCAAGAGAATGAGAAAGCAAACCACAAAGAGAGAGGAAATATTTGCAAGAGACATATCTGATAAAGAGCTGTTATCCAAAATATACAAAAAACACCTAAAACTCAACAATAAGAAAACAACTTGGTTAAAAGTTATGCCCAAGATCTTACCAGACATCTCATGAAGGAGAAACACAGATGGCAAATAAGCATATGAAAAGATGCTTCACTTCATAGGACATCCAAAAAATTTAAACTTAAAAAAGCAATGAGATACTACTACATACCCTTTAGAGTGGCCAAAATCTAAAACATTGACAACACCAAATGTGGGTGAGGATGAGAATCAACAGTAACTCTCAGGCATTGTTGGTGGATATGCAAAATGATGCAGCCACTTTGGAAGATAGTTTTGCAGTTTGTTATACAATTAATTATATTTTTATCATGTGATCTAGTAAATGTATTCCTTGGTATTTACCCAGTGGTATACTGACACAGAAATGTGTACATGGATGTTTATAAGCAGCCTTATTCATAATTGCCAAAATGTTTAAGCAACCAAGATGTTCTTCTGTAGGTGAATGGATATTTTTTAAAAAAGCAAATAAACAAAAACTCTGGGGAAAGGAAGATGGAGGCAGAGTTGGAGGACTTTAGGCTTGCCCTGTCCCATAAACACAACTAGGTAACTATAAAATAATTCTAAATACTCAAGAAATATATCTGAAGACTGAACAGAACAAACTCCACAACTAAAGGGAAAAAAGAGGCCATAGAAGTTCAGAAACTTGGTTTGAAAAGAAACAGCCTGAGGTTACTACAGAGGGAAGGGAGCTGTGGTCATGGAGAAGGGCAAGAGAGAAAGGAACACATGGGGAAATGCACAGGAGAATGTTTCCCCAAACCCACTGGCTTAGAAAACAAAAGGGCCTGAGTTTCTTGAGTTCTTGCAACCAGGGGGGCTTAAAGTCATGAATAGTAAAGGTCAGCAGGCTTGTCTGAGATAGAGCCTGATGGGCACTATGCTGCTTTTGGAGAGAAGTCAGGCAAACAACATGGGGACAGACAGCATGGAAACAACTATCTGAAGAGCATCTGAGGCACAAAATGGGAAGATTGGGAAGATTATTTGCTCTTTTTGGAGCAGAGTGCATCTCTGAGAGGGAATGTTCTGGGAGATACCTCTCCAAGAACAAGGAGCTGGTCAGCACCATTTCCCTCCCCCATTCCTCAGCATAAAAAAAGAGTGCCCTCCCACACACACACACACAGGTGGGGAAACAATGCAGTGCAGACACTGACTGCCTAATTTACTTATACCAAGCCCCACCCCCTTGTACTCCAGTGGAATTGCCCTTTCCAGTCATGTTTGCCTCTGTTCCAGGGCAGTAGGCTTCTTTCCCTGACGACCAACACAAATCCTGACTGGAGAGTTCTGCAGGACCTCAGTTCTGGTGGACATGGTGACAGGTCTCATTTCACAAGCAGATCAGAGCATACCTCTTTGAAACTTGCCACATTCAAGACAAATACTACCCACACTAGGCAAGGAGAGCCTCTGTAGATGACTAGGCTGAAGGACAGGGCAGCTAAAACACAATAGCAGAACACACCCAGCACACACTAGAGACACTCCCTGAAGTGCCAGGCCCTGGGTACTAAATGATTTCTTCATAAGGCCTTTACTTTCAGAAGCAGCAGACATAACTGCCTTTTCTAATGTACAGAGAAAAGCAGAGACTTAGAAAAAAATGCCCAAGGGGAAGGAATTTATCCTAAATCAAAGAAAAAGATAAGGCCTTAGCCAGAGACCTAAGTGAAACAGATTTAAGTAACATGCCTGATGGATAATTTAAGGCATATCATAAAGATACTCACTGTATTTGAGCAAAAAATAGAGGATATCAGGGATGCCTGGGTGGCTCAGTGGTTGAACATCTGCCTTTGGCTCAGATCACACTCTGTTCCAGGATCGAGTCTCACATCAGGCTCCCTGTAGGGGAGCCTTCTCCCTCCACCTATGTCTCTTCCTCTCTCTGTGTGTCTCTCATGAATAAATTAAAATCGTAAAAAAAAAAAAAAATAGAGGACATCAAAGAGATCCTTACCACACAGATAAAAGGGTTAAAAAAAAAGAATCAGAGATCAAGAATGCAATAAATGAGATTGGAAACAGGCTTGATGCAATGAGCAGCAGGCTGAGGAAGCAGAAGAACAAATTAGGGACCTAGAAGACAAAATGGAAAGTAATGAAGCTGAACAAAGGAGAGAACGAAGAATTATACAACATGAGAATAGACAGGAATCTCAGTGACTCCATCAAATATAAAAACATTCATATTACAGAAGTCCCAGAAAAGGAGAAGAGAGAAAAAGGGGCAGAACATTTATCTGAAGAAATAATAGTTGAAAACTTCCCTAATAATGTGGGGAAGGAAATAGACATTCAGATCCTGGAGGCACAGATAACTTCCATCAAAGTCAACAAAAGGAGGCCAATATCAAGATATACTGTAATTAAATTTGTAAAATTTAATGATAAAAAAAAATCTTAAAAGAAGCAAGACAAAAGAAGTTATTGACTTAAAAGGGAAAACTCATAAAACTAGCTGGAGATTTCAAGTGAAAATTGGTAAGCCAGGGAGAGCAGAATGATATATTCAAAGTGCTGAGTGGGAAAAATCTGTAGCCAAGAATACTGGATCCAGCAACACTATCATTCAGAATAGAAGGAGAGATAAAGTTTCCCAGACAAAAACTTAAGGAGTTCATGACCACTAAACCAGCCTTGCAAGAGAAATATTAAAGGGGACTCTGAGTGAAAAGAGATCAAAAGTCACAAAGATGAGAAAGGGCCATAGAAAATCTCCAGAAACAATGACAAAGCAAGTAATAAAATGGCAATAAATACACATTATCAGTAATTACTTTGATTGTAAATGGACTAAATGCTCCAATCAAGAGACATAGGGTATCAGAATGAATAAAAAAACAAAACAAAAAACAAAAAACAAAACAAAACAAAACAAAACAAAAAAACAAGACCTATCTATATGCTGCCTACAAGAGACTGATTTTTTTTTTTACTTTTTCCAAATTTTTATTTAAACTCTAGTTAGTTAACACATGGTGTAATATTGGTTTCAGGAGTAGAATTTAGTGACTCATCACTTACATGCAACACCCAGTGCTCATCACAAAGTGGGTCCTCCTTAATATGGGTCACCTGTCTAGCCCCTCCCTCACCCACCTCCCTCCACTAAACCTCAGTTTGTTCTATCTTATGGTTTGCCTCCTCCCTCCTCTCTTCCCCACCTTCCCACAAGTTCATCTGTTTTGTTTCCTAAATTCCACATATGAGTGAAATCATATGGTATTCGTCTTTCTGATTTATTTCGCTTAGCATAATACATTTTAGACCTAAAGACACCTGAGGATTGAAAGTGAAGAGATGGAGAAACATTTATTGTGCAAATGGATGTCAAAAAGAAAGTCAAAATAGCAATATTTATATCAGACAAACAAGACTTTAAAACAAATACTGTAACAAGAGATGAAGAAAGGCACCTTATAATCATAAAGAGGACATTCTAACAAGAAACTCTAATGATTGTAAAGATTTTATGCACCTAACACAGAAGCACCCAAATATATAAAACAATAAGAAAAATAAATGAACTAATTGATAATAATGTAATAGTAGAGGACTTTCACAACCCACTTACATCAATGGACAGATCATATAAACAGTAAATTAACAAAGAAACAATGGCTCTGAATGCCACAACAGACTGACTGGACTTAACAGATATGTTCAGGACATCCCATGCTAAAATAGCAGAAAATACATTCTTTTCAAGTGCTCATGGGACTTTCTCCAGAATAAATCACAGACTAGTTTACAAATCAGGCCTTAACAAATACAAAATGGTTTAAGTCATACCATGCATCTTTTCTGACCACAACAGTAAGAAACAACCACAAGAAAATATCTGGAAACACCACAAATACATGGAGGTTAAACAACATGCTAGTAAACACTGAATGGGTCAAGAAGGAAATCAAAGAAGAAATCACACACACACACACACACACACACACACACACACAGAGAGAGAGAGAGAAACAAATGAAAATGAAAATAGTCCAAAACCTTTGAGATGCAGTGAAAGTGGTCTAACAAGAAACTAGATAGCAATATAGACCTACCTTAAGAAGTAAGAAAAATATCAAACAACCTAACCTTATATCTAAAGGATCTAGAACAAGAATAACACACAAAGCCTAAAGCCAATAAAAGGAAAGAAATAGTGATTGGAACAAAATAAATGATACAGAAATTTAAAAAAAATAGAATAGATCAATGAAATCAGGAGCTGACTCTTTGAAAAATTACTAAAATTGATACACTGATAGCCAGACCTACTAAAAAAGAAAAGAGAAAGGACCCAAATAAATCACAAATGAGAGGGGAGAACCGACAACCAACACCAGAGAAATAAAAACGTTTTATAAGAGAATATTATGAAAAACTATATGATAAAAACTGGACAACACAGAAGAAAACATGTAAACTACAAAACTGAAAGAGAAAGATATAGAAAACTTGAACAGATTCATAACCAGCAATGAAATTTAATCAGTAATAAAAAAAACTCCCAATGAACCAAACTCCAGAACTAGCTGGCTTCACAGGCAAATTCTACCAAACATTTATGGAAAAGTTAATATCTATTCTCAAACTCTTCCAAAATATAAGAAAGGAAAGTTCTATGGAAGCAATAAGATATCTAGGAATAAACCTAGCCAAGGTGAAAGACCTATACCCTGAAAACTGTAAAACATTGATTAAAGAAATCAAAGAGAACATAAAGGAATGGAAAGACATTGCATGCTCATGAACTAGAAGAACAAATATTATTAAAACATCTATACTAACCAAAGCAATATACACATTTAATGTAATCCCTATCAAAATACCAACAGCATTTATCACACAGATAAAGCAATCCCAACATTTGTATGGAACCACAAAAGGCCCCAAATAGCTAAAGCAACCTTGAAAAAGAAAAGCAAAGCTGCAGGCATCACAATTCCAGATTTCAAGCTATATTATAAAGCTGTAATCATCAAGATAGTAAGATACTGGCACAAACATAAAGAGATAGATAGATGATAGATAGATAGATAGATAGATAGATAGATAGATAGATAGATAGATAATCAATAGAACATAGTAGAAAACCCAAAACTGAATCCACAACTATATGGCCAATTAATCTTCAACAAAGCAGGAAAGAATATCGAAAGTGTCTTCAACAAATGGTGTGGAAAACTGGACAGTAACATGCAGAAGAATGAAGCTGAACCACTCTCTTACATCATCCACAAAAATAAAAGAGGATTAAAGACATAAATGTGAAACGGGAAACCATAAAAATCCTGGAAAAGGATTTACAGGCAGTAACTACTTTTACGTTGGCCATAGCAACCTCTTTCTAGGTGCCTCCTGAGGCAAGGAAACAAAAGCAAAAATAAACTATTGGAAATACACCAAAATAAAAAGCTTCTGCCTAGTGGAGAAAACAACCAACAAAACTAAAAGACAACATACTGAATGGTAAAGGACATTTGCAAATGACATATCTGATACAGGATTATATATTAAAAACTTCTAAAATTTGACATCCAAAAGAATCTAATTAAAAAATGCACAGAAGACATGAAAAGATTTTCTCCAAACAAGACATACAGATGGCCAATAGATATAAGAAAAGGTGCTGGAGATCCCTCATCAAAATGACTAAGATCAGTAACACAAGAAACAACAGGTGCTGGGGAGGATAAGGAGAAAGGGGAACCCTCTTGCACTCCTGGTGAGAATGCAAACCAGTGCAGCCACTCTGGAAAACAGTGTGGAAGTTCCTCAAAAAGTTGAAAATAGAACTACCTTAGGCTCCAGCAATTGCACTACTTAGTATTTATCTCAAGAATACCAAAATCCTAATTCAAAGGGAGATATGCACACCGATGTTTACAGCTGCATCATCCATGATGACCAAATTATGGAAGCAGCCCAAGTATCCATCAGCTGATGAATGGAGAAAGAAGATGTGCAATGAATATATACTTACATATATACACATACACACACACATATATACATACATACACACATATAACACACACACACACATATATATATACCACACACACATAAACACATATATAATATGGAATATTAGCCATGAGAAAGAATGAAATCTTGATATTTGCAAGACCATGGTTGGAGCTAGAGAGTATTATACTATGTGAAATGTCAGAGAAAGACAAATACTATATGATTTTGCTCATCCCTGAAATTTAAGAAACAAAACAAATGAACAAAGAGAAATAAAAAAGAGATGTGAACCAAGCAACGCATTCTTAACTATACAGAACAAATCCACTGAATGTACATTAAGTGCAAATCCTAAAATAAATTATAGACTTTGGGGGAATATGATGTGTCAATATAGGTTTATCCTTGGTAACAGACCATTTTGGTGAGTAATGTTGATAATGGGGAAGGCTATCATGTGTGGAGGTAAAGATAGATAGATAGATAGATACATATACTTTCATCTCAGTTTTGCTACAAACCTAAAACTGCTCCAAAAAAGTCTTTTTTTTTAAGTGCTGTTAATGTATTAAAATATAAAGCCTTGTTCTAGAAATATTTTATTACTTATATAACTGGGGCAATTATGATGCTTGAATAACATGAACTCATAAATTACAAAAATACTTTTATGTCACAATTTTATATAATAATTTATTAATGTGATATCTTTATTGATCATAAGATTTTTCTGCTCATATTTCTGCAAATTCATTTATTAGGTCATCACAATTTGTACTTTTATACTTCATTATTCATTAATAAAACTGAAAGCAATGCCAGTCGTTCTTGGACAATGTAAAATCACAAGTAACTTTTGATCATTTTTAATTCTCAGAAAGATCTTTTTTCTGATGCAACTGATATTGGAGTTAAGACTATTTTATAAGATGCAACATTAGGATAATTCTGATCCATTATTTTGAAATATACATTTTAGAACATCTAGAACTGGCGATTCAACTCGCAAAAAATTTTGTAAAAAGACAACTCCACAAAAATCAGTGTAGTACAAGTTTTAATTTAAGTGTAAATTTATGCAACAATATGTGATCGTTTCCTCTGACATTTCCTATAACTTCAAAGGTTGTGTAAGAAACTAGGTGTGGGTTTATAATTTGTACATAACTCAAAATGACTATTTATGTAACCTTTCATTGGATCTTCAATTGTAGAAAAAAATATTGTAAAAGTTGTCTTTCTCTTTAACCAGTTCATCTGAAGGCCAGAGGAATATGATGTTCCTTCCCACTGGATGTGACAGTCTTTAAATTTAATTTATATTTCTAAACGTGTATTAGGTCTGCAATGATACAGAATTTTCAAAATTAGAAATTCTAAACTTCTTAAAAGAATTCTGTTAACTCCTTGATATACTTTATTGCAATGTCCACTTAATAACTTACGACAGAGTTTACTGCCTAACCACCTGCCCAGCCCTCAAGACAGATAGTTCATATTTATAGATGCTGTAGGTATGTAATTGAATAATGGACAGGCAAGCTAGCCTCCCAATATGAGTCTCAGCACTGCCAGCATATGGAGTCCTTTCTCTCTGCTAAGGCTTCAGTCAGTGCCGCTATGACTGTTTATGCTGTCGCTGCCCCTGTCACCACTTTCAAATGACCTAGTTTCCAGATTAAGGAGGTGCTCACCTTGGAACTGCACGGCATTCTAGGCTGCTCTGAGGCATGAGACTACATTTGTAAAAAACTCAAGAAAGTCTCTCTTTGAAAAGATTAATATGCTTATAAACTCCTAGTAAAACTGATGTGAGAAAGATAGAGAAAACACAAATTATCAGTATCAAGAATAAAGAAGGGGTATCACTACAGATCTTAAGAGAATTGGATCCAGAATTTACAGAGTTCACAAATATCACTAAGCAAACATATAGCAACATGAACAACAGTAACAGAACAAACAGTAACTCTGTGGAGAGGGAAGAACATAATTTCCAGAGTTGCTATATTATATTAAATTTCCAGTTTGAATAAAAATAATTAGAAGTGATACAAAGAAACTGGAAAGCCAGGCTCATATACAGAAAAGAGCAATCAGTAGAAACTAACCTCGAAGAAGCTCTGATGTTGAACTTACTGGACAAAGACTTTAAATCAGTTATTATAAATATGTTTAACTAAAAAAGAAAACCATGCCAAAAGACTACAGGAAATTATGAGAATGTTGTCTCACAAAATAGAAAGTATCAATAAGGAGAATAAATTTATAAAAGGTAGGGAGTAACTGGGAGAAGGGACTCTGGGTAAGGGAATGTTACAGTGGTAAAAAGATTATGAGTTTAGTAGCCTGCACTACAATGGAGAAAAGACACTTAAATGGCATGATGGTGCCACACAGAGGATTCAGTTAGTAATTGATAGAATAAAGGGAATGAAGTAGAGAATAGCTTTAAGACTTAAAGATTATCCCTATTGGAGAGGTTACATACTTACCACTGTACCACTATCTGTTCGGATCTTTCTTCTGATTCTGTCAACAGAGTCCTCTTAAAAAAGAACTCTTTAAAATGTATTTTAATTTCTGCTTCTCTATCTTTTTAAAGATTTTATTATATTTATTCATGAGAGGCAGAGAGGCAGAGACATAGGCAGGGGGAGAAGCAGGCTCCCTGTGGGGAGCCCGATGCAGAACTCCATCCCAGGACCCTGGGATCACGCCCTGAGCTAAAGACAGACGCTCAACCACCGAGCCACCAGGTGCCCCACTGCTTCTCTATTTTATGTCATGCCAATAATATCCTGCCTGAAAAGTAAGCAAAAATCCTAAATCCAAGAACTCTATAATATAGGTGTGTCAATTTAGGTTCTCTATAAAGCAGATACTGAGATGGGATCAACATACAAGGTATTTAAGGAGAAAAATGCTTATTAAGGCCAACAGGGAAGGGACAGCAGTTATGGAGGGCCTTTCAGACCCTGATGCAGTTCCCTCACCTATGACACCTATGACAGGAGATAGGGAAGAAAGGATTAGGTAGAAAAAGCCTAAGCCCATGGCACAATTCTGAAGAAGTCTCAGTTAAGCTGATGGGAAGTGTTTGGACCAAAAATACCAATTAGAAGAATCCCACGTGGAGCAGAGTATCTTGGCTTCAGTATCCCTGCTGTGCACAGTCACCAACCCAAGAGAAGTGTGGTTCTGTGTTGATACTGCAGCTTATGCAAAGGTGAAGCATGTATCCTGCAGCAAGTTCTCTCATATGCAGCTCTGAGCAATACCTCTCTGACCACCGAAATAGTTTTCTGAAAATCATTCAAGAGAAAATGTTTTTGCTTGTTTGTCTACCAGCTTCAATAACACAGTTGAAAGAATGTTATCTAATAGGGAAAAAAAAGAATGTTAAATGTAGGAAACTAGCTGTATTCACTTTGAGATTGGATCAATAAACTTAATATTTCTGAGTTAACAAATGCATGTGCTAAAGGCATATAAGTTATACAGCACAGTTGTTATATTAAAAAGTTTGTCTAATGTGTTATTACAAGTTTCAAAGAAATATTCCTTGAAAACATAGTTAGCCATCTTCAGTTAAATAACTTGAAATAAAACAGGAAAAGGTCACTAGGCAATTATGTATAACAACTTTTACAGAACTAAAAAAATGCAAAATACATTTTTGAAAGCAGTTCTGAAAAGATGCCATGTTCAAAATAAAATATTGCACATACACTTATATTTTCACATTTCAGCTAAAAATCTATTTACTGATGATTTAAAGATACTTAATCTATTTTGAGGCAACTTCGTCACTACATATGTCATATCCTAGTTTCTTTATTTACAATAATCAGTGCACCAGGGTATACATTCAGGCTCCTTTGATTACTTCCCTTCTCTCTCCTCTATATCTAGTGTGTTACTAAAACGAAAAAATCCCACCTTCTTAATTGTTCATAAAATTATTTCTGACTTTTCCTCTTCTCCCTACACTTGTCAGGATCTCTTTACCTTTTGCATTTATTTTGCATAAAATATTAATTTCCCATTTCAAGAAATTTCTTTCTAGTTCTCTTTCATTCTTTGCACTACTGCCAAAATAATCATCTGAAAGCATACTTTAGCTCTTCAGTGTGCCCTTCAGAGAATCCTTTACCGTCCAATACAGCCATTAGCCAGCCATACATGGATGACTTCCAAATTTGTATCTCCATCCACAATCTTTTTCCCTAATTCTTGAATCATGTATCCATGATCTACTTGGCATCTCCACTTTGATATCTCTTTATACAATCTTAATTTAACATGACCCTTTATTTCACCCATAGAGCCTTCTTTCTCTTAATTATAAATAAAAACTCCATCCTGTCAATCACTGACTTGTCACTTTACCACATCTTATCACATACACACATGCTGCCAGATTTATCTTCAAACTATATCAATTTATACTTTTCAAAAATAAGTATCCAGTTCCTACTATGTAGTAGATAATGTTTTAAGTATATGGGATACAGAATCAAAAATTCCTATGTTTCTGCAGCATATTATTAGACTCAGAACACATCTGTAGAGAAAGCAATGTAAACACAACTTTTTATGTACCTGTTCCTCAAACTAATGGCATAGCTATAGTTTCTTACTTGCCAACCCCCATTCCTGTCTTGGACACCAGTCCTCGGATTCTATCACTTTGATAATAAAATCTAGAGATTACTGATTAGTGTTCTGAAGTTTAGATTTAATACACACTGAGTAACTGAATATCTGGATCTTGCTCATGAGTTCAGGGAAAAAAACTATGATGTGGAATAGGCAGGAAGGGTGCTATTAGGCTAAATTGTTGGATGGTAGTCAATGGTGAAATTTAAAATAATGTTTGTAGAACAAGAATATAGTTGAAATCATATAACTACTAACCTTCAGATTGAAAGGAGAGGAAAGGCTTTAAACATAAATAGAATACAGAATCTGAAGTTAGAACTAAAGTGTGGTGAAAGGTGAAGGGCAAATTTTTATGTTTTAGTCTGTGTAGGCCAGGATTTGAATTAATCCTTTGTTCAAACAATATTCACTGAGCCCCTTTTAAGTGCCAAGAACTTGCCCAGGCAGTTGGTGTATTTTAATGAACAAGTAAAATGCCCCTAATCTCATGGAACTTTATTTTAGTGGGGAAAGACACTGAACACATAAACAAATAATAATATATTAATTACATATATATATATCATATATATATGTATAAAAGAGGAAAATTTACAAAGCAGGGTCATGGTGGAGAAAGTGAGGGGAGAAGGTGCAAAGGTGCAATTTTAAGTAGGGTGGCCAGTGAAGACCTCTCTGACAGGGTAACATGAGATGACAAAGACAAGGATTGTAGAAAGTGCAAATATTTTGTGATGAATGCAACCTTGGCTTGCCAAGGAATAGAAATGAGAGAGATGTGACTGGATATTGAAATCATGGAAAGATGAGATCAGAGACTCAAATCGCACAGGTCAAATCATGTACTGGTTAAATCACACAAGGCTTAGATAATCACAGTAAGGAATCTGGATTTTATTCTTAGATGGGGAGCCACTAAAAATTGATGGGAGGACAAAAAAAATTGATGAGGACAATCTAATTATATTTTTAAGGAACCATATTTATTTCTTATGGATAATAAACTCTGGGGCAGGTGATAGAATGGTTTTACAAAAATCTAAACTCTTATTTCCTTTATTTTTCTTTTGCTCAAAATAACTGCTATGTAAAACTCTCAAAATAAGTAGATTGAGATTAGAGGTACTTTTTTTTAATTGGTACATTAGAAGCTGTGTCTTTTGATTTTCCAGAATGTTAATATTCATACCCCTATGTCCATCATAACATTTATTATGACTTAGAGCATGCATCTTTGAAGGGCTTTAGTATTACAATAGTATTACAATATGTGAATATTTAACACATTCTATTATATATAAAGGGTGGGGAAGTGCTAACTACTAATTGTTAGATTTTAGAATAAATGACTTAAGAACAGGACTATTTGTGGAATAGGCCAATATAACAGCAAAAATAATAACTATATATTATTTTTACTAACCACTTACTATGGCTATATGAGCTGCTAACATGATATATATAGATATATTTGTTAATATAAGGTCTCATTTCTTTTGTCACAAAGTCCCTAAGGAAAGGGTACATTTAGTGTTTTCATTTTATAGAGATGAAATAAGGACTTACTATGCCTACATAATACAAGGTCACATATAGAGAAAATAGTGAACAATAAACTGTGTTGAGCAGTCTGAATCCAAAGCTAGTAGTCTTATGCTACACCAGCTTGAAGTAAGATGTACAGCTTGAAATCATCTTTAAAATAGGTAAAGTTCCATATCGGTAATACAGTGAAACTGAAGTCTAGAGAAATTCTCTAGGGTAGAACAACTAAAAATTCTAGAAAAAAATATGCATATTTTTAATGAATGGCTAAGTTAATGAAAAAGGTTAATTCTCAGATGCAGAAATGATGAGAAAATATTGCAATGAAACAAGCAGATATAATATCTATATTTGGCAGAGGTATATTTTCATTCATCTTTGATAGTGTGTGGACTTGGCTCTAAAGATTAAAGATGTACTGAATATATAACAAAATCTTAAAGCAGCTCAAAATGAGAAGACAAATTTTATACAAGATGTCAGGACTCCCACCAGGAGATAGTTTCCCTCCCTCTGTCCCTCTCTCTCTTCCTTTCTTTTTTCTTTCTTTCTTTTTTTGAGACAGTTTTCTGTCACATCATGGTCTCTGTTTGGAAAGGAATAAGGAAATAGTATCCTATGAAAATTCATCCCCACACATCTTCCATTAAAGGATTGGAGTGCAATTCATACTACCTATATGGTCTAAAACAGTAGTTGATAAAGTTTCTCTGTAAAGAGCTCGATAGTAAGTATTTCAGACTTTGTGAACCATATGATCTCTACTGGAGTCATTCAATTTTGCCATTGTATTAGGAAAATCATTCAAGGACAAAAAGTAGCTATGGCTGGGTTCCAATAAAACTTTATTCATCAAAGCAGGCAGCAGGCTTAATATTTTCTGCAAGCTCTAATTTACTGACCCCTGACCAAAAGTGTACTTTAAATGAAAAATTAAAAAATAAAAATAAAAAAATAAAAAATAAAAATAAATGAAAAATTATCTTTAAGTGATCACATGCTGGTGATAATCCGGGGACCTGGTGAAAGAAAACGCAAATCACTTCTGGAGAAAATACTTCAAGCCCAGATTTCAAAGAATTCCCACAAATAATGTTCCAAGGAACAGGAGTTCAACAGGAAAGGAATAACCATAAGCAAAAGTAAATAAAACCAACACATTACAGTTAAGTTGTGCAAAGAAAGCAAATAATGAAATAACAATGTAAGAATGCTTGTTTATTTAAAATAGTAATAGCATGTAGTAAAAGTAGCTGAAAGAAAAAGAGGCTATAAAAGTGACCACACAGAATGAAAAGAAACCAATCAAATAATCCTACAAAAAGATATGCTTAAAATTAGAAATTCAGTAAGAATGTTAAATAGATTAGATACAGCAGAAGAGAGAATTAATAAAATGAAATATTCCTCTTTAGAAAACATTCACATTGTGACAAAGAGACATGTGAATATACAAGGAGAAATAATAAGTTCTAATATATCTGATAAGTGTTCTGAGAATGAGAGAAAGTGATATCAAAAGAAATAATGACTAAGAATTTTTCAGATTTGATTAATATGCCAGTTCTCGGGTTGAGGAAAGTGTAGTGAATCTTTAAAAATATAATTTAAAAAAATCACCTTGAGAAGCATAACACCCAAACAAAGGAACCTGTTAAATTTCCTCAAAGTGCTGAGATAAAATATCTGTCAATCTAGAATTGTATACTATGGAAAATATTATTTCATAATAATGGTGAACTAAACAAATTCTCAGGCACCCAGAAATTGAGACAATTCATCAACTACATATTCTCACTAATAGAACTTCTAAAGAATGTGCTTCACAAAAAAGTTTTGAAATCAAATATCTGAGAAACAGTACACATATGGGGGTGGACTTAAGCCAATATTGACTACATAAAGAATTAATAAAAATAGCTATATAGAAACTAAAAGATGCAAACACTAAATGTGGTAAACAGTATCATTAAGATTAGGAAGGGCTGCTTAGGTTTAAGGAATTCTAAGGTACTTATAATTTGGGGAAGGAGGAAAAGGATAATTATTAACTTTATAATTTGTTAATTTAATAATTCTGATAAAGTATCATAACCACTAAATAGTTGTAAAAGTAAAATATTAACACTAGAAGATAAAAAAAAGAACAAGGTTTGGGGAGATTTAGAGGACTATTGGTAAAGACAAGTACATTTGAACAGAAGCAGGGATAAATATAACATTTGGAAAATAAGAACATTCAGTAATATTTACAGGATAAAAATTTTCAAAATACTAACCTAGCTCAATATGAAGTGCAAAAAAGGAGATGATAAATTTTGCATTTCATATCCAAGTAACAGTGACACAAACTTGAATTACTGTTCATCATTATGTGGATTGCTAACTCAAAGTATCAGTCAACAAATGTAAACCTTGTGAAATACAATCTTGTTCGCTGAGCTTCCAGGAACAATTGCAGAACAGCAGCCTCACAGGAGGCCAATTATAGCAATGTAGCCTCTAGGCTCACATAATCACAACATCTGTAAAAGTCCCCTTTATGGATGGTTTACAGTAGATTTTTATTACAGCTTTCAAGTTGTACCAGAGGCTTTGGCACATACTGTGCTAATAATAACAGCAAACAACCAATTAAAAACCAGATGATAAAAATTGTTACTTTTAACTGGTAATAATTTATGAGGTTTACATTTGTTCTAATGTAATATTAATCATTTTTAAAATTTACTTAAAAGCTAATTATCTACTAACTTTACGTATTTTGAAACACAAAAACTACTCAAGTATGGTGTTCTCATTTATAATTCTAATATAAACTTGTCATACTGTTAAAATAATGATAAGCTATAAACGTGTAACACAAAATTGTAAATATGTCATACAAACAAAAATTCTATGGGCAAATGCTGAAGATTTAATTGCTGTTCTTAAAATCTGAGGAAAATTTAATCATGTTATACAGTGTTTAAGACCCTTATACTTATTTCTTAAAAAGTAAACCCATTTCTAAATACAAAAGTTGCCCTGAGTCTTCATTAATGAAGCATATTTTCATTAGTAGTTAAGCAATATATTTAGAAAATCAGTAGTTTTTTCATAGGGAAGAGAAATCTAAAATCTGATCCTCTAAAGTTGAGAAAGATACAATGCATTTGACTATTACAATTCTGGTCAATATATAACATCTTTGCAGATCTTAGAAATACACTTTCTTAGAATTTCATGAAGATGCTTTTAGCATGGATTTTTTAAATAAGGGTCATTTTTTAAAAAGATTTTTATGCTATTTTTAAAAATCACAACATAAAAAAGGATCAATCTCATTATATGTACAAGGTGTGTTTTTGAGAAGACTGCATTAACACATAAGTGGGAAGTAATACCTTTTCAAAGAGTTGCAAACTGACAAATTCTCACTTTCTTATCTTGCCATAAACATCCTTCAAACCACTCTCCATGTTAATATCACAATTTGCAATTAACATCATCCTCTAGCTCTTTACTGTGTCCTATCACCCACCACCACAACTACCACCACCAACAAAACCCAGAAAACAAAAAAACACTATAGGCATATAAACCCATTCTGTATTATTTTAATATCTTAATTTTAACTGTTACCTCAAAACTAACTACAGTTGACCTTTGAACAATGCAAGTTTGAATTCCATAGATCCCCTTACATGCAGATTTCTTTCAATAAATACAGTACTATAAATGTATTTTTTCTTCCCCATGATTTTCTTAAAAACATTTTCTTTTCACTCACATTATTATAAATACACAGAATATAATAAATATCAAATATGTGTTAATCAACTATGTTATGAATAAGTTCTGGTCAACAGTAAGTATTGGGACAGTCGAAAGTTAGACACAGATTTTTAACTGTGCAGGGGGTTGGCATCCCTAACCCTCATGTCATTCAAGGGTCAACTGTATATTCCTACCCTATTGGTAACAAGTCATCCCACATGCTGCTTTCTCTACCTAAGATGCCTCCTCCCACGTCTAGCCTCATCTACTAGACCAACTCTATTCAAATTTCAGATATCAGGTAAAATATCACTCCTTGGGGCAATTAATGGCTGCCCTTTTCTGCAACTACAATGAGCAAGATGCTTCCTCCTTTGTGCTCAGAGGAATTTTTTTTTTTTTTTAAGGAGGCACTGTACCCAATGTGGAGCGCAACATGGGACTTTAATTCATGACCAAAATCAAGGGTCAGATACCTAAGCATCTGAACCACTCAGAAGCCCTAGAATTAAAAATACTTTTGCTTTTACAATGCATTGTTATTTGTGTATGTGTACATACATAATTATGTATGCACTCAGACATATGTATTTGTACATGTGCATATATACATGGGAACCTATATATGTATGCATATGTATTCATATATTTTTAATATAAATAAGACAATATGTAACATAGTACCTGAAAGTCTACTCAAAAAGTTAAGTAGAGGGACACCTGGGTGGCTCAGCGGTTTGGCGCCTGCCTTCGGCCCAGGGCCTGATTCAGGAGTCCCGGGATCGAGTCCCACATCGGGCTCCCTGCATGGAGCCTGCTTCTCCCTCTGCCTGTGTCTCTGCCTCTCTCTATCTCTGTGTCTCTCATGAATAAATAAGTAAAATCTTTAAAAAAAAAAGTTAAGTAGATAGATTAATAAGGCTTGTCAGCTCTTCTAATGTAGTTTAACAATAAAAAATCAGTTTTTACCACCTTGACTCATCCTTGGAACATAATTTCCCTTAATGATTATAGCAATATTTATGGCTGGTCATTAAATATTGTCCCTGTTTTACTGGTAAAAAAAGATACTTCAATAATTCCTTTAGCTTCTCTAAAAGCTTATTTCTCAAAGCTGTTGCTTAATTTAACAGAATTTAAAGATGATATATTTTACAAAAACGTGAGTTGGAAGAACAAAATTTGCTTGGAATATTGTACAATATTTACAATAAGACTAAGATTAGTATGTGGTAGGGATAAATCAGATTTCATAAAACTCTTAAGAGTACTTAAACTGTATGATCAGTTATTCATTACATTAAATTTTTCCTCTTTTCTGTATTTTTTCTTTCTTCCTTGCAATTGAAAATCAGAAAAAGAATATAGATTGATCCTGCAGATCCTCATTTTAAACACGTAATTATTAATTTATTGTTCTAAGAGATTTAATTTAGTACAATATGATTATTCAATCCTACCTTAAATCTCAGAAACTGAATGACTTAAATGAAGTAAAAAAGTTATGAACAGACAGTATATTTGACAATATGGTTGTCTTTGTTATTAAATACCATTTGAAGTTAAATGATATTTACAAATAACTAATGCTATAAAAATCAAATAAGGGATCCCTGGGTGGCGCAGCAGTTTGGCGCCTGCCTTTGGCCCAGGGCGCGATCCTGGAGACCCGGGATCGAATCCCATATCAGGCTCCCGGTGCATGGAGCCTGCTTCTCCCTCCGCCTATGTCTCTGCCTCTCTCTCTCTCTGTGACTATCATAAATAAATAAAAATTAAAAAAAATCTTTAAAAAAAATCAAATAAGAAAATAAAGAAAAAAGAATAAAATTATAATGATCTTAGCCAATTTCTCAAGAAAACACCAAAAAGACAATCCTTTCGATATCCTAAAATAGTATTAAAATCTAAATCTTGATGTCAATACAATTTTGAGCAATTATGGGTGAACCTATAGTAAACTAATAGATCATAGCACTTAGAAGAGAATTCAAGAAGTTAGTTTATTGAACTACAGCCATGGGTAAATACAGTATTTCTAATGAAGCCACCCAGTTTCAGGAAAATTTAAGTAAGTTTCCCTGGTTCATAAAAAATCTAAAGTTAGAAAAAATTTAAAAAATGGAACAAGGATTTCAAAAGGCTAATATGTCACACTCTAATATAGGAAGAAATTGTTTGAATATATGTAGCTATATGGAAACTCTAAATGATAAGACTGAGAAATCACAGATATTGTATAAACATACTGTATAGAAATATATAAATGTAAATCATTTTATCAAAAAGGGATAATAGAAAAAATCCACCAAAACAAAAAAATCAGTTTTTGAGAAATGCATTTGAAAATTTGTAAATAAGGCATAAAAAATATAGATTCATTATCAGAAAGCAGTTCTGAACTTTATCACTGGAAGTTCACTATGAAAAAGAAACATAGATCTTATATCATTTTTTAAAGCCCATACAGATAGGAAACTATCTGTATTTATTTTCCTACCTTAGGACTATTCTTTATAGAATTATGAATATGCTTTAAAAATATAAAGACCCAGAAAAGACTTGCCCAGCCTGGCATGTGTGAGACAAACCAGTCAACAACAATATGAACAGAACTTGTCAGTCCTAGAGGTGACCAGCTGCCTATGAAGAATGGCAAATTATACTAGGTCAGAACTAGAAATGTTGTTCCACTTGGGAGTTGCTTAGGCTAATGACTAGGTAAAATACCCATGGTTTGTATAATAATTTCCATGGAAAGAATTTCATTATTGGCACCCTAACTTTTGTTTTTGAACTATATTTTCTTTATTTTAGTCATACATTCTGTCACTAAGCAAGAACACTATACATTTCATTTGCTTTGACTCTCCTAAAGAAAGACTGGTATCTTAAGTAGTTTCATTCAATGATACAGCCATAGTATACCATTTTATCCTCAAACGGGTTGTGACTATATGGTTCTGTCCCTTTTAGTCTGAATGTATACTGAACATGTATGGCCCTATAAGGAAATACATTCAATTTTCCTTAGAAATAGGCCAGAACTTGAGCAACTTGAGTGATAAACTGAGCCTGAGTTTCCATCTCAAAAAATAAACAAAGATCATTTTTATCCTAGAGGGAAAGTGAAACTATTTGGCTTTCTAACAGTCTAGCAAAACATATTCTAACCACTGAGCATGCACACCCAGTGTCTATTCAGTGATACTGGGCTCCAAGTTAATAGTTAAATGAAAAAAAAAATGCAACTACTTAAGTGTAGAAGAACAATGAATTTTAAAGGAAGGTTTATGAAGTCTCATGCCCCTTGACCTTCTCTTATTACTATTGTCTAGTGAACCTTTTCAAGATGAATAGTGTATATCTTTATCTATGACAGTCCATTTAGCAATCACAATATTTCCTATAAGTTAGATAAATTGTCCAGTCACTTAACAAGAAGAAAGGCCAACATCAATTGCAGCAAAGGTCACTCAATCCAGTTTTCTTCTATATTAAATTGTCATCAGATCTGAACAGTGATTTCATCAATAACACATCTAACTAGAATGTTCCAAAATTTGGAAATCAACTGCCTGCCCTATAGGGAAAAATGAAGTAGGTAAATAAGACACAATTTTCCAAACGAAACTCACAGCTTATTGAACTCAAGATTATAGTCTCCCAAGAGTCTCATTTATCATTTCAACCAGAAATGACTTTTAGAAATGACACGGTTGGTTCAACATTTGTCCTCATGGAGATTAAACGAGTGAATGTCATGTGCACTTTGTAAATATAAGTTTAACTTTCTCTGTCAAACTAGCCAAGCAATGAATATATGAAAGAAGCAAAGTATATTATGTTATGCCCTGAATCTAATAATGAGGCATCTACCACACAGATCCAGAATGAGGGGTGATCTACCAGACAAATGAGCCAATTTTTTTTCCAGAGATTAAATCCCATGAAAATAGAGGGAGGGAGAAGAACTCAGATGGAGGGAAATAGTTCAGCCAATGCAATGACTGGGCCTTGGTTTATTCAGGAAAGAAATACCACATAGCTAAAAAGAACATTTTAAGGAAAATTTGGGAAATTTGAAAATTTGGGAAATTTGAAACTGCTATTATTGCCTTAAGTGTGGTAATGGTAATGTGGCATTGTAGGAGGAGGTCTTTGTTCCTGGGAAATGGAAACAGAAATGTTTAGGGGAGGTGTCATGATGTTTGCTACAACATGGAAAAAGTGGAACTGCGTGTACATGCATGCATGTGAGTATGCGTGTATAGACAGAGCAACTATGGGAAGCGAGTTCAGAAATCTAAGGGAAGGGTGTACAGGGATACACTGCAACCATTTCAACTTCTCTGGGGACTTACACAATTTAACATGAAAAAATCAAATGCATTCCTATGCTCAAAAACTCTAACGGTATCCATTTTATTTGGATCTAGACCATTCTTTAGTGGCCAACAAGACCCAAAACGATGCAGTTCCTCATAATCTCTCTGATCATTTTGCCACAATTGTTCCCTTTTGTTAATTCACTCCAGCCACACTGGCATTTTTGTTGTTTCTCAAACATATCAGGCATGCCTTTGCACTACCAGTTCCCTCAATCTGAAACATTATTTGCCTCAATGTAATAATTCATTTCTTAAAGACATTTCAGTGGAACCTAATCTACTACATTATTGAAATTGTTAATCAGATACACACACATAAACCTCCTGTACATTTTTTAAATGTTGATTTATTTTATACATATGATAAATGTATAAAGATGATGTAATAAATAAATTATATATGTACATATATAATTATATATATTAAAGAGAGGGAATGTGTGAGCAGAGAGAGGGGCAAAGAAAGAAGGAGAGAATCTCAAGCAGATTCTCCACTGAGCTTGGAGTTCCATCCCAGGATCCTGAGATCATGACCTAAGCCGAAATCAAGAGTCAGACCCTCAACTGACTGAGCCACCCAGGTACTCCTACCTCTTGTATATTTTTTATATCATTTCTTAAATTGTTATATATTTGATTACACAGTATTCTTAACTTCTATTGTATGTATTACCCCAAACTAAGCTCCAAGAGGGATGGTTCTTTGGGTTTTCTTTATTCACTGAATAACCTAGAAGAGTCCGTGGCACATAACAGATTCCTAAATAACTCGTTGGAAGCTTAATGAATGAAGAATGGGTTTTTATGGCTTTCCTTGAAGTTACAAAATGAAAGATCTGAGTGTAATTTTCTGGTAGAACACAATGAGTTGGGGAAAATAAAAGTCCAAAGAAGAAACAGCTGAGTATAGGGAGAATCTGGGAAGAGTTCCAAGGAATAAGAGTTGGATTGAGAAATGACCTCAAGATATCCTAGATGTTCGGTCACTTTTACAATATGAATAAGTTGAAAAGGGAGTGAAGTACATGTATTAACTAACCTCTAAATATTTCATAATGTGAGAAAGCTTATATACAATCAGAAGATTTAGAATAAATAAACCAAATGAGATATACATGAAATATTTTATAAGTAATGAGCAAGAAATGTTCAATCAGAATTTAAATAAAAAGACCACACTTGTCAGACTACTTAGCATCTTAATGCAATGATAATACTTAATGTTAATGTTGATATGTGTTCCCTGTCATCAAAGTTCATCTGCAGAGCCTAGGCCTCTACCAATACCACTTGTTTACAGTATATCAAAGATATTGTCAAATGGAACCTTATTCTTGTAATGAGGCAAAACTACCTAATAACTTCTCTGTATTATTTAAAAGTGCTAGCATCACCTGTGCAATTTTAAACTACCTTGACACCATAGAAAATATACAACCAATGACAAACAGTGCATATTTCTGGCAATGTGAAGTCACTTAAATTGAGATGGGAGACAGATAGTTAAAAATCTTATGATTGAAAAGCATGAACTCAAAAGCCTCTTTTCAGGATATACATTACATCATCACTTTTTTTGGGTATTAGTGGTACTTAGGAGATTAGTGATGGGTATGACCAAAAGTTATTTACATTTTAACATATGATTCTGAGGTAAGGAACAGACTTCTTGAACAAAGACACTGAGATCATGGTTTCACTTAAAAAATGCTGGAAGACTTTCCACATATGTAACATAGATATAGATGTTATAGATATAGATGATGAAAATATCTTGGGGGGCTTAGGGATAAAATTAAGGAAACCTATTGTGCATTGTTAATTTATAAAACAGAATATTTTGCTTTTGAAGATTTATCTAAAAACAATATTTTAATACTATATATATTTTTTAATATATATTATGAGTTACAATCACTTGGTTTACAAGTTTTCTAGAACACAATCCTTTATGCTTCCAAACACATGGCCTATATAATACTTTTAATGGATTTTAAAATAATCACTTGTATAGCAGCCTATTCAGGAAAAGTCATTTCAAACATATTTGTAACCAGACAGTAGTTAATTATTAAATAATCAATTGTGGCAGTCCCTTGGTCAGAACTTAAAGCGAGTACATAAGGTTATCACTGGACTGCCATTTAACATTAACTTGTGATAATAAATGAGTTTAACTAGACATTTATCTTTTTTGTTCAGAGTCCTATCTCCTAAGAAATGGTCCTTAGGGAAATTCAATTGTCCAAGCAAAATTCTACTGAATATGTTTAGCCAGAAATACTTCCAGTATTTACATCTAGGCATTTATTACTCCTATGTAATTCTATCCCACTTGATTTGTTAATTTTGGCAAAAAGATCTTGAGTCCTTACTACTTAAAAAGTACCACCTGCAGCTTCTTTATTTATTTATATCAAATATTTCTATTTATCTATTTACTCATATCCACTGTATTTATCTCTACCCAATAAATATTTGCATGTTTAGTTTTACTTGCTAGCAGCTTAGTTCTAATGAGAAATATTTCAATGAGTCTTCCTTCTAACTTTAATCTAAAAAATCTTTATAACTACTTACAATATGTAGCAATTATTAATTTCAAGTATCTTAAAAATTAAAAGATGTGAACAAAGAACATTTTGAAACTGGATATTTCATGTATATATTTTGAAAATTGGATATTAAATTAATTATTAGTGTTTAAATAATGTTGCACTCAGCAGTAAAACTAAATATTTATTTATTTATTTTTCTTAAGAGAATGATAATATTCCAAGAATTATACTTTAACTGTAAATGGAACAATCTAGTTTAATCTTAGTTTTGTTGTAATGAAATCATTCTATACATAAAATTATGGAATATATAATCTGTTTTTCTAAAGTCAAGAATGTAGAGTGATGTTAATTTTGATGAAAAAAAATTTTAATTAAAAAAATTAAAAAATAGGGCAGCCCAGGTGGCTCAGCGGTTTAGAGCCACCTTCCTCCCAGGGCCTGATCCTGGAGTCCTGGGATCAAGTTCCGCATCGGGATCCCTGCGTGGCGTCTGCTTCTCCCTCTGCCTGTGTCTCTGCCTCTCTCTCTCTGTGTGTCTCTCATGAAAAAATAAATAAAATCTTTAAAAAAAAATTAAAAAATAAAATCTTGATGGGTACCCATATTTTACCAATGTTCTCCAGGAAATGGAATAAAATTATCAGTTAGAAATTGGTTGTTTTCTCTTTAAATCTACTATATGTTGGCAAATCGGACTCCAATAAAAAAATATACATATAAAAAAGAAATTGGCAAATGATAGTTTCAATCTGACTTTTGAACTTTACCATTACTCAGATCTTTCTTCTATATTCTGCTCCAAGGGCTAAATACAGTATGAAAAATGAATTTTAAAAAGGATTATCACAGGGACATCTGAGTGGGTCAGCGGTTTAGCATCTGCCTTTGGCTCAGGATGTGATTCCAAAGTTCCAGGATTGAGTCTTGCATCAGGCTCCCCTCAGGGGGGCCTGCTTCTCCCTCTGCCTGTGACTCTGTGTCTTTCATGAATAAACAAATGAAATCTTTAAATAAAATAAATAAGATTATCACAAATAATTCTAGATTGCTTAGTTTAAATGGTCTGTTTTAAACTTGATACCTTGAAAAAAATATACATGACATCATTTCCTTTTTAAAAAATAATGAATATTATGTATACTTTGCAAAACATCATAACACTAAAGCAAGGTCAATATTTATGGGTTCATACTCTTTATCTCCAAATCAAGTGAATACAATGAAATATATCAAGACATTGTGGCTAGATAAAATTATTTATGGCATAGTAAGAGATGATTTTTGTAGTGTATTTTATTTTTTTAATCAACAAAAATAGTTATATGTGAAAGGAAAAATCCATTTAGATCTATAGGTAAGCCTAATAAATACATGAAAATTTAAAATGCTTGTATTTTTCTTTTTGAGATATAGAAAGCTAAAAAAGAAGAGACAATTTCTTCATACACATATTCCATAATATCTCTCCTTTTTAGTATTTTTCCCCACAAGCCAACTTATCAAGCCTGGAAAAGATACATATATTGACATTGACCACTAAAAGATTCTTCATCACATTTAATATTATGAAACATCTTTATAATTTAAAATCCCGTAAATATATACATAATTATTTATCTTTAATCATAAAAATCAACAATGGCATTCTTCAACTTGGTAAAAAATGGGTACTAATTGCACTCTAGGCATTTCCAATAATAAACATGAATAACAGAGTTTTAATTTAATGCTTATTAGAAAATACTATTTTAAAAAGACAGAATATGAAGCCATAAAAGAGAGAAAAGTATGATGTGAAAAAATTAGCATACACTTATAATTCTATACAGAAACAGAAAATAAATAGAGCCAATGCAACAGCTATATTTAAATATAGCTTATTTAAACATTGATAAATGAGGCGGTAATCATCAAATTTCAAATTATATTGAATTGATATTATAAAGATAGCTGTTATTCTCAGAGTATTCTATGCGATCCAATCAAAATTCCAAAGATACTTTTTCCTGAAGTTTGGAAAAGAGACCAAAGTTCACCTGGAAGAACAGAAATCCAACAACAGCCAAGACAGTTTGGTAGAAGTTTAGCAGTGAGGCCAAATCTTAAGAAACAGTTTTTAAAAATTACAATTAATACTCATGAGATGCTCATGAGAAAGCAACAATAATATTCACAAAATAGAAGAACCTAAAAAAGACTCTAAGAATATGGTAAGTAATAAAGGCGGTATCAGCATATTTGTTGAGAATTAAAGGATGAATATTTTTAAGACATCAAAAGACACTCCCTTAGAGTCCATTGTGACACAAAATAAATTTCACCTAACTTTAACAGTTAAATGTAAAATCGATAACCAAACAACATTAGGAGAAAGATTTAACAATCATTACAGACAGTGGAAAATGTCCTTCTAATTATGAAAACAATGAATTACTACACAAAGAGGAAAATCAAACATATATTTGAATGGATGACTCTGAATTTTGACATGGTTAAAAAAATTAAAAAATTAAAATATATATTAAGAAGAAAAACTGCATATAAGGTGGTTAATAAAAAGCCTATTATTAATGAAAAAACTAGTCCACAGAGAAAAATGAACAAATGGCATAAAGAGACCATTCACAAGACACATATAAATTGTCGGAAATTATAAATAATCCAATTTACCTGATAACAATCTGAAAATTACTCAAACTTAAGTAATCATCATCATTATCCTCATCAGTATTGGCAAGAATTTGCTGAAAATGTCACTTATAAATGGCTAGCAGGAATATAAATTAGAATAATAATAAAACTATTTGCTAAGAATCATACAATTAGCCTTGTTTTTATGCCAGTAAATCTCTATGTAGAAATGCAATCTAAAAAAAATTAAGTGAAAGATTGCTTACTGCATTATTATTTATAATAAAAAATGAGATCAACACATCTATTAGGATGGCTATTATTTTTTAAAAGCAGAAAATAACAAGTGTTGGCAAGGATGTGGAAAAACTGGAACCCTTGTGTACTGTGGACGGGAATGTATAATCAGATACAGTCATTGTGGAAAACAGTATAGTGGTTCCTCAAAGAATTAAAAATAAAATTACCATATCATCCAGCAATTCCACTTCTGGGTGTATACTCTAAAGGAAAGTAGAGTTTTGGGGGGATATTTGCATTTCATGTCCATAACAGCATTATTCACAATAGCCAAAAGGTATAAGCAGCCCAAGTGTTTATTAATGAATGAGTAGATAAATAAAAAGTGATGTATACACAAGATGGAATGTTATTCAGCCTTTAAAAAAGGGCAATTTTGACACATGCTACAACATGAATGAATCTTGAAGACATTATGCTCAGTAGAATAAGGCCGCCATGTAAGGTTAATTACTGTAGAATTCCACTTATAGTAGGTATCCAAAATAGTCAAAAGGAGAAAGAAAGTAAAACGGTGGTTTCCAGGGCCTGGGGAAAGGAGGGTTGCTATTAAATGGGTAAAGAGTTTCGTTTTGCAAGATGAGAAACATTCTGAAGATGGAGGATGGTGTTTTCTGCACAAACATATGAACACTACCATGGAAATGTACATTTCAAAACAGTGAAAATGGTCAATTTTACATTGTATATTTTACCATAGTTTTAAAAAACAAAAAAGGAATCAAACTAAATGTCCCATAGACAGTAATTAAAAATACCTATGAGCGTTCAGATAATTACCTAGTTTCCTAATTTTCCCCCAGAATGGCCTCACTACTGTGATTATAAAAGTATGATGTTTGATAAGCAAAATAAATGATTTTGGGTATTCTTTAAAAGGTAAGTTGTTCATGGAGTAGGCTTCCTGGGGAGACCTCTTTCAAAAGTGAAGCAGATGTTTCCTAAGACATGGCTGGCCCGAGGGAGTTGTCATTTCAATGAGGCAAACTGAAAATGAATCTCTGGATAGCTTCTACTGGGGAAAAAATATGCCTCTTTCCAGACCACTAAAGACCTGAAACATGAAAGTTAGGGCATATGTTTCATTTTCTCCTCCAGGGCAGCTAACAAATTTGTAGAAGAAGCTGTTTTAACCTCACATATGAAATTTTGCCCCAGAGACTAAATCTGCATATGAAAAATCAGTCCCAGTAATAGAACACATCAAGCTGCTGTAACTACAATGCCTGGGAGGAAAATGTTGAAGGCTTTATAATTTTTCAGAATTCCCTAGAGAGAAAAAGAAAATTTAAAAAAGCCCTTTCTTTATTATCTGGTCACTATACACAACCTCATTTGCTAATAGAGAGGGTGGTCCATTATAATCAGATCTGATTTTCTATTTTATGACTTTATATAGAATCTACTTTAAATTTATATTATGGTGGATATAGCACTACATCATGTTTCTCTTCTGGATTCTTCTGTATTAATGTTTGCTACGTTTTGTCAAACCTGGGATTTTATCATTCCATTCTTCATACCTGATTTATAATTTTTCAAAAAAAATCAGCTTCTGAAAAGCTATTATATCTATTGAATGAACAAGAGTTCTAAAAGAGCTAGACACAACCTGAAAATTAATAAAACTATTTTCATATGTAAGTCCTGACATGAAGAGTTTGAAAATATTCTATAGCTATGTAAAATTGTGAAGTGCCAATCATCAGCAGTTCTTTCACATCAGGCCCAGTTTAAATTTAAGGCAGTTCAACCATCATGGCAACCACTATTGGCTTTTGAAACACTGCTATAGATTTTGCAGTAGATTTAACATCAAAAACTTTAATCACCGTACATTTGTTCATTTAGGCATTCATTCTCTGTGTATATTCTCAGCTGTTTAAAAGCATTAAAAATTTTTATCACTTTGAGAACAGAATGGGAAGTGAGTCTTATTTTTCATGACAGCAAATCACCAGAGATAACAATGTGCAAGGGAAAAATACAAAAAGTAATATAAATAGTTCAACTCAATTTCTCAAAAGCCCATTCCCTTTATAGGAGCAAATTTATAGTTGTCTTTATTAATAGAAGGGGACATTCTGTGCCATTTGATAACATTTTCAAGGGGTTCAATACACTTTTTTTTTCCCACAAGGAGATTAAAATTCAATAATGTTCACATGTCCAACAACACAGATAATTTAGAGCCAGAAAACTCAACAAACTGGAAGACCACCCTTCTGCCACAATGATGCAAGAAAAGCCATGTTTCAAATATAAATTAAATTATCTTTCATATGTGCACACACACACACACACACACACTTTACCATGTAGACTTGGACTAAATTTGGCCAGCATCTATGGCATAGTGTATTTTATCATGATTTCAAGTCTCCCCCTATGTGGGCAAATTATCCCCCTTACTAGCAGCTCAGAGTAGGGAACAGAGAAAATTCTTCAATCCTATTTGTGTATCTTCTAAATTTCCAACGTTCATCTACAGCAAGCAGTCCAATTACAGAATCCTCTACCCCTTAATACCCAAAGATATAAGGAAAGCATTGGTGAACCTTAGCTCACTTTTGAACCTGGTGTATGTATATATAAAATATAATCCTGAATATGTCACACTATAGAAGCTCTTTAAATTCTATCTGCTCTTACAAGAAAATCTCTCTATATAGAGACATTAATGGACTTAGGGCAACCATTTCTTGATTTGGAAAAGATAATCTACTAGGTAGATTTCTGCTCTAAAAGATAAAAACTTCCTCCCTCACACATTTTAACACTTGATTGGAGCATAAAGCCTTTCATTATTCCTTACTAGATTAGGCTTTAGTTATGACTAACAAGCTGCAACATTTATTTATGGATATTTATGGGTAACAATAGTTTCACATCTATTTTTAAAGAATCATACTTGGTTAATAGTGCCAACAAAAATAAAGTTCAATATATTGACTCTCTTTCTGAGATTAAACTAAATGGAAACTGATAAAGGAAGATGGAAGAAGAGGGAAAGAAGTTCCTCAGAGGGGCACCTGGGTGGCTCAGTCAATTAAGCCTCTTGCCTTGGGCTCAGGTCATGATCTCAGGGTCCTGGGACAGGGCCCCACATTGGGCTCCCTGCTCAGCAGGGAGTCTGCTTCTCTCTTTCTCTCTGTGCTCTCCCTCTCTCTCTCTTGCTCTCAAATAAATAAAATTTTTTTAAAAATTTCTTAGAATATTCATCAGTTTAGAAATAATCTTTAAAAACTAATAAAATACTTTTAGAATTATGAAGAATGATAGTTATATGCAGAAATAACAATTTAACCCTTATGCCTGGAGGAACAATTAAGGGAAAATAAATGCACACAATATTTTCTTTTATAGAAACTATTCTCATCTGAACAGAAATTGTCACACTGAAATCATATACTGACTGAGAAATATGCCAACAACTCTATAAACTATGGATACGAACAAAATATATAATATCTTTATTAATTTTTAAACACCATGCAGACTCTGTATTAATAATTTATAAAACACTTTCACAAACATTATCTTATTTTGTTCTTACACCAATCCTATGAAGACTTCTCACATAGCAAGTGTAAACCTAATTAGTATAATTTGCTTTTTGACCTTGATGTACTACAGAGATTTCCTAGGTTAAGTGTTTAATAGGTGTTAAAAGTAAGGATAAGTGAAATTAAATGATTTGCCAAAGATCAATCTTGCTATTTAGTACCAGAGACCGGTTTGACACCTGATGTGATGCCCTTTTCACTCTACCAAGTTACTATAACTGCAAAGGAGTATTTATTCATACAGTTCTATAATGTATTACCAAGAAGTATTGCATTCTTTCAGAAATGTCCACGTTTGCTCAATGTTAATGTCTAATACATCAACCTCACCCATCTTAACTATTCCTATTAGTGCTTAATTCCCAAATAAGATCTCTAATAGGTACCCTTTTCAAACAAATTCAAGTTTTCAACTCCTTTCTGGATATTTTTATCTGAATTTCTTGGTCTGATAAAAATCTTAAGGATCGAAGCCAGGTTTATTACCTAAAAGTTGTTTTTACCTGTGTTTTTTGAATCTTATCTAAGGTCATATTCTCCTTTCTTAAAACAGAAGCAAAACTTCTCAGAATCATCTACTGTTGATACCTCTAATTTACATCCAAAGCTTATTTATTCAACCTCACATCTCCTCATTCTTCTACCACCACTAAATGTTTATTTCTGATTTCATAGGCCTGGTCCTCTTCCTGCTTTGAACGAATCATTTTATTAACGTGCATATTGATTTTCCCACTTCTAGTCTCTTTCCTTTCAAGTCATCAATCAATGGGTTGCAGAATTAATATAAAACACAACTAAATAATTTATGAACATATTATGCGACATACAGAAGGAAGTAAAAACTTTGGCTAACTGTAATAAAATATCTTGTTGACAAATAAGAAGTGTGGGCACCAGAATTACAGATGCCCTAATGACCTGTACCCCCAGGTTACTGTGTCTTGCATAGTTTCCCTCTATTTTGAATAAGGCTGACCTATGCAACTAATCAAGTATTGTGTAAATGACAGTATACGACTTTTGTGGCTAGGTCATAAAAAACAGTCTGGTTTCTGCCTCGCTCTCTCTTATACCCCTAGTTCTGCTGAAAGCCAGCTGCCATTTTTGATGATATTCAAGGAGTCCTATACAGAAACCCATGTGGTGAGAAAATGAGGTCTCTAACCAACAACCAGCTCTAATGTGCTGGGTGTGTGAGAGATCCATCCACTTTGGAGGTGGATTCTCTCGTTCCAGTCAAGCCTTCAGATGAATGTAGTTCTACCAAAAATCTTGACTTCAGTCTCATTGGAGATCCTGTGCCAGAATCATCCAGTTAATTTACTCCTGGGATTCCTGACCTACAGAAGCTGTGTTAAATAATAAATTTTTTTTTAATCCACTAAATCTCAGAGTATTTTTTTAGACTGCAATGGATAATACAATGGGAGCTTAATCTTATGGGTAGTATTATTTAGCAATAAAAAATCCTGGACAGAGAATCAACACGAGTATCAGATATGGATAGGAGTAGCGAGCAGCCTGGTGGCTCAGTGGTTTAGCACCACCTTCGGTCCAGGGCCTGATCCTGGAGACCCGGGATCGAGTCCCACGGCGGGCTCCCTGCATGGAGCCTGCTTCTCCCTCTGCCTGTGTCTCTGCCTCTCTCTGTCTCTCATGAATAAATAAATAAAATCTTTTAAAAAGAGAGAGAGAGAGAGATAGGAGTAGCATATGTTATATAAAACACCCTACAAGGTCAAGAGATAAAGACAAGGTCATTCTGCAACCTGTGATCTCATGTAAAAATCCAATTTAACAACCTTTCCCCCAGAGTTCTCTTATTCCATACATGGGGTTCATGTGTTTGCTACAATTGAAATAGATTAGCAAAACCTAGGTTGATCCTAAATTAGAAATATCTGCCAAGCCACATGTTTCTTGCTTGTATATTTATTCAATACCGTTTTGAGATACTAACAAACAACAAAAGGTAAGGTAGGAGGATTTGGTTCTAAATTGATAACACAATTTTTCTTTTATCAAAGATTTTATTTATTTATTTATTTATTTGAGAGAGAGTGCACAAGTGAGGTGAGGGGCAGAGGGAGAAGCAGACTTCCCGATAAATGGGGAGCCTGATGTCTAATCCCTCAGGGATTATGACCTGAGCCAAAGGCAAATGCTTAAACAATTAAGCTACCCAGGTGCCCCACAGAATTCCTCTTTCTTCTCTTGAAATCTAGTTGTTAAAGATATCTATCTTCAAAAAGTTAATGTAAAAATTATTTTTGAATATTTTAACTAGCAGTAAACTTAAAAAGTAAATGTGCAAATTCTTGGAACATAGATCGGAGTTTCCCAAACTCTTTTCTACACATTCTGTGTTGCATGAGGTTTTCCTTTCTATTGTAGTATCCTTAGCAGCATTCTTATTCTCTCAATTCACCAGATGCCAGTAGCACCTTTCTCTCCCCTGCTCAAAGTCATGGTAATAAAAAAATGTTTGCTGACATCAGCATATGTTGCTTGGGGGCCAAATCAGCCTTAGCTAAGGACTGCTGTTACAGATATAAGGATATAATATAATTTATGAGTATTTATTGGAAAAACATTTTTGTCAACAAGTAGCCATGTTCTCATCTGTTCTGTAGTGCTTCCTATCGAAGGATTACCTTTTTCATAATTCCCAACTCTCTTTGCTGTATTAAACTTAATTTCCTCATCTTCTAGTTAACTTCAGTTTCACTATTCACCCATATCTAATCTGCTGTTAATATAGCCACTGAACTCTGAGCTATTAATACACCCACTGAACTTTAAATTCAATTATTACTATTTTTCATTTGTTCCCAGGTTTATTTTCTTTTCAATGATGTGCATTCTTTTTGGTTAGTGTCTTTTTCTGCTCTCAGAATTTTTCACTCCATATTTAATTTTTAATCATTTCAAACATACTTATTTTACAAACTGGGGCCAATAATTTCAAGCACTGAAATTACTGGAGTTCTAATAATGCTGCCTGTAGTTTCTCTTGAATGTTAGCCACAGGGAGTTTTTATTTATGTGTATAGCAATTTTAGGCTGTGAGCAAATATTCAGGCTACAGAAATACTATATATTCCAGATTTGTGGTGGCTTTTGCCACAAATTATAAGGGATTCCAATGTGACCAATGTAAATTAATTTCTCAGTTTGTTTAGTTAGTGCAATTTTGAACCTTAAACATATGAGATGGATACCTGTGATCACATCCCTCTGTATACAGGGGATATAGCTCTTTGCATGTCTCTCGACTTTATATGGGAGGTCTCAATTCCAACCGCCTCCTTCTCTCACCTCCACATCTTTTTTTCCTGTCCTCCGTGCCTTACAAAAATCCAAATCCCCAGATTACTAATTTTGTAAGCACCTCAGGTCATCCTGACTTCGTTGTAGAATTAACAAGCCTGGATTTCAGTGTCATTTTATTTTTTACCTTTCAAATCTCCTTTTCATTCTTCTGAGCTCATCCTTACTTTTAAAGTTAAATTACATTTTTATTCGGCACTTATATTTTGTAAAGGGAGGTTTTTCATGACACACAGTTTCACAGTGTCTGAAATACTCTCTTATTTTATCTGATCATTGTCATTTTTACCTTTCTTCAAACAGCTCTGGTCCCTTAGCACATTACATGGCCTGCTCTGCTCTTATTTCTTCCATATTTATGGAATACATGATCAAGTATTAAAATAATCTTCTAAAAATAAGGTAAAAAAAATCTTCTAATAAGCACTTTTAGTAATTGCTCACATATCTTATACCATATATTTTTTTCAATCACAAACACTGAACTTATTCTACTCTCAACTAAACTTCACATACAATTGCTAGCAGTTTTCCAAGCCTTAAAGAAGGAGGCTATTTTGTACTACAAAATAATTCTCTCAAAACTCGAATGGACTCTTAGGGTTAATTTGTAATCTCTAATTCATGTTTCACTAAATCATTGAGACTTCTCTGCTTCCCCTCAATCTCATTTCCTATTCTAATCTGAAGTGATTTCCTTTATACTGATTTATCCATTATAGAATATCTCTGCATATTAATTAATTTCATTCTGCCTTCTCAAAGAATAATTTGCTTTACTTTTTATTCCATTTTCTTCCAAATCTTTATGTGTTCTTTCTCCAATAGATTCTTAATTCTGTTCTATAGTATTAATTTTTATACTCATTCATCTCCTGTGACAGGCACTAGACCACCTACACAAAAGCCATAATTAACCCTGTTCTCTCTCATATTCTTCTACAGCAGAGACAAGCAAACCAAATTATCAATTGTGCATGCTCCCACGCCATCATAGGTAGCCACGCTATATGGTTCTGGACAAATAAACGTAGCTAGAAAACTGTGACAGAGAGATTCCCCTATTAAAAAGAAAGGCAAAGACTTGCCAGGAGAAGTAACTTTGCTTTCTGTGTCTCTCCTACGCTTTCTGCCTAGAATGTAGTAGTTAAGTCTACACATGTAGCAGCCAGCTGTCTTGCAATCCTAAACTATGACCTTACCAAAAAAGCTAAGAAAAGAGCAGAAAGCACCTGAGACTTTGATATATTTTTCAGGTATGGAACTCTCCAGATTCCTTATTACAGAGTTCTTGCTAATGAAAAAATAAACCATCATTTAAATAAAAACATGTAGTTTGATTTTTGCTATTTGTAAGCCAACATATTAAGGTATACATTTCTCTGACCTCCCCCCCCAAAAAAAAACCGACAGAAATTAAAACATTAAACAGATTATATATGCTTGCTATCCCTATTTTGTCACCAACCACTCATGCAAAGCATTGGTCACAAAGTGGTGGCACTTCAGGGCATATCTGTGCCAACAAGCAATGCACTTGTCTCTAAACAGTTTATACAAATTTTAAGTTAATTACCAATACTTAAGCATTGGAAAATGGCAGCTTTTTTATTTCTAGGTTTATCATAACATAAAAAGATCTTATTTCTGAGGAATTCAGTATTTCCTATGCACGTCTCCCCCCTGCTCCTTCATTCAGTTTCCTGAGAGCATCTTGTTTTCCCTTCAGCATCTAACAAGCAGCATATGCTCAAATGCACCATTCAGGGCTTAGAATATCTTCTAAAATTTTTAATAATTATTTAAGTTCAGACAATGAGGCATACTTCTTCCTAGACAATGGCAGAGACAGCATGTAGTGGGGAGACTTTGTAGACTGTAATACGGAGCTGTGGATCAACTCCCAGGCTGTGGAGTCATGTTACCTTTACTCAGATCACAACTCTATCACTCAGATGAGTTTTTAAATCTTTGTGACTTGATTTCATTATCTGTAAAATGGGGATAATAGTCAAATCAACTGCTGGTGTTCTGAAAACTAAATGCATTAGTACTAAGCACTGAATAAGGCCATATTAAGTACCAGAAAAATAAGTTGTCGATGAATGTTAGCTATTACGACTATAGTCTAGTGAGAAAAATCAGACAAGCAGCAAGAGGTTACATAAATAAAATGATTTTCAAATAGTGGTAAGTGCTATGAGGCATATTAAACTGAATTATGTAATAGGTAGTAATTTAGGGTCAGGAGACCAATTGGACAGCCAGGGAAAGTCTCTCTGAATGGATGACCCTGAAGCACTGACATGAACTCCCAAGTGTTTCCAGCTCCCCACAGATCCAAAGAACATTTTTCCAAGCAGAGGAGATACCAAAGTGCAAAGGCCCAAAGTGATGTGTTTAAACAACACGAAGGCCAGTGTGTCTGGAACTTTGTTGAGCAAAGGGGAAAGAGACAAGACACTCGATCAGAAAGATGGATGATTCACCAATTATGTAGGGCATTACAGGCCACTGTAAGGGCTTGTGCTTTTCTTCTAAGGAGAAAAAAAGGAGGCTTTTAAGCAAGGACATGTGTGATCATTCTGACTACTATATGGAGGGAAGGAATTGAAAAGGCAACATCAGTTAGGAGGGAAGCACAGTGCAGTCCACCAGCAGTGGATTATAACCCCTCGTTTCTTTTCTAAATAGATAAATCTTCATCTTTTAAGAATCAACTCAAAAAATTCCTTTGTTTTAGAGACATTCCTGATCCTCCTTTGAATTGCCATTTATCTGTACTTCCCCTATGGCACAGGGTATATAATTATTCATTTGTGTGCAGTTCTTCCTAAGTGTTCTCTCTCTCTTTTTTTAAGATTTTATTTATTTATTCATGAGGGACACAGAGAGAGGCAGAGACATAGGCAGAGGGAGAAGCAGGCTCCCGCAGGGAACCTGATGCGGGACTCAATCCCAGAATCCTGGGATCATAACCTGAGCCAAAGGCAGATGCTCATCCACTGAGCCACCCAGGTGCCCCACTAAGTATTCCCTAAGCTTTTATGGGAAAGATATATGTGATATGCACTTCTAGGTGTCCAGTTTTGTGTCATAAATACTTGCCAAAGATATTAATTTTGTATATCTAAGTTCGCATATACCTAGAATCGGATGCTAAAATGTCATAAAATAAGAATAAAATCCTTGTACTACATTGATATTTTTCCTCCAATATTTATCTGAATATTAAATTTCATGAAGATACAATGTGAGAAGTCAAGGAGACACAAACTGTGCACTGAGGTAGAAATTATAAGTGAGGATGGTTTTTGAAGTCTAAAAGGTGCAAATTAAATATTTAATTGACTTCTCAGTCAGAGTTAAAATAAAAGCATACATGATTGAACTAAAACTGCTGAGTGCTTTATAAAAAAGCAAACAAATTGGGGCTGAAAATCAAATTGAGCAGCTCAAATACTGTTATACTGTACAGAAAGTAAAATAAATAAAACAGAAAAGGGATGGTGGTGTCTTATAAGGTAACATTGTTGAGAAAATAAAATAATATGTACTCCATTTTTTAAAGGTTTTATTTATTTATTCATGAGAGACAGAGAGAGAGAGGCAGTGACATAGGCAGAAAGAGAAGCAGGCTCCATGCAGGGAGTCCGATGAGGACTTGATCCTGGGACTCCAGGATCATGCCCTGGGCCAAAGGTAAATGCTCATCCACTGAGCGACCCAGGCGTCCCAATACATACTCTATTTACGGGAATGAAGTTGTAACTGATATCTTCTGTTTGGTAACATTTACAAAGAAGGAACAGTAAAAGCAATTGTAGAGATTCAGGGAAATCTTGTTCAGAAAAGAACAACTAGAAACACCTGGATGGTTCAGTAGTTGAGTGTCTGCCTTTGGCTCAGGTTGTGGTCCCAGGATTCTGGGATTGAGTGCAGGGAGCCTGCTTCTCCCTCTGCCTAGGTCTCTGCCTCTCTCTCTATGTCTCTCATGAATAAATGAATAAAATCTTAAAAAAGAAAAAGAAAAAACTGGTTCTCTGTAACAGAATGGTTTCATACTCAAGTCCTTCAAATCTGTATATGTTTCATTAACTGCTTTAGCACAAGTAGCATTAAAGTTTACAAAATAAGGCCTTCCTCATGAGAGAACAAAGGAACATGAGAAAATTTAAAATTTAAAATCACATTAAAAACATGGATTTTTATCTACTTAAAACTTTCCTAAAATCGTAAGAATTTTTGCTGAAGAATACTAGGCTGACAATTACTGATAAAAATATGATATATTTAATGGTCTAGAAAAATTTTTGCTGAATAATCTTTATTTTAAAATTTTAAGATTCAATTATACATATATATGTAGATACATATAAATGATGCCATATTACAAATTTATAAAAATATAATACATCTAATCAGTAAATAATGGTCACTCTGACAAGTCAGTGAAGTAATCGGTGATTTTTAAAGTTTATGTAATTTCTTTTTTTTTTAAGATTTTTATTTATTTATTTATTAATGAAAGACACACACATACAGAGAGAGAGAGGCAGACACAGGCAGAGGGAGAAGCAGGCTCCTCATAGGGAGCCTGATGTAGGACTTGATCCCAGGACCCCAGGATCAAGACCTGAGCTGAAGGCAGACACTCAACCACTAAGCCATCCAGGTGTCCCCTCTTCCTGCTTTTATCACTGTTTTCAAAAGAACACAACCAATTATAGACATCCCTCTGTATTCTACTGTAATCTGAAATCATGCTTATAACATTATGAAGAATGAAAAATATAGTAAGAAAAGTTGGAAATCAAGACTTGCATAATTTTCTTACTATACATTTTTAAGCTCAAAATAAATCTACACGTGAATGTTTTAATTCTCAGGACAATTTTAATACTTAATAATCCTGCTAGGACATAGATTAGTTGATACATAAATATAGTTTTTGGTTACAACCTAAAATCTTTAAGTCAGCCTGTCTCAGCAGCTTGTTCTGATTATCACTAACAGCACTCCTTCCAATTTACTTGGAAACTAGTATTTGTTATCTCTTATTATAGATAGCTATGGAAATTTTGCTTGACTGCTTCTCTCTCATACCAGTAAAGGTGTTATCCCCCTACTACCCCCCACTCCATCATCTCCTTTTCCTAGGAAATTTTGGAGTTTAAGCAGCAAGATCAGATAGGTTTACCCTCTGTCAAGAATTGGGGAAATGTTGTAGTTTCCCAAAGATGACTTGATTGTGACAGTTGAAGGTTTTCTGTCAAGTGAATTACCGATGAGGCTTTACCTGCTGATTGGAACACAAGTTTCACAGAGAAAATTCCTTAGTAAATTATAGCAGCCTAAGTATTTCCTGTTGTTTTCCTTTTAAGAACATATTTAGACAAAAAGGAAGAATAACCTATTTGGGCTAGCTCTTTAAATTATGAAATTTTGGTGTTAAGAGCTATTTTTTTTTCTTTCATATAAGCAGATGAAAAATACTGGATACACTCTGGCTACACTCTAATGTCACAGAGGACTGCATGAAATGAGTGGAGTATTCAAAGTAATCATGCATTATACCGTTTCTTTTCTCTGGATGCCTCATCTTAGTCCTGTTTGCTGCCTTCTCTTCATTGCCTAACCCTTGTTTTGGGGGCATTTCCCCAGAGGCTTTCTCTTAATTATATTGCTCACTGGTGGTCTATCCATTTTATAACTGCACCTAAGTGTCCCACAGACACCTTGAGCTCCATATTTCTAACCATTAGTGTGAACTATTAGTTCCTAGTCACAAAGCCACTCTTCTCCATGGATCCCCTATTGTAAACACAGTCACCCAGACTAGAACCCTTAGAATTATCTTTCCTCCTCTCTCCATTTCACTGTTTCCCTTTATCTGTCATTGCTTATACTCTCTAAATATCACTCCGTTACACTCCATCATTATGACTTGACTGCAGTTTCTTATCCTTCCGGTTCGGATTGTTCTGAGTCATAGCTGATCATTCTGCTGATAATGGAAAAGTTTTTTGACTTTACGACAGAGCTGTTCCACAGTCAGCAAAGTAATCTGCCTGCCCTAAATCAAAAATCTGGGTGTCATTTTCCTGCTAAAAAGTCCTTGATGGCTGCTCATTGCAAAATACTCTTCATGGCATATGAATCCTTAATAATCTGACTCCTAAATCCAAGTTCTATCTTCCTGAGTTTATTATCAATTCTGCTCTCCCTTAAGATATCTGTAATAAGCCTTACAGTGGGGGTGGCCTAATCAGAGCCTCTTCACACAAAGCAACCTATTCAAATACAGATTCAAAGAATGGTACATCTGAGTAAACTAACCACAAAGGTTATTTGCTCAGCATGGTATAAATACTACATCTCCCACCTGTATCCAATGAGAAAGCTGTAATTCCAATAAAAGATACTAATAAGTTCTTAGGAGAAATGGATGGACAGTCAAAAATAAACATAAAACTTTTTCAAAATTTCCCCTCTACCATAGGTCAGCAAACATTTTCTATAAAGGGCCAAATAGTAAACAGTTTATGGTTTTAAGTCTACATACATAGTCTTTGTTGTGACTGTTCACCTCTTCATTATAGTGTAGAGGCAGCCACAGATAATAAGTAAAGGAATGGACATGACTCTGTGCCAATAACATTTTATTACAAAAACAGATTGTGGGCAAGTTCTATCTTGTGGGTTGTAGTTTTTTGACCTCTGTGATTTATTATAGCATCTTGCCTCCAAAGTAAGACAGCCATGGATCAAGTAAGATTTTGTTGTGTTTAGTAAGTTATCACTGTAAACAAGAAAAAAAAAGCTACATAAAACTGTGTGGTGTCTTCAAATGAATAAAAGAATTACAGTCTTTATGCAACAGAAGGAGACAACCACAGAGAGATTGCAACTAAAAGGATAAGATGGGAAAACAACAAGGAGAAAAAAAGAGGAAACTGAAGAGGAAGAAATATTTCAGATCACCAAATTAATGGCAAAATATCTACTTCTTACACAAAACAAACAACAAAACAAAACATGAATAACAATGCCAAAACCATCAGCCATATGAGAAAAACTGCGAATAATTCTTTCAGTATGTAATAGAAAAAAACATAAAGCAATGACAAAGAGAGGCATTACCCACAGGAGATGAAAAGTGAACTTGAAAAAAAAAAAAAACTCTGCCTCTGAGGAGCAAGTCAGAAAAAGTTGCACAGAAATGAAATTTAAATAGTGAAAGGGAATATAAGGGAAGGGAGAAGAAATGTGTGGGAAATATCAGGAAGGGAGACAGAACATAAAGACTCCTAACTCTGGGAAACAAACTAGGGGTGGTGGAAGGGGAGGAGAGCGGGGGGTGGGGGGGAATGGGTGACGGGCACTGAGGGGGACACTTGATGGGATGAGCACTGGGTGTTTTTCTGTATGTTGGTAAATTGAACACCAATAAAAATTAATTTATTAAAAAAATGAAATTTACATTTAAAAAAATAAATAAGCAAAAACTGGAGACTATGGAAATGATGATAAGACAATGGACTCTTTTCTTTTTTGAAATCTAAACTATTGAAATAGTCTAAAATAAAATCAAAGATATGTTTTATTTTTTTAATTAGGATTTTTAAAAATTTTTATTTATTCATGAGAGACTGAGAGAGAGAGGCAGAGACTCAAGCAGGCTCCCTCCAGGGAACCTGATGTAAGACTTGATCCCAGGACCCCGGGATCATGACCTGAGCCAAAGGCAGCTGCTCAACCACTGAGCCACCCAGGTACTCTGATATTATGTTAATATCATAAATAAAGAAAAATGTCAAAAACTATAAAAATAAGGGGATATTATGTAGTCATTAATTCAGATAATCAGGCTTTTTTTATAGTAAGTCTTTTTAAAAGTCATGTGGAAAAACTACACGGCATGTTTTGAGTAAAACATATCAGACATAAAAATTCATAAACAGCAAATTCCAACTTTTTTCTTCATTTATTCATTTTAAATAAAACAGAATGAAGGGGTGCCTGCATGGCTCAGTCAGTTAGGCATCTGACTTTTGATCTCAACTCAGGTCTTGATCTCAGGGTCATAAGTTTAGCCCACTTAAAAACAGAAGAAAACAAAACAACAGAGTGAAAAGACTCACACTTAATCATGGTGCCTTGGACTTCTAATATAGATTTGTTGTCTCCTTACATATTCCTTTCTTTTTCAATATTTTTAAGAAGGACAAGGTCAGAAATAAATGAAAACTAACTAAACATGCAGATATATTTTTAGTCTGGTATTATTACCCAATGCACAATGATTTCAAACTTTGGAAAGTTCAGGAGGAAAAATACAATGAATTTTAGATTCCGTTTTCAAAAACTGATGTGAAATCATGTGGAAAAAGAAGAGAACTGGAAGAAACAGGAATTTTCAAGTTCATGAAGATTTAAGTTATGTTTCATTTACTTAAGTATATTCTAAAATACTCCACTTCCATAAAATCAGTAAAATGAAGAGTAAAAGATAAAGAAGTCTGTGAAATCAAGATACATGGATATAATTCCTATCATTTTCTTCTTTACTATTACAGGTATACTACACAGATGCATAAAAAAAAACAATTTTATTCAGAACCTGAAAAACTGTAGTCATTACTTCAGGATTTATCCAGTCACTTGCCATGATTGCCCTGAATAATGTAATTGAGAATTTCTTATGAAGTTAAACTGAATAGCATCCTGTTGGCCTAGAATCATATCCATATCAAACTTCTGCTCAGGAATTAATGATCATTAGTGATGTCTTTCAGACCAGATATAAAAGAAAGTGAAAATCTCTTCTTTTCACTTCCCTCTCTCCTGCTTGCTTCTTTTGTATCAGGCAATACTATATAAGGATTTAATTCAGGTCAATCTCTTACTAATCCACAGCATGAATTGAAAAGCAGCATTGCTAAGGGGTCTGTGCCAGTATTTAAGCTTGCTTAATTTTCCAGTAAGCTTTAATATCATTGCTTAAGACCTAAGAATCAATAATGAGAGGTTCATCTTCATAAAGTCACTTGAAACATAAGTCTCTGCCAGTGAGATATTTTTCAATATCCATCTCACTCACTCTAATATCACATAAATGCACACGTGCCATCTTTGGCTTCTTCAAAACAAAAGCAAATTCTTTATGTCAGAGCACTGTGCACTAGAAGCTTTTTTTAATGTGCTATATATAGAAACAATAAAACACAAATAGAGAAATAACATAGAATGAAGCTTTCACATGCATATTTTGAAAAACGAAAACCTTCCAAAGATGGCTAATTACCCATAAGAATCTAAGATAATAGTTTTGTTTCTTAAATTCCACATATGAGTGCAAACATATGGTATTTGTCTTCCCCTGACTGGCTTATTTAGTTTAGCATAATAAACTCTAGTTCCATCCATATCATTGCAAATAGCAAGATTCATTGTGTTTTTTTATGGCTGAATAATATTCCATTGTATATCAGCAACATAACTTTTTGAACTTCCATAGGACAGTGGGCTCCTTTTGAGACCTTTGAAATCTTTACCCATAAGCCAGTCACATGCACTTCTCACTCCTTTCCCTTTGGGCTCAGATCTCCTATGTGTGATCTAGATATTTAGTGGAACTATTATCTTAGATTCTTTAAAAAAAAAAAAAAAAGAGGCAAGCAAACCATAAAAGAGACTCTTAACTGTTAAGTACAAACTGAGGGTCGCTGGAGGGGAGGTGGGTCGGGTGATGGGCTAAATGGGTGATGGATATTAAGGAGGACCACATGTTATGATGAGCACTGGCTGTTGTATGTAAGTGATGAATCACAAAATTCTACTACTGAAACTAATATTACACTGTATGTTGATTACTGGGAATTTAAATAAAAACTTAACAGGATTTTAAACCATGTGCATTTGAGTTCAGAACTTTCATCACCCCTCAAAATATCATGTATTCCAAATTAATGCAGTCTACATTACTGAGTGAATTATAATTTTAAATAGTCACATCTATTCATATAAAAGTTTAACATATATAACTTTAAATTTGTAAAAAGATTTTCCTAAAGAACTGGGGTGGGGGGAGGTGTAAATTCCATTTAGATTTGGAAAAAATGAGTAGCTATAAGATCTTCCTTTTGTACCAGAATAAACAAAATCAAACAACAACAAAGGCAGTGACAAAAATAACCACAAAAATCTGTAAGTTATAATCACGCTGTTCTAATTTGCTCCAGAGCAAGCATTTCAAAAGTCTGTGATATTATGCACATAGTACATTATTCTAATTAGGCAAAACTTACAAAATTATAATGATACATATTTAAGAATATACATGCATACTCTTATACTGCATAGCTAATAGGAATACATTGAAATCAGTTCACATAAATGATTCTAGTGTTATTTTTACAAAATAAAGATTTCTTATTCCACAGACAGTATTTCAGTATGATTTTTAAAGTCATTTAAGTATTGCCTTCTCTGTCTACTGTGCATGATGTAGTTATCTCTAACCACACAGACACATCTATGCTCTTTACAAAACTTTTTAGTCTCCAACATGACAGTTCACTTTTTTAAGGCTGAAACATCCTGTTTTTAGAGTAATCTTCACAACTGTAGCACTTCCTTGCTCTATCCCTAAAAAGCCCTTCAAAACCCATTTCCTTCCCCAAATCAGAATTTCTTGATTTCTTGGGTGTCAGCTCCTCCAACACTGATACAGACATGGCACCTGCAGTATCATCACTCAATGATTTCAAATAAATGCACATACTTTGATCTTACCATTGTATTGTTGAATTAAAATCTTGGAGTAGGGAAAGGGGATGTGCATTGTGAAGATTTTCTCATGTGCTTCTGATATAGAGAAAAGTTTGACAAAAACCATTTATGTGTTGGAGGCCTTGAGGTTAGTGATCCTCGTCTCTTGACTGTGGGAGAAGCCAAGTAGGGACACAGTGAAAAGGTTCTCTGGGTTCTGTGCAAGTGCTAACAGTCAGACAGATTATTGGCTTGAGGAGTGAATGGAATATAAAAGAGAAGAATAGAGGCAAAGAGGCTGAGTTAAGATTGAAGTTCCAGTTATTTTTTCCAGTTCTGCTTTTCCCAATCTATGTATCCTTAAGTAAACCAACCTTTCTATGATTATATTTATTAAATATTCCCAGCAGTATTCATTCATTCATTCCTCCATATTTTTGACTAGTATCTGCCCCTTAAAATGTGTCAAGCTCTGTATTATGTAATCAAAAAGCAATGAAAAAATCTAGACATGCCATCTCTCTCCCTTTAGAAACCTTAGTATTGTAAGGAACACATATATTAATTAAATAATTATTCAGAGATTAAATAACAACTATTATAAATCTAGAAATGGAGAATCAGATGGGGTTAAAAGATTATATAATAAGATAATATGTAGAGACAGTACAGTAAATGTTTTCCTGAGAAATCTGTGGAAAAGTAGAAATCAAGAGGAGGCAAAGCGATCGTGGGTCTACTAAAATGCCTATTCGTTTTGGTGACCCTATGGCTGGGGACTGCATCTTAAATCATTAAAACTCTTTACATTAGAGATTTTGATCAATATTTTTTTTTGGTTGAGAAAAGTGAAGCTTAACAAGATTAATTACCTAAGCAAAGTCACATGAAATGTCACAAGAGACCTAAAAGTGGAAATTCTAAATAGCTTGGTTTCAAAGTCTATGATTCCTTTCTCCATATTGCTTTAAATGTATTTCAAAGTGTAAAAGATGTTAAAAAGCCTCTCCAGAATTAATGGAAGGGAAATTAGACATCAGGAAGGAACTAGGTCCATAACACTGAGAGTCAGGAGACAAGGAGAAAGGAATGAAGTGGAATATGACTTCTTAAATATCAATGATGGAAGATGACAAGTTAGTTTAGAGACATTGTATGCAGAGTAATTTAGGGAATAATTATCTTGTCCAGGGGGCAATTAAAGATACTGAATGTTATTAAAATTAGTTTGGTTTATATTTTCTACTTCAGAAATCTAAATGAATATTTAATGACTTTTTACAACATATCTCCTTGCCACTAAAGACTGTTCTATCACTAAGTACAATTTATTTGAAATTAATTATCACTCATTTTTAGTTTAAATTAGTCAAATTAAGTAGCAAAAATATGTTTGAGTATTCTTTTCTTTTAAGTAAGATCTTTAAGCACTGTACTTTATTAACAGAGTTCTCTTTTTATGGATTCTTGGGTTTATATATTAAGTATAAGGAAATGATTAAGTCTATTCTTTTTTTTTTTTTTTTAAGATTTTATCCATCCATTCATGAGAGACACAGAGAGAGAGAGAGGCAGAGACACAGGCAGAGGGAGAAGCAGGCTCCATGCAGGGAGCCGACCTTGAACTCGATCCTGGGTCTGTCTCCAGGATCAGGCCCTGGACTGAAGGCGGCGCTAAACCGCTGAGCCACCCAGGCTGCCCAATTAAGTTAATTCTTGAGTTGGGAACATGATTTCTTCAAACCCCTTCTCATTCCAAAAGGGATTTGAAGAAAATGGAGATGGTCTTTTTTTTTTATTTTTATCTCTTTAACTGAACCAACACAGTCATCAAAATACTAACTGAAACATTATGCTGTATTTATCATTTCTAGCACCAACAGAAGCAGCACCATAAAGTGATCATTTATTATTATCTTCATTTACTCAATAAAAGTATATATACTTGGTATTTCACTTGTGGCTGCAATTCTCTTACTTGTTAACGCAAGTTTTTCGGACAAAAAGTATATATAAAAAAAATTTCCACAGACTTCTAGCGGTCTCTATACTGTCACTAATATTCTAATTAGGAAAATCGTTGAACATCTTTGTAAAGGTTCTTTAGAAAACATAATTTCCATACATCATGCACAGATGAAAAGATTTGTTGATTACTTTTACCAATTCACATCTGAGTATGTGGTTTGAAAAAGTGAACTAGTAATTTATAATGCAAAAGAAATCATAGTGATTTCAACCTTAAGACAAATTTAAAGTCATATGCAATTTTAAACAATTTAAAATATCAAAAGCCACAATAATTTTATTCAGAAATAGTTATAATCTGCTTACATGTGCCATCATTTATATGTCACTATTTTAAAAATATGGTGCACTTGCAAAATATATAGGCCTGAAAATTTCACTTGTGTAGACTGTAATCAACAGATAATTTATTTTGTGAAAGGATAATATGAATTATATTTGCCTTATGAGATGATTTTAGATGGTTGCAAGGGCAAAATCGTCAGCTATTCAGTCACTATTTTTATTTTGACCTTCATTCAAAAATCAAAAGCAGTTCAAACTGTCACACCTTCCTGATCTACAACATTAATTGTTTCTGGTTTTCTTCGTGATAGCTAGAACACATTTAATTTTTGTAAGCAAAATAGAATCTAATAAGACCCTATGCTCACCTGAATACTCACTCTCTTCCTTATAGTGCTGACTAGCATCCCATATCTTTAAGACATCTATTTTTAATTACGTCCAAACTTCAATTCATGCAGTAAATTCCACAAATACATTTGTTTTAATTTTAGGAAAATAATTTGAAAATATCTAAATAGAAATAACCCCTTAAATTAATTTCAAAGTGTATGCTAAACCTAATTTTACATTTTATTAAAAGTCACCAGGAATTAGAACACTCAATATGTAAAATGTAGAGTTTTTGAAACATGGACTATACAGCTCATTTTCCCAAAGGAATGGTCAAAAAGAAATATGTTAGGATTTATAATAGAGAGAACTTCAAATTTAATTCAAAGAGTTTACAAATGGTTAGTAGTGTACATTTTTTTAAAATAAATTAGAGTGCATGATAGATCTTCTTATATGAAAAGCAGAGCTGCACGATTGAGTGACATGTGAAGTGCTGTTACAGATGGGTTTTGCCCAACAGTTCTTAGATGATCAGCTCACTACTGATGCTGATTGGAGACCTGATAGAGAAGAGATGCCCGGCATGCAGCTAGGAGAACACCCCTAAGTACTCTCCTTTCAGCTGTCTATTTGTGCCTTAAGTTTTCTACTTCTCCATTCCAAGAGCCTTGCATCTTTGTCTCCCTTCCATTGCTAATCTAAGACCTCTTGCCATAATTCTTCACCAGCACTAATACTCAATGCAGTATTATTTTTACAAATGAAAATCAATTAATTTCCTTCCTTTCTCCCTTTCTCTTCCCGCCCCCCCCCCCAACTCCCACTCCCATCTCAATCTTTCTCTCTTGCTCTTGTTCTCACTTATACTTTCTCAGGTATGAAATCAAGCTCATTGTCTCTCCCTCTCTCTCTCTTTCTCTCTCACCCCCCTCAAACACACATAAAAACATATCTTCTTCTAATTTGTTTTCTTCAAGGTTTGATGCTAACATGACCTAAACCCAAGTAACCCTAAATGCCTTTTTACTCTTAAGTGTTTTAATAAAAGAATGCTTCCTAGGTGTATCTTTCACATTTTTAAGGGGGAGAGGGGCGGAGCGAGAGAGAGAATCTTAAGGGGGTTCCACACCCAGCATGGAGCCCAACATAGCACTCTATCTTACAAACGTTGAGATCATGATCTAAGCCAAAATCAGAAGTTGAAAGCTTAACTGAGTGAGCCACCCAGGCACCCCCTTTTACATTTTCTCTAAGCTGGATGTGTGGGATCTGTCTGCTACACCCTCAGACCTTCTAAATTGCACATAGTAGCCGGCTGTGGCCATATGGGGAGATGCCACACTGATCACATGACTCAAGCCTGGTCTAAGACCTGTGAGGGAGTGAACTGGCAAAAGATCAAAGCAGGAACTTACTCGCATAAATATCTCAAGTTGGTATTCACTCCTGGTCAAGATAACAGCCTCAAGTAAGCATCTGAGAGAAAGCTATTCCCACATCCTACTTATGTTGGGTAACCAAAGGACCATAATTATTTGCTATATTTTTTAATAAGCAGAAGTCTGTTTTCTTCATATATAGAATATATGGAAAGAAATAATAAGAGAAGGTAAAAGTATAAAGCAAGTTATTGATTTTCATCATCTTTAACATTTGGAGATTTATCATACTATAAACTAAATTGAATGATACTAAATATTGCAATTTTTACTGCACCCAAAATGCAATTTTATTACATCCAAACATGAATCTATTTAAAAAAAAATTTTAAATGTGACTTGGATTATTCATAGCATTACTTTATGGCAAGGATTAATAGAGAATGCTTTTTTATTTAAAAAAAAAAAAAGATGTATAAGACCTAAGGATTGGTCCTAGCAGTTCACTCTCTGTAAAGGTTCATCTGACATAAGACAAGAGTTAAAACTGAGAGCAATCACTGAAGTTGGGGAGAAGACCAATAGGAAGCTGTTGTAGCACTTATAGGTAGGAGAGAGCTCCTTAGAATATATAATCCATTTTGGTTGTTAATTCACACCTCTGTGAACTACCCATGTACATCCCATCATCTCTCATCTCTTAGATTTTTTTACTCACCCTTTCAAAACTAGCTCAAGTATTCACACCTCTGGCAGGTCTTTCCTGGTCCTTGACCTCTCCCAGCCCAGATAAATTGATCCCTCCACCTTTTGAAGCCCTTAAAGCACTTCAAAAATGCCTGCTCAGTAGCCCCAATCACACTGATTTATAGTTACATGTATGTATCTCTTTCAAACACTTGAGCTTGTCAGTAACTGAGGGACCCAGTCACATGTGTCCACATTTCCCCATAGTAGAAGAAGATCTAAAGTACAGTTCAGTAAATTATTTGTGTAGTTAGTAAAGAGGCTCAGAAGGCACCACACCATTAGCTGATGTCACTAATACATCTTTTAAAATAGGAAAGAAGAGGGGAGCATCGGTGGTTCAGTTGCTTAAGCATCTGACTCTTGGTGTTGGCTTGGGTCATAGCCTCATGGGTTATGAGATTAACCCCTACATCAGTCTCCCTGTTCAGTGTGGAATCTGCTTAGGATTCTCTTTCTCCCTCTGCCTCTCTCCATGCTTTCATCCACTCTTTATAATCTTTAAAAAAAAATAGAATGGGAAAGAGAGAATAGCTTTGCTTGAAAAATGAGATTGTACTGTGTCTCCACCTCAAATTTATCTTTCCATTCTAGGTCCATTAATGTGACATAAAAAATTAGATAAATACCAAATACACATACATGAAGGCAAAATCATTGAATATATTAGCATAGCCCTAGAATGGTTTAATTTCAACTCTCAAAAGTGTGAATATGAGTAGGATATATGGGTCTCTATAAATTTCTGAGTGTAGAAAGTCATTCAGAAAAACACTAATACTTTAAAATATGCTTTGAAAGTACAAAATTAAATGAGAAAGACTAAAAGACCTATCAAATATGGTTTAATTCAGCATTTTACCAAATAAAAATTTCTTGCAGTACTTCCTCCTAGCTCTATTACAGCAATACATTTTTTGTTCATAATCAAGACTCTGGTGCACTTCAAAGTTCTGAAGACATTTATGCATCATGATTAACCACAGATTAAATTATGTGCAGTATGATGTTAGTATTAAGTACATTTTATCGGTTTATAATATTTTAAAACTTTGTGTGTAATGTCTCTTCTGTCCATTAAGCAGACTTTGATTAAGACACTAAATTTCCTGTGCACATTAATCAAGAGAATTATCAAATGTGCAAATTACACACAAACACATACAGCAACTGAAAATAAGACCATGCACTGTATAAAATTATAGAAAAACCTTCAAGGTGGAAAAAAATACTCCAAGTTTTCCTCAGGGGTAAAACTGCTATGTGGTAATATACTTCATACTTATGGCACAAAATGCTTCTACAATGTGTTCATGATGCATTTAGGAGTAACTTGTCATCCTCTTTGTCAAGAGGGACTTTTGATATAGGTCCAATATTTAGGAAGAAATGAACATAGACCTGAGCTCAAATTAAAAAATCTTATCACACTGGTGGTAGGAGAAACCTATCCCGGTAAATCTCTGAAAACAGACAGTGCTAATTTCATCTTTCATCACATACCCTAAGATATATAGTATCTTCAGAAAAAGTCATTTTTAAAGGACAAGAGACAGAATAGAAAGGTTTCTAAAACCTATTTACTGTAATGCTTGCAAAGAATCTCATTGGAATAAATTTACACTAGTTCTCTTACTTTCAATAATAAATTTTAGCTCATTTCACAGCTGTATCCCATACAACAGTCCACAATGAATATATCAGAGTTTAGTTGACTGTAGACAAATATAATGATGCCAGCCGGTGTTTACTTTGTCTCTTTTGGGGAGAACTACAGCTAGAATGCAAGTCTCCCTGTACAGGACACTACAAAAGTCAGCACTTCTACTGTCTATAATGTTCCTATTCAAGAAATTTTGTCAGTTTATACACTTGGAAAATGATGCCCTGAAATTAAAGATAAACTGCAATATTGTACCAAAACACAACACAGATGGTCAGGTATGGAGGGTGGGAAAGAAGAGAAAGGTATAGTAAAGAGAACTTTGAGAATGAAAAAAAAAAATGAGACTACAGAGGAGAGAGAAAAGAGATGTGTAAGCAAGTGTGCAAGACAGAGAAAGCACATGTGAACAAGAGAGAAAGAGAAAGAAGCTCTGGGGGGATATTTCAGGAAAGGTAAAGAAGGATTTAGGATGTTTTGTTATATGGTGTTCAGTATAAACTGCTGTGTTATACTGCCAAGAAAATCCACAGTATAAATCTATATAACACTTTTTTTTAAGGGATAAAAAAGGAAAACATCAATATACTGAAAATAAATACTGAGTTATGACTTGAAGCAGCTCTTGATACTTTTTCAATGTTAAGATTCACTGTATCATGGAATATCAAAATATATTTATAATTGGTTATATAGGGCAATAAACTGTTTAGATAAAATATGTTATTCTATGTCACACGACTGAAGAAAGCTACAAAAATCAATGTTAAAATCTCAACAACACTGCCAAATGCTCACTCAAGATGCTAAAGTCAAATATCTATCAAAATACAAATCTGTAATTACTTATTGTATCTACCTATGCTTATCTGAAAGCATCAAAACAAAATTTCTGTTATTGCCTATTATTTATACAATGCTAACTTAAATATTGGAACCTTACTCAACACAACCAAAGATTAATTTTCCTGAACTTTCCCCATTTTTCTCCCTTCAATTAAAATATTAGTATATCTAGGATACTAAGGTGTTTGTGCTGGCTACTAGTCTTGTAAGTCTGTGGTTTAGTCAAATCCCTCAGCGTTAGGTACCTGAATTTACTCTTTCATTAAAAGAGAAGGGCATCATTTTTTATCCTACATTCACATGGAAATTGTGAGAATTCGGTAAAAGAACATTTGATATGAGTGCTTGGAGAACTGTAGAGTACCATGAGAACACAAACAGGTTTTGTTATGACATCGACCAAGCTGTAAAAACCAAATGGGCAACTTATAAAATTCATGAACATCTGAATTTTTCATCAGTATCACTTAGATTTCTCTGTGCATGTTAAATACATATGATTAAGTCAGCCACTCTTTAAGTCATCACAGCTCCCCCATACTTACTACTTGTTTTCCCTTTACTGAAGACTTCACTATATGATCAGATTAAAAACCCAAAAGGAGGGCACCTTGGAGGGGGGCGTTGTCAGTCAGTTAGGCATCCATTCTTGATTTTAGCTCAGGTCATGATCAGGGTCATGAAATGAAATCCCATGTCAGGCTCTATGCTCAGTGGGGAGTCTGCTTCTTTCTCTATTTCCCTCTTTCCCTCTGCCCTTCCTCACCCTAGTGTGTGCTCTCCCTCTGAAATAAATAAATAAATCTTTAAAAACAGCAAAACCAAAAACAAAAGGAGCTCCTTGTAGATATCCCATTAAACGTGCTCATGACTAGTTCAGCATATTTTCTTCCTAAATGTGCTTTTATTCTTATAAACTGGGTCCCCTAAATTATTTTCTTACATTTTCTAACTACTTACCTTCCAATTACACAATGATATCTTTATTGAAACTTCAATGGGTTTTTTTGAATGACAATTACTCATAATCAAAGTGACTGGAAAACACAATGTGTATTGTGCTGTGCTGAATTAAAAAAATACATGGCCCAGTCTGGTAGTTCCTCAAATCATAAAATATAAAGCTACCATAAGACCCAACAATTTCATTCCTAAGTATATATTTACTATAAATTAAAATATATGCCTACTCAAAAACTTGTACATGAACATTCATAGCAGCACTACACATTGTAGCTAAAAATGTGGAAATAGCCCAAATATCCAACAAGTGATGAATAAAATGTGGTGTATCTACAGAATGGAATATTATTCAGAAATAAAAGGAAATACTGATATATGATACCACATAGACCTTGAAAACATGCTAGGTAAAATGAGCCAGTAACAAAAAAATCAAAGAAGGTTTAATTCTATCTGTAAGACATCTCCAGAAAAGGCAAATCTATAGAGACAGTACATAGATTAGGATTTGCCTAGGACTGGGCCTGATGGGGAAGAATAGAGAATTCGATGGTGAGAGACTATGGAGTTCAGAATATTTTGGGGATAATGAAAATATTCTAAAATTGATTGTGATGATGGATACACAACTCTTAACCCAAAGTTGCTAAACAAATGTCTCTATGATAGTAATTCCAATATTCAGCATATGTCCAACAAAGAAGATTCATCTTACATATAATGATAGAGTATAAGAATCATTCCTCTAATTTCCACATTTTTCATTAAATCAAATTAATTTAGCTTCTTGATGATTCTATCAGGATAGAAAACTACCTAGAGAAAAATGTTCTTGAAATCTCTGAAAACTTCTATCATGATTTGAGACATCTGATGTTCATGGTGCTGTAGTGCTTGATCAACCAAGTTTGAAAGACTGTCTTGACACTCTATAATATTTATTCTCTTCTTCTGGAATTTTCACAGCTGAAGCAGTTCAAAGCCAGTTCTCTTATAAAACAAGCCAAGGGAACTGAAGAAGTTACATTAAATCTTGCAGTGAGAGACAGGAAGTGAAATGTATCTTAGCAGCAGTCAAAGCTTTCCTTATGAATTATTTGATTCCATAAATCCAAATCCATTTTGATGACTCTCCCATTAGAGATGTGTAGTCACCACTGCAAACTGTCAGAAGAAGCTGTTTTATAGAGTTATTGAACCCTGTGATCTTTGCTGCATTTCTGTGATTACATGCACCAGCCCAGGGCAGCAGATGCCTTCCTCCTGCTAGCTTCTCTCATTCCACAGGGCCGGTTAACTAATGAGAACTAACAAAGCACAGCATATAGGGAAGTGGAGAGAAACATCAATGTTGACTGGAAAAAGGACAGTTCAAACACTTCAAACTGACTTTGGCATTTCATATTTTCTCATGCAGTCGTTCTCTAAAACTCAAAGAAGTATCTTTTTAATATTTTTTCGACACTTCTCTTTAAGCTTCAGATTTCTGAAGACCTCATATGATTGTCAAAGGCAAAAGTTGTAAACTAGGGTCCCAAAATCCAACTTCAACTCACTAGGTATTATTGTATGTGACCAATAGTGCTATTCCTTATGATTTTTTTTTTAGAAAGCGAATCCCATCTCTAAATGATGGCAAATGATAAACATACAATAAGGTAAAAGAGTGGCGTTGTTTCTTCAGTTAGTCAAGCCCACACAGAGAAGAGTGAACACAACCAGCCTCTACACGGTCTGGTCCACTTCACTCATATATGTTCTCTGTAACCCACCCCACCAGAGAAATACTACATAAATATGAGGCTTATTTATTTAGTCTAATCAAAACTGTAGAGAAAAAAATATCAAATCACCCTTACATACAAACCTGAAAGGATACTCAACCTTTAAAAGAACTATGTTTAATTATCATTAGCTAAAGATAGCATTTCTAATAGAAAGTTCTCAAGGAGAATTATAAGAGGTCATTTACAAAATTAACAATCTTCTAAAATTTATAAATTCACGTAGAACTTAACATTTGCAAATATGTTATTTTATCTAACTAAAGAGACCTGGGTTCTGAGATTCCATGTGTCAAACAAAAGCCAGGCTCCTTACTGTGTCCCACTCAATGTTGTTCTCCTACCAGTTCTCCATACACACACTCACACTTCTTCCTATCTCATGATCAGTCTTTTATGCCTCAGAACTTCTTACTGTCCCTGAACACACATTCTAGTTAATTTCTTCACAATAGCTCCACTTTGCCTAGAATTCCATTTCACTATAGCCTTTGTTCATTTTGCAAGCTGCTTATTTTTCAAACTTGTGTTTTATGAAATCTTCCCTTCCCTGTCTCTTTCTACAAGATAATAATCCCTTTCTCTGTTCCACATACATTTATATTTTTGCAATATGTTACCTAGAGAAGAATTACTTATTTATACATGAGAAGAAACTTCAGGAGTGGTGGGTCTATGTGCTATTCACATTTGCTCCCCAGCACTGAGTTTGGTGTCAAAAAAGGCACTAAGTGCTTGTCAGTTTTACTTAACTGAATTGATCAACACAAACACGAAGAAAAAGGTCACCTAACTCTGTAAATGGAGTTTCTGAAGTTGTGCAATGTAGTGGCTCTGAATGAGCTACATTTCCTACAGGAAATAATATATACATTATACATAATATACATAATATAACACTATACATAGCTTACATAATTATTCATAATATATGCAAAACACATAAAGATCTTCCTCCATTTATAATGGGGTTACACCCAAAAAAAGTCTCAAGTTGAAAATATTGTAAGTTGAAAACACATTTTATACACTGAACCCACATATAGGAAAAAATAAAAGTTAATATGTATTATTCCACCTGAGTCTGTTACCAGTACTGCCTTAATGATATAATCAATGTAAACAATTTACAACTAATATTTTATATAAATGCTGTTCATGGATATATGCTGGCAGGAAGATGCTATTAAAAGAAAAGTATTTCGGGATCCCTGGGTGGCGCAGCGGTTTGGCGCCTGCCTTTGGCCCAGGGCGTGATCCTGGACACCCGGGATCGAATCCCACGTCGGGTTCCCGGTGCATGGAGCCTGCTTCTCCCTCTGCTTGTGTCTCTGCCTCTCTCTCTCTCTCTGTGTGACTATCATAAATAAATAAACATTTAAAAAAAAAAAAAAAAGAAAAGAAAAGTATTTCTTGGAAGTTTGTTCAGGCACTGCAGTTTCAAGACATTGTTCAGGCACCAAAGTGGTCAACACAGGAAGATGGTTAGACATAAAAGGATCTTAAAATAAAAGCTATAAGTTAGTGGAAGGTAACACAAGGACTTGTATATTAAGATATTTTATATGAGCGAGTTCTTGATGAGCATAAAGTTTGAAATGAAATTTCTAAAATGTTAATATAACTATTTGTGTTATTAATATTTAAGTGAAAAGTATTCATAATTGCACACAGTTTTAAAAGTCATCACTTTAACATCACTATAACATTTGAGGTAGTATAATAACTTCCATAATGCCAGATAAATTATGAAGGCCGTGTAATAAGTTAGCTGTGAATGATTGTGCTATTTGCATGTGCATGTATGTTGCATATATTTATGCATCTGGGTATGTATGCTTGCACATGCATGTGCATGCTTGGAATGATGCATTGAAGGATTATTGTAATTCTGTGATAAGCTTACAAATTATATATCAACTTTAGAGAATTTGCATGTAAAGCAGGTTGTAAAGGGCATGTAGCAGTTGAATATCACTTCTCCAAGTTGAGAAACATTTTAGTTTCTTACAGCAGATTTTGAAATCTTGAGGTGTAGAAGTAGGTTATTTACATATATGCATATACATATGCAGAGCATATGTATCTCACACACACACACACCTACACACACACACTCACGGGGTTGGGTATGTACTTTAGAAGACAAAAGAGGACTTTGAGAGAGGACACCTCAGCACACACTGAACACTTCCTGCACCCTTTCACTCATGGCATCACAGGCCAGGAAAGTCCTGCCAAGAATAATCTCAGGTGTTTCCACACAAAGGAATTTTGGAACTCACAGTCCCACTTAAAGAGTCACACCTCCTGCATTTCCTGCGTGACCAAAATACGCACAATCACAAGTAAAAATAAAACACGGAGGCAGAATGTCTCTGTATTTTAGAACTGCACTTTGGACAACTCTGCAAAGCTGAGGGCTTGCCAACTATGAACTGGCCCTGACAGCAGGTAAAAGCAGAACAAGGCCAGATGCAGAGAAGCTTGAAATGCACATGCAGATCCAAGAAGGAAGAAGAACCCAAATAAAGAAAAAAAAAACTCAGCTCCAGAGACATAGTCTATCTCTGTGAGAAGACTTTTGTGGTTCACATCAGGATCATAGCAAGTATAAAAGATAACATTTACCAAGTACCGACACGAGCAAGAAACCCTCTATGTGCTCTACAGTTTTGTCTCAAGATACTTTTATTTTTTTTTTAAAGATTTTTATTTATTTATTTATTCTTGAGAGATAGAAGGAGAGACAGAGCCAGAGACACAGGCAGAGACAGAGCCAGAGACACAGGCAGAGGGAGAAGCAGGCTCCATGCACCGGGAGCCTGACGTGGGATTCGATCCCGGGTCTCCAGGATCACGCCCTGGGCCAAAGGCAGGCGCCAAACCGCTGCGCCACCCAGGGATCCCTCAAGATACTTTTAAAATAACGTGAAGAGGTGAAAACTAATCTCATAGCTATGGTATGGCTGAGGAACAAATGACACAGAGATTAGAGTTCATATTATTTTTTTAAAAAAAAGATTTTATTTATTCATGAGAGACACAAAAAGAGAGAGAGAGAGAGAGAGAGAGAGAGAGAGATACAGGCAGAGGGAGAAGCAGGCTCCACTCAGGGAACCCAATGTGGGACTCGATCTCGGGTCTCCAGATCAGGAGGCACTAAACCCCTGAGCCAACAGGGCTGCCCTAGAGTTCATATTCTTAATAAATTACAAAATTAGGTCAAGATTCATATGGGCTCAAAAGTTGATTTTGGAACATTTCAATTTACTTATTACACACATGCATGTAAGTATATATTTTACTACTTAGCAACCAGTACTTCTTTCATTTCAAGGTATGACTTAAATTCTTTTCAACTAATCTCTAACTGTCAAGGGCAAGTACCTCAATAGGTGGATGGACCCCTCTGACATTTATAGTTGTGCTTTCTGATTTTGAGAGAAAAAAACAATCTTCAAACAGTGCAACTGAAATAGGCTATATTTGTGTTCTGATGCCATTATTTAGTAGACATATTAAAGAACATGCAAACACATCCATCTATGATACTCTGTATGTGCTGGTACTGCTACTGCTATTACAACCCAACGGATTACTTTTTATCCAGACAGTATAGCACAATTAGAAAGTCCTGCATTCACAATATACCACAAATCAAATGAGTCCCACTACATCATCAATGCCTATGCTTGACACATTTGCTTGGGAAATTAATTTTCCATCAGGCTCTCTATATAGTCCTAAGCTAACTACCTGGACAGTGTAGCATATTTATGCACATATGCTATCTACTTCTGAGCCACTGTTGTATTCCCCCCATTCTGGGGGTGCTCAATACTCTCTGTCCATGGAAAAGCTTATGGGAGCCATAAGCAGCAGGCTGTCTTGACAACTCGGTTCCCAGGTTTGCTTACCAGGGGTTCAAACAGTGGACTGGCACTGCTTCCCACGAGTTCAGGAGGAGACTGCACATCAACTTTTTGCAGCCTCCAGGTAGGAGCAAGGAAGAGCAGATACTCAACTGCATGATTAACCAGACCAGTCAGTTAGAGACCGAGCACATGTACAGTGCACTTGAAAATCTCACAAGCTTGCCGGCTCCATTTAATATATCCCTTAGTACATCACATCATTTTCTTCCTCTTCAAGATACTGTCTATCACTTCCAAACTCTCTTCCATGGTGTTCCCTCAAGGTGGAATAAAAGACAAAATGTAGGCCCATTTCCATTGTGTGCTTATTTTCTACCTAACTTCCATGTGTATTTTCTCTTTATAACATCCTTGGTTTTAGTATGAGTCCTGTCACCAAGGCAACAAGAAGAGAAGCACTTACTTGTAGCACAGGCTGGATTGAGATTTTTACCTCTGTCACCTGAAGGTTCTACCTGGTGGTCCTGCTACTACTCACATGGTGGAAAGACTGAGGATCACTTACAAGACAAGACATCCCGATGACAAGCAGACGAAAAGATGATGCTCAACATCGTATGTCATTAGAGAACAGAAAAGGAAAACAACGAGATACAACCACACGCATTAAAACAGCCAAAATTCAAAATACTGACAACAACACTGGCAGAGACGTGGAGCAACAGGAACTTCCATTCACTGGTTGGTGGGAATGCAATGAGATACCACCTCACACCAGTGAGAATGGGGAAAATTAACAAGGCAGGAAACAGAAAATGTTGGAGAGGATGCGGAGAAAGGGGAACCCTCTCGCACTGTTGGTGGGAATGTGAATGTACAGCCAGTCTGGAAAACGGTGTGGAGGTTCCTCAAAGAGTTAAAAATAGAGCTGCCCTACAACCTAGCAATTTCACTGCTGGGGATTTACCCCAAAGATACAGAGGCACTGAAATGCTGGGACATCTGCACCCCGATGTTTCTAGCAGCAATGTCCACAATAGCCAAACTGTGGAAGGAGCCTCGGTGTCCATCGAAAGATGAATGGATAAAGAAGATGTGGTTTATGTATACAATGGAATATTACTCAGCCATTAGAAATGACAGATACCCATCATTTGCTTCAATGTGGATGGAACTGGAGGGTATTATGCTGAGTGAAATAAGTCAATCGGAGAAGGACAAGCATTATATGGTCTCATTCATTTGGGGAATATAAAAAATAGTGAAATGGAATAAAGGGGAAAGGAGAAAAAATGAGTGGGAAATATCAGAAAGGGAGACTCTGGGAAACGAACAAGGGGTGGTAGAAAGGGAGGTGGGCAGGGCGTGGGGGTGATTCGGTGATGGGCACTGAGTGGGGCACTTGATGGGATGAGCACTGGGTGTTATTCTATATGTTGGCAAATTGAACACCAATAAAAAATATATTTTAAGAAAATAAGGCCTATTAAAAATAATTTTTAAACAAATGCAGATGATTTGCCTATTTTTACCTTTCTCTCCTTGCTTGTGTTGCCCTCTCTTATAATGTCTCACTTGCTCCCCAAGTCTTTACAGTCATGCATAGTTTCTTCTGAATTTACAGATATCACTCAGTAAGTTCTATACAGTGATGGCTCCTGGGACAGAGAGTGCCCCCTTCAACATTACGCAATTATACATGGTCATTTGAAAATTATTATCTACTTAAAGAAGCACATTTGTACCTTTTCCCCATATTTCCCTATATATTTTCTCAGAGCATAACTTTGATACAACAAAAATGACACCCTAGGAATTATGATTTCACATGGTAAACTATGCAAAATATCAATTCGCTCAATAGTGCTTCTAGAAGTTGAAGGGACATCCTTTTGGTTAGGTCCAGTTATATATCAGAAGCAGTAGATGGATTACTTTTTAGTATCACTGTTTTTAGTACTGCCATGTTTCTTCTATTCTTTCCCAACATATTTTTAATTGTTATATCACTTTCCTAAAAATTGTTTTCCTTATTGCTTGGGTACCTGAGGATTAAATGCAAATTCATTTATTTTTCATCATTTTAACGCATTCTAAAGTGTCAAATATAAAGTGCTGATAAAAAAAAAAAAGGAAGAAATCTCTACCTTATGACTCACTGGCACCTCTAACTCACACTCTATGATGTTCCTGTGATATATTTTTCAGATGCTGCTTCCTCAATGTTTCTTTCATTAAGGACCATTTTAATGAGCCTTTATATTAATTCCAAGCCTCTCTTGAAATTCCAAGAGAATCTGTTCTATATATTCACCAGATAGAGGATTTTGCTCTCCTTTTCCCAGAGACATCTCACTGTCTAGTGTAACCAATCTGACTTACAAGAAAAGTTAAGAGGCTTCATTTCCTTTAAAAAGGAGCCAAAGCACACCACACTTCCTCAATAACCTAGTCAGAATGTCAACATCTCATCCCACTGCCATCAGACCAGTTTTTTTGTATCGAAGTAGTAGGTAAGAAAGAGTCTGAATAGTGCTGCTCAATAGCACTCAATCTCAGCCCTGATTGGGGCTCCTATTATTTTGCTATCTATGGGTAGCTATCTATGATTTGCATAATGACCTGAGTTAACACAGTCCATTAAGATATTAAAGTTTCACAAAATCACTTGAGCATTTTATTTTTTGATGCAAATAATCAATTTGCTCTTAATGAATTTTGAACACTGTGTAATTATGAAAGAAAGAAGGGTAGGAAAACAAGGTATAAACTGGTTTTTAAAAATGTATTTAAATAATCATCTAATACATAAAATTTCTAAATTGCATAAAAATAATTCTGTGAAACATTTAATTTGGAGGGCACTGGTGACAAGATAATTTTAAGAACCTAAAATTTCACATTCTTGAGAAATCCCCTGAAATACAGCGTAAAATGAAGCACAAAAAATTATATTTATATAATTCACCCTAAATTTGCTGCTCAAAATAGTTTTATGGGTTTTTTTTTTTTCATGAGAGACATGAGAGACAGAGAGGCAGAGACATAGGCAGAGGGAGAAGCAGGCTCCCTGCAGGGCCCTTATGCAGGACTCAATCTTAGGATCCTGGGATCATGACCTGAACCAAAGGCTGATGTGCAACCACTGAGCCACCCAGGCACCCTTTATGGTTTTTGGTCCATGCTGTCTATCTTTAAGTAACAAACTAATAAAAAAGACAAGTCTGTAATAAAATAACTTCTCAACCTAAACTTGTTTTTCATGGTGCCCCTTGGTTAGAGGAGAGATAAATGTGTTGAATCTGTAAAATTTCTGTTTGTTATGTCATTTTTAGGAGAGAAGAAAATAAAGAATGGGAAGAGAACATTTTCTGAATATCTACTATACTTAGGACACTTTCCATTTACTACCTGTTACAACTTTGCAAATGGTCTCTCACTTCAGAACTTCTGTCATCATTCTAAGGTGAGAAAACAAAATCAGGGTATAAGTAACTTGATCAGTCAGGTAGAGGTATATTTAAACAATGGTTTCTGATCCCAAAGTCTGTGTTCTTTCCATTCTCCAGTGCTGCTTCCCTTATAAATTGTTGGCATTCATAATTTTGTTATCATACATCTCTATCAATTTGTAATCTGTAATGTATTTACAAAAAAAAAAAATGCTTTCAAGAAAGCTAGTGCACATTACTGGACTTGTTCCAGGTCATAAAATTAAGTAGGCACTGTGTTATATAACAGAATAATAATAATAATAAAAACTGCCATTCACTGAAGTTCTAACATATATCAAACACTCCACTAGTACATTATATGCGCTACCATATTTAATTAAACCTCAGAAAACCTCTATATAACAAATATTATTTATCCATATTAGAAATGAAAGAAAAAGATTCAGGGAGTTGAAATAATTTGATAATATTTTGATAAAATATATTATTGTAATCCATGTTACTGTGGACTACTCGACTTTGATGCTTACACTCCATCCACTCTGCTCTATCCCTATCTTCCATTTAATGAGCAAACTGTGTCACATTCCAAATTAAGCACAACTGAAGTGCAAAACACTTATTAGGATGATGCCACTGTCATGTTACTACTACCTGGAATGGCATCCCTCTCTCCTTTCTTATTTAATGAATAACAGGATTAGGATTAATATTCTTCTATATGCATTATAGAATATTGTATATTACGACAAGTACATGAAAAAAGTTAAAAGGATAATACTTATTTTTATTTTATATTGAAGAAGTAAGGTATTATTTTTTACATAACTATATAAAGGACACAGTGATTATTGTTAAAAGTAATGTCTTGCATTGGATGAACTTAGTTCAAAAGTTTAATGTGAGAAGTAATTTCCTTGAGAACAAAACACACACCTGTAAATATCCTAACCACCTGAATTCTGAGCAATAGCTAGTGTGCACCTTTTTATTGGATTTCAGTCTAATTTCATTGTCATAAAAATTAACTCAATTTGGGACTATACCAAAATTAAAATCTTTCGCACAATGAAGGAAATCATCAGCAAAAAGAAAAGCCAACCTTGAAGGGGAGAAGATGTTTGCAACTGATATATCTGATAAAACATTAATATCCAAAAAATATATAGAAAGAACTTACATAACTCAACACCAGAAAAAAATCACAAATAATTGATTAAAATGGGAAGGAGGACCTGAATAAACATTTTTTTCTGAAGAAGACACACTAGGATGACAAACACATGAAAAGATGCTCAAAATCACTAATCATCAAGGAAACGCAAATCAAAACTACAATGAGATATCACTTTATACCTGACAGAATGACTAGAATAAAAAAGACAAGAAATAATGAGTATTGGCAAGAATGTGGAGAAAAAGGAACCCTCATACATTGTTGGCAAGAATGTAAATTGGTATAGCCACTGTGAAAACCAGTATGGAAATTATTTTAAAAATTAAAAATAGAACTACCATATGGTCCAGAAATTCCACTACTGGGTATTTACCCAAAGAAAATGAAAAAAAAAACTAAATCAGAAAGATATATACATCCCTATATTTATTGCAGCATTATTTACAAGAGCCAAAATGTGGAAGCAACCCAAGTATCTATGAATGAAGAAGGGGTGTGTGTGTGTGTGTGTGTGTGTGTGTCTGTGTGTGTGTGTATACATACATATGCAATGGAATATTACTGAGCCATCAAAAAAGGATAAGATCTTGCCATTCGTCAAAAAAGAGATGGACCTAGAGGGTAATATGCTAAGTGAAATAAGTCAGGCAGAGAAAGACAAATGCCATATGGTTTCACTTATATGTGAAATCTAAAAAACAAAATAAATGAACAAATAAAAATGGTAAGCAGAAACAGATCCATAAATACAGAGAACAAAGTGATGGTTCCTAGAGGGGAGGAGGTAGGTAAATGGATGGACAAAATGGTGAAGGAGAGTGGGAGACACAGGCTTCTAATTCTGGAACGAATAAATCACAGGAATAAAAGGTACAGCATAGGAAATAGTCGATGGTATCACAATGGTGGGGTAGCTGGGTGGCTCAGTTAAGCATCTGCCTTTGGCCTAGCATGATTTCAGGGTCCTGGAATCGAGCCCAATGTCAGGCTCCCTTCTCCCTCCACTTATGCACTCACACACACACTTGCACTCTCTCTTTCTTTCTCTCTCTCAAATGAATAAATAAAATATTTAAAGAAATATAATGGTGTCATAATGGTGTTGTATGGTACAGATGGTAGCTACACTTCTGGTGAGCATAGCCTAATGTATAAATGCGTCAAATCACTATATTGTACACCTGTAACTAATGTCGCATTGCATGTCAACTATATATCAATTTTTAAAAATAAAATAAATTCAATTACTTCTTTAGGACCTTTGGGAAAATATATCTGTGACAGAACTGATAAAGGTTGGAGGTATTCACTATTTTCTGTCCTACTCATGTTAAGTCAGCCACATTTTACTCAATATATTGATACTCTTAGTTTAGAATTGCCAGGTAAATATTACTAGACATACTTATTATGAAAAAATTCCATATCCTAGAATATTAAGGAAAAACTAACACTAATCAGAAATTATTTATCTTCCAATAATAAAGTACTTTACCTGTGTGTATAAAATATGCTTTTCAATTATTCACACAAAGGCAAGCTATCTTTCAAATAAATGACACACAAAACTGCTAAAACATTTAACTTTTATATTTCAATAACTATTTTTAATATCTTATATTCTGGGGTTTTCACTATCAAAAAATGGCACTGTTATAATTTAAATACCCCCTTGGTTATTTGATTTTATCATTATACCTTTTCCATTATCTTATTATTCAAATAAGTTTGTCTTTACTACTCCAGTTAAAACATCCTTTCCCAAAACACTTAAGTATCTTACCAATTCCACCTTTTACTTGATCATTTCTGAAATATTTCATAACTCCTCCTTTCCAGTCTTCCGTAAATGTTTTACACCTTTTGCCGCCATCCCCTTCATAAAACATCTTTCATTTAGCATACACTACCATTTTTCCCGGACCCATTCTGACCACCTTTCTCTGACTCTTCCACTGGTCTCTCCCCAACAGTGGCCTTCTTTAAATCTCAATATTCTCTGTGAAGTATCCTGGTTCCTCTTTTCCGTATTTCTCTTCTTTTAATGATCCCTCCAACTATCGTGCTCTGAAATATCATACATGTATTGAGTTCTCAATTTACACCTTCAGCCTCTTTCTTCTAAACTATACATCCAATCACTAGTTTTCCTGTTAGATTTATCCATCTGAGTGGATTACTATCTCAAGTTTAGTTTAACTAGATTAAATTGATATTCTTCTTCTCTAAATCCAGGCAATCTGTTCTTCCTTCTTTGACATTCTCAGTCTCAAGTAATTGGCTATAGATATGATGGAGATCTTGATGGGATGAGTTCCTCCCCTCCTTGGCACAGAGTTCCCTACACGCTAAAGCTGAGTTAACACTACTATACTACAGTGCGACCCCCCCCCCCCCCCAGCTCTCCTCTCCTTACTCTGCACTTCCTACCTTTCTAGTTTTGCTCCCCTTTGCCTCTCAATCCCCATCCTTACTAACCTCCCAGCCTCTTCACTTCTCTCTCACCATTCTGGGCAAAGAACATGGTCAATTCTCTGCACAAAGATGACAATAATTTTCACTTGCTTAGAGGTTTAACTCCAACATCTTTACCAGAGTTTGAAGGTTTCCTTACAATCTTGCCCCAATTCATCAAATTGGCATTACATCCATTCATTCCCACCAAACATGCTAGACTTGAGTTGGAGTACTCTTTCAAGACCTAAAAATATTGTCATGCTTTTCATCTTTATATTCTCTCTTCCCTCTGCTGGAAATGAACTTCCACTCCTCTCAGAGTAAAAAGTTCAGCACCCCCATTCAAAATCCCAATCAAGATGAACTGCTCTTTAAAATTCTCCACAACCCCCTTTATCAGCTACACAACATCCCTGCTCTCATAGTGTTTTGTTCATGAGTATGATACACCATGTTTTAATTGTTGTGTATTTACAGTATTGTTCAATTGTGAATTTCCTAAAGGAAGGGATGATAATATCCTAGTCAGCCTCTACCTCACTGAGGCCATGTAACTCACACAGTGAGCTCTCCATAATTCTTTGTTGGGAGCTGGCTTAGTAAAAATTTCATACAATACATACCTTAAACTTTTATATTATATACATTATATATCACCTATGTATTATAGACCTTAGGTGTATATATATATATATATATATATATATATATATATATACACACACACACACACATACATATATATACACACACACACACACACACATACACACGTATACATACAGTATGTATAACATACACATGTTAATAAACTATGCGTACATATATATATGTGCATTTATGGTGTATGTATGAAATATGTTAAGGCTGAAAAGGCCCTTAGATATCATCTTTTCTAATCAATGAATATTACAAACTCAGAAACCAAGAACCAAAGTCATTAAATGACTTTGCTAATGCTCTGCAGCTTGTTAGTGACAAACACAGTGTTAAAGTTCCTGTCCTAGTTCCTTATCCAGTCAGTATACCTTTTCCTACATCTCTGTAATTCAGTGATGTGACCAATAACGTGACTCCCTACAGTCTCCTGTACCAAGACCAAGTGTATTACACTGGAATAGACATCCCACATGGTCTCACCTCATTTTCTCTCTCAATTCTCTTCCTGACACTTTATTTTTCATCACGTGATATACGCTTAGCATTCTTTCATCTCTACACTTTCATTCCCAGTGTATCCCTCTCCTTTAAATATCCCTAGTTCTTCTGATAAAAATTCTCAATTTCTTTATAGAAATAGTAAAGCCTCCTTTCCCCCTGGGGGAAAAAAATAAAGAGGTCATTACTGTCCTCTCTAGCTTAACTCATTTTTTTTCCATCAAATCAAGGACCACCATAAAAGAGATGTCATCATCCTCCTCATCATGCTTTTATTTGCACATGCACATAACTTTGAAATTTACATATTACTTTCTAATAACCCACTCATTCAATCTTCATAACGCAATGAATAGTCAGAAGAAGGGATCATCACATTTATATACAGCTGAGAAAACAAGGGGTCAGAAGTTAAGTGAACTGCCAACGTTCCTACAGCTAGCAAGGGCTGGAACTGGCACTGGAACCAAGGTCTCCATATCCTTGCTCCTGAGAGTTTTCCACTATTTTAAATGGTTTATTGGCTTGTGTTCCCACCATGACATTTATGTTGACATATATTGGCACCTCAGATGCTACACAGTGAACATCGCCTGGACTCTTCTTCGATCTGAAGATTACTGCCTGGCTTTTCCTACTTTAATAGCACAAATTTCAACCAGGCAAGTGCTATTTTGTCTAACACTTACTTACTTGAGAAGCTCTTACCAAGCATCCAAATAGTACCATTTAATAGTAAGTTATAGTTTGATCATTGTTTGTTGTTACGACCGAGCTTTTGAAAAGTAAAACCATGGGCTTAGCTAAATTAGAGAAGCTCTTCAACTCTTTGTTTTAAAACGAAATATATTAATATGATTTCATCTGTACCTACCAATCAACTAATATTTAAACTCCAAGTGCTGGCTCATGCTAACATCCAAATGACTCTTCTAAAAGTGTGTGTGTGTTATTTCTTGCAACATTCAAAGGCAATTTAGGTACTTTGGCTTGTAATAAATATCTGTTCAATCTGCTCACTAAGTTGCTGGAGAGATGCAACTTCTTTAAAAATTTCAGGATATCGGTATAATTGTAGAGCAGACTGATCTGTCTCTGCAGCAGGGGGTTACAGACAGTTGAAATCGGGAAAGAGGCGCACTCTGTAACTTGTTTGCAATCCCTGCCCAATACATCTTTTCCCTCCTTTCTACTGCAGCCTTCTCTCAATGTTTAGGCATTGCCAAGAAACTCTTCATTTGCCCCTACCTCTAAGCGAAGGAATAACGTTTCCTACTTCATTCCTATAAGCATGCCAAGTTTCAGGTCTGCTGAAGAATTCTCAGTGTCCTTTAGAAGGGGGGAAAAAGCCACTAGAGGAAGGGGAGTAATTTCTCACTTGGTATTGTTTTCCTGCCTGTCACTATCCCACCAGGACCTCTAGTCAGCACTTTGCCTGAAGGTTCTGAGGCACAATTAGTTGCTGCTTTTGTTAGTTGGTTGCAAACAAAGCGGAAGAATCCCCGTGGCAGGAAAAGTTTACACCTCAACATCCTCACAATCTTACCCTTTAAAAATGGCACAATTCACTCATTAAGAACTGGTCTTTAACACCCTCTGGGGCGAGCTCACTGGAGCCCCATTTGCCTTCAACTGTTCGAACTCCCCTCACTTGGCTGGCTTCCACGTGTCCCACATACCACAAAGCTACACTTAACAAATTCAACTCTATACCCACAACATACCATGGCATTGAGCAAATTGCCTGAAGACGGGGCGCCGGGGGGGGGGGGGGGGCGGTTTGCAAAAACCGGCTCTAAGGTGTTTGCTTGCTCTTTCCTGGAAATATATTTAAGAAACTCCTAGTAGAAGGAAAATCCAGAGGTCAAAAAAAAAAAAAAAAATGCACTTCATTATGAAAGTGCAGTGCTGGGTGTCCTCATTAACTCCAGGGCTGCGAGAGAAATATCATTCCAGTGACTCACTAATGCCTCTTAGTTGTTAGGTTTTTCTTTCCTAACAGCATCGGACGTGACCTAATTTGCTTCCTAGTAATCATACTTTTTACCTTAGGATCCCAGCACACCCGGGCTACCGAGCAGCTCAGCAGCTCGGGGAGGTGGGTGGGGCGGGGTGGGGGGCTCCTGCAGCCGGGCAGTCTTGGAGTGGGGACCCAGGCGGGAAGATGAGAAGAGGGAGAACTCCGTGCCACTTACCAGTCTTCCAGAGGTACAGGGTGGGTGCCTCAGCCCCGCCGGGAGCCGCAGCCCCGCAGGCTCCGGGGCGCAGCAGCAGCAGCAGCAGCAGGAGCAGCGGCAGCAGCTGCAGGACACCCCGGCGCGGGCGCGGGCGCGGGCCCGGGGCGCCGGGGCTGTGGGACGCCGAGCGCCTCGCAGGCAGCCCCATGCCGCCCGCAGCCGCTCCGGGGGCCGGATCCCCAACGCCGCCCGCAGGCAGTTTTCCTCCGCCCTCGCACCGTCCTCCCCAGCAGGACGGAAAGCAGAGCTCTTCGCTGCTATTGTTCGCTTCGGATGCAAAGGAGGGAAAGCGCGTTTAACACCAGGGAACAATAGCGTCCGCGGTGGCCGTGGCTGCGGCCGCCACCGCGGCCGGCGGGGATGCTGCTGCGGCTGCCATTCGGCGCGGAGTGGCGGGTCCTAGCGCGACGGAGGCGGCGGTCCGCAGGGGGCCCCGCTGACGGAGCAGGGCTGGGAGGGCCGGGAGGAGGGGGCCGCCGAGGAGCGGGGGGGGCTGCAGGGGGGGGGCGAGCGGCCAGGCAGGGCAGAGGAAGGAGCCGAGGCGAGAGGGGCAGCCAGACCCGCGCGCCCGCCCCGAGAACTCCCTTGCACATGGTGCGACGAAACAGGTTTGGGAGGATGCACCAATGGAAAGAGGGATGGCCCGGCGGGCTTCAGCGGGACAAATAACAGGCCGGGAAGCCGTCGCCATCCGCCGAGCCGCACGCCGGTCTGGCTGCGCACGCTGCTGGTGTGTATTTACACAAAGCATCGGGGTTTGGGTTGAGCTGTCAGCGGTGGCTTCTCGCCTACTTTATGTGGGGAGCCAGGAGTTACGATCAGAGGTGAAGAACATAGTAGAAGGGCAGAGTTGTCGACTTGCTGTTGAAATGCGTTTGGACACTTTGGTGAATGTTGTTGTTTCTTCTTTTTTTGTTGTTTTAACTTGGTCTGTTCTCAATAGCAATATGAACGGTATTGACCCATTGGGACAATTCAAAGTGCACTGTCGTTTAGGGTCTTTGAGATTGGAATAGTATTTATTAAGCATTTCACAATGCTACTCCAGGTATGTGGATAAAATTTCACAAAAACTAATCCTAAAATTTTGTTTCAGGTCTGCATGAAATGAAAGGGCTGACCCCTTACCTACTTCCGTCCCCAAATATGCTACCCTCAAGTACCCACACAGCTGTGAGTAAAACTAAGGGGAGAATCGGGTTTCCACTATTTGGGTATCTCCCAATTAGTACTTTCTTTACCTAAAAAATCCTGGACATTAATTTCTCTGAACTCTTACTATAGAAAAATGCCTTTCATAATCTAAGTCACCTGATGTTTTGGGGTCTTTTGTTCTTTGTGTTTTTACTTTCTTAAACCACACACAATAAAGGAATGTGTATGAAATCAGATAACGCTTTGCCCTTTCTCTCCTTCTCTCTTTCCGTTAATAATAACCTTTTATTAATTCATTTTCTAGTAAAGCTAAAATAATAAGGCATTTAGCCAATTAAAAAGTCAGCAAACAGAAAGCCAAAGAAAACTATCCACATCCGGTCAGCAATACTTGGCCAAATAAAATTTAAAAAGCAGGAAAACTACTCTTTATGACTTTACTCCAACAACACAGCCAACTCAAGAGTTTAAAATGAGGAAACTACCGTTTCTGAAAGAGGAAACCTTCCATAAAGCTCTCTTGGGACGCCTGCCGTTTTGCAGATCATTCCAGACACAGCCCTTCTGCATGCATTAGATTAAAAGCAGGTTTGATCAAATAATTCCCAGGTCCTGCCTGTTTAAGTATTCTGACATCAGAGGAAATTAGCAATGTTTAAGGTTGCAGATTCGGTCTTTGTTTACTTTCCACTCTGTTAGGCCTCTAAGAGGGAATTAAAAGCTCAGAGAGTCCTAGCTCTGCCAGTCTGTGATTAGGAGAGATAAACTAGTGTGGATTACTATTCCTTCACTGGTTTAAAACACACACATACACACACGCGCAAGCAACAATCAAAAGATTATAGGTTGATAAGGGATACAAAGGAAGTCTGATCCTAACGAATGTATGGTTCCCCAGAGGAGCACTTGTTTCAACAGTTACACCCAAGAAGAAAACAGAACCTGCTATGGCTTCCTTGGTTCTGTCCTCTTAGGGGAAACTCCACAGCATCACTCTACAATGGCAGTGCTTTCCTATTCTGATTATGTTTATTTCTCAGCTACTGTTAGGGCCTTTCAGGTTTACCCTGAAATCCTCTAACTCCAGCACAGGGAAGATTTCAAATTGGAAGTACTGTGTTCACAACAGCCTACTTTTTGCATTCTTAGGGAGTCCCAAACCAATTCACCAAGTAGAAACTCATTATATAACAGAAGACAGACAATCTAAAGAGTCAAGTTAGTATGATTTAATGTGCAGGGTAATTAGCCCTTCAAGAAGCCATCATATGCTATACTTAATGGCTTACTGTCAAAAGAAAATTTAAGAGTCTGATGTTTATATTTATCCATGATCATATAATAATTACTCATCTGGTCAAGAGTTTAAATGTTATAGCTACAACTTCAAGCATTGTACATAAAAGCCAAGAAGCACTCCTAAGTAAAAAAATTGCTGCCATCTAAAATACACAACTAGGATGAATATTCTGGAGCAGTGTTTGAAAACAGCCAACAATTTGTTTCCTCCTTTAATTTCAAATTACACAAGGCTTAAGGGTTACATACACACACATGCCCTATCAGTTAGTAGCAAAGACATCTCTGGACAAGGATGCAGAAACTGAGTCATATAAGCATTTGTCCCCACAACTGCCACATATCTGTTCCATAACAATGACATTATTGCACTTGAGGACAAAAATATATGGGTCTCTGAGGAGACAGATGTGAAATATTTTTCAGATACATGTTCCTTTGTGAAAGCTACCGTGTCCAGTTGGATAAATCCTATCAATAAAACTGATGGACAGCAAAACATAGCCATCTTTGTTTTCTAGAATATGATATAAATAATACACAAATGTTTAATGACATGATGTCAAAATTTAGTCATGAGAAGTCTCAGGGATGCAGATTAAATTGACCATCTGTACAACCTGCCACAAAGGAAATCGTTCATCATTTTTCATGAAGAACTGTTCAAGTATTAATGAGCTAGGGCTATGAAACTTTTCCAAACCACTGGGTGAAAAATGCAAAACATATTCTTTTAATATTTAGAAATGAGACACTTCTGAACCTATCACCCCTCAAGTGGTGTCTTTTCATGAGTCTTTATTACTTCTGTTGTCTTTTCTAAATTCCAGATAGTGAGGATGTATACATATCTACACACATAAATAAAGGAATATACACAAAATCACTCACTGACACAGTGAAGTACCTAAGAATGTCCATTTTGAAATGAAAACTTTAATTTTTTTCTATATAAACGCATTTTGCCATACTTAAAAAAAAAAAAAAATCATCACCCAAAGGAATTGTTTGTCTGGCCTCTAGGTGTCATACTTGACCAAGATTTGTGGTAGACAAAATTTAATTTGGGCTTCTGTCAATTCCCTCCTTGCCACACCCACCAAACTATTAAGCAATAAAACATTTTACTTTTTATCTTTGTAATAAGGAGTCACATATTTTACTTTCCCGGTTCTGAGGCTAACATTCACCTTTTATTTTCTTTCCAATTCTTTTTCTTTATAACTTCTTTTGTTTCACTGGTTGGTCGGTTGGTTGGTTGATTCCTTTGCTGGCTTGTAGGTATGTGTGATGAGGGCAGGGCAGATTCTAAATTTCAAATAGTTTTACAGAAAGAAAATTAATCCCACCATTTCTCCATTTTACTCAAAACTAAGCTTGTTTGGAAACAATATGGATATGCAACAAATACTGAGATCCCTTGTTTTGAGTATCAGGTGAAAATGTGTAATATTTTGGTTCACAACCTTCTCTGGATCCCATCCTAGGCCATGTGTAAGCACCAACAGACCTGGACACAATGTAGTATCGAAATTGCTAAAATATTTCACCAGTGAGTGACTTAAGAACATGTTTCTGTAATGAACACCCGGGTCAGTGCAGTCATTCAGGCATTTGAAAAATAGAGAGGAACAACATATATAAAGGCAAGAGAATTGACAAGTTATGACTAGTTGTGTTGATACCTCAGACAGTTAAAAGATACAGGCCTTTAACAAACTATTGAAAACTAAAAATGAAGGTCAAGAGTCCTTCAAAAGAGACCTGTCTCCTGCTGCAATAGGGTAGAAAACAGCTGAAGATCAAACTGAAAATTAAAGTTAAGAGCTGACAACTGCAAGATGATCGATTGATAAAGCCAGGCAAACTTTGTTATGCTGAGATCAGGATTCTGCTTGGGAATACCTGGAACCTGACAGGCGGGACAAGTCTTTCCAGGTGGATGTCTCAAAGTCTTGTGTCCAGACTCCTCTGAGTTCCCAGAGCCTTCCCAGCTGGCTCCTCCCAATTAGAGCTAGCATCACCACCCACCCCTACACACACACACACACACACACACACACACACACACACACACGCTTCTCTGGAAGACTTTGTGTTCCTTGCTCTACCCTCTCTCCTAGTCTGGAGGTAGACAACTAACTAGGGTTAATTTGCTGCATTAAGTCAGCATAGGATAGACCGTGCCTGTTTAAATCATAAAAGGAGCTGCAAAGAATTAGCTAGGATGTGCTGGTAAGAGCCAGAAGAAAATTCAAGGGGCTAGACTTTGAGAGTGTCTGAGTAGAGGGCAGAACATAAGACAAGATAAGAGGGAGTTTATTAGCTTAGAGAACACTCCAAGGAGATAGAATTTAATGCCCTGCCAAGAACTAAAAGGGCAGTGCAAGCCGGTGGTTCCCAGAAGCCTGGACGAGCACGGATGGAACCTGTGATCCAGACAGATGGGGAAGGAGGGGACATGCTGGAATGAAGATATCTTATAAGGACAAGGAAGACCCAAGAATGGATTACAGTCCTCCAAGGGGACACACAGAGGACACACTAAAAAACAAAGACATCCTAGATGTGATGGTGAAAGAGACAACAGTATCATAAAATTCCACAGTGTGTCTTTTTATTTATTTATGAAAGACACTGAGAGAGAGAGAGAGAGAGAGAGAGAGAGAGAGAGAGGCAGAGACATAGGCAGAGGGAGAAGCAGGCTCCATGCAGGGAACCCAATGTGAGACTCGATCCCATGACTCTGGGATCACTCCCTGAGCGAAAGGCACGTTCAACCTCTGAGCCACCCAGGTGTCCCCCACAGTGTGTCTTTGCATGCCACCAGAGGAGAGGAGACCAGAAAGGTTTAAGTACCTGATCTGTTTCAGTTAATTTTTGTACAGTTATGAAGGTTCTAAATTTAGTATTTTGCACGCTGATATCCAATTGTTCCACCACCATTTAAAGGATTTTTTTTTTCTAATTGAATTGTGTCAACACTTTTACCAAAACAAATTTGACCATAAATGAAAAGGCTTGGGCAGCCCCAGTGGCTTAACGGTTTAGTGTGGCCTTCAGCCCAGGGTGTGATCCTGGAGACCCAGGATCGAGTCCCACGTCAGGCTCCCTGGATGGAGGTTGCTTCTCCCTCTGCCTGTATCTCTGCCTCTTTCTCTCTCTCTGTCTCTCTCTCTGTCTCTCATGAATAAATAAATAAAATATTTTTTAAATAATAATAAATAAAAAATGAAAAGGCTTATTTTGGCTCCACTGACAGGCTCTTTGTGTTCATACCACATTACCTCGATTATTGTAGCTTATATTAAGTTTTGAAATTTAACAATGTTAGGACTGTCAATTTTTTTTTCTTTCTTAAAAACATTTTGCCTATTCACTGTCCTTTGCATATCCATCCCTTTTTCAGGATCAATTCCTCAATTTCTGCAAACTGCCTGCTGAGATTTAGAAAGTCATTGCGATGAATCTATAGATTAATTTGAGATGAACTGTCATGTTAATGATACTGTCTTCCAATTGATGAACATAAAACTCCTCTTCTTAGATCTTCATAACTTATTGTCAAGAATATTTTATACTTTTCAGTGCACAGACTGCACATATTTTGCTAAATTTAGACCTCAGTTTTATTGTTTCTGATGTATTTGTGAACAGGATCATTTTCTGAATTTCATTTCAGATTGCTAATTGCCAAGATATAGAAGTCAAGTTGGTGTTTATGTATGGATTTTATACCCTACAATCTTAACTCATCTCTTCTAATAAATATTTTCTAAATTTCAAATTTTCAATATATAAATTATCTGCATAGACATTTTTATTCCTGCCTTTTCAATCTGAAAGCCTTACCTGTTATTACAATGCTATTATAATTATTATTTTGCCTATTATCTGAGTTAAGATTTTCAGCACAATGTTAAATGCAAATGGAAAGAGTTGGTATCTGGCTTTGGGACTGATCTTAGAAAGAAAATATGCAGTCTTTCACTATGAAGTATGATGTGAGCTGTAGACTTTTTTCATAGATGCCATTTCCATACCTAGATTGGGAAATTTACATTAATTCTTAGATTGTTGATAGTTTTTATCATGAGTGGGTGTTGGATTTTCCTGAATGATTTTCCTGCATGCTTTAGCTGTTTTATATCCTTTAAATGATCAATATAGTATATTAATCGGTTTTCTGATGTTAAATCAACCTTGCATTCTTCAAATAAATCACACTTGGTCATGATATTTATCCTTTATGTTACTGAATTTGATTTTCAAAGTCAGTTTAGGTTTCTTCAGCTACTCATAAGGAACATTGGTCTTGAGTTTATTTTCTGTTGTTGCTGTTACTTGTGATACTAGCTGGCTTTGGTATCAGGGTAATATAGACCTCAGAGAATACGTTGGGATGTGTTCTTTCTTCTATTTTCAAAGTTTGTGAAGGATTGTATAACTTCTCCTTTAAATACTTAATATTCACTCTTGACACCAGCTGGGCCTGGGCATGTCCTTTATGAAGAAATATTTCATTACTGTTTCAATTTCTTTACTTGTTATAGATCTCCCTGGGTTTTCAGTTTCTTCTTCCCTAAGATTTGGTACCTTGTGTTCTAGGAATTTATCCATATTATCCAAGTTGTTAAAATCATTGACAAAGTTTGTTCATAACATTCAATTAAAACTCTTTAAATTGGGATGCCTGGGTGGTTCAGTGGTGGAGCACCTGCCTTCAGCCCAGGGTGTGATCCTGGAGTCATGGAATCAAGTTCCACATCAGGTTCCCTGCATGGAACCTGCTTCTCTCTCTGCCTGTGTCTCTGCCTCTCTTTGTGTCTCTCCTGAATAAATAAATAAAATCTTTAAAAAATAATAATTATAATTTAAAAATCCTTTCAATTTATCTAGGGCTAGTAGTGATTTTACCTCCTTTGTTCCTGACTGGGAATTCATGTCTGTTTTCTCTTTACTTGGTCTAGCTAAAGGTCTTTACAATTTTAACTTCACATAGAACATACTTGGTTTTTGTCTTCTTAATTTTCTCTATTGATTTTGTGTTTAATTCCTTGATTTACATTCTAATTTTATAATTTCTTTTTTTTCTTCTTGCTTTAGGTTTGGCTAAACCTAAAGGCTCTTTTTTTTTTCTCATTTCTTAAGGTAGAAACTTAGGTTACTTGGGTACTTACACAGAATATTTCCTTAAATTACTGAGGCCTTTCATATTTTTTGATATAAGACTTAAAGACAAAAATTTCCTCCTAGTATTGCTTATCTACATTACATACATTTTGATATGTTGTATTTTATTTGCATTCAGTTCAAATATATCCTTAATTTCCCTTATGATTTACTCCTTGATTTAGGAGTTATTTTCAAACACATTATGTAATTTCCAAATATTTGAAGGTTTTCCAAATCTATTTATGATGTAGAAGTTTAATTTATTTGTACTAAGAAGACCTATTTTGCACAATTTCTAGTTTGGTTTAGTTTTGTTTTACCTTTGTTCGGCTTTGTCTTATGATCCAGCTTATGGTTTATATTGAAGAATGTTTCACCAGCACTTAAGAAGAAACTCCTTCAGACACTGGAGTTTCCTATAAAGTACAAGTTGATTGATAGTGTTGTTTAAATTTCTATATCCTGGTTGTCTTGCCGTGTAGTTGTTTTATCAATTTTTGAGAGTGGATTATTGTTCTCTCCAGGTACTACTGTTGAATTTAGTTTTCCTTTTAGTTTGGTCAGATTTTATGTCATATATTTGGGAGCTCTGTTGTTAAGTGTGCATATATATATATACACACTGATTGTTATATTTTCCTCATGAATTGACCCTTCTATCATTAAGACAAATCCTTTATTGTTTCCACCAATTTTTCTTGGTGTGCAGTCTATTATTTTGACAATAAAACTACTTTAGCTCACTTACTGCTGTTGTTTGCATAACGTATATTTTTTCCATCCTTTAACTTGCAATCAATTTTTATATTTAAATTGGGACTATATCCCTTCTAGACAGTACATAAGCTGAATTTGTTTTTAATCTAGTCCAATAAATGTTTGCCTTTGGATTGAAGTTTTTAGTTTATTCACATCTGATGTAATTATTCAAATTGTTATATTTACATTGCCATTTTGCTATTCCCTGTTTTATATCTTTTTTTAGTAACAGCTTTGAGACATAATTTATATGCCACATAAGGTGCCCATTTAAAGTATAAAATGCACAGGTTTATCCATGCAGTTTTACAGTTATCATCACCATGTAGTTTTAAAACCTTGTCATTAAGCCAAAAAGAAATCCCCAGCCCATTGTCAGTTACTCTCATTCTTCCCTTCCCCCAGACTCTGACAACCACTAACTTAATAATGAGTTGATCTATTCAGGATATTTCACATACATGTAATCAAAATATGTGGCCTTTATGAATGGTTTCTTTCACTTAGTGTAAGTTTTCAAGGTTCATTCATGGTATATCATGAATCAGAATTTTATTGTATTTCATGGTCAAATAATATACTTTGTGTGAATATACTAAATTTTCTTTAGCCTTTAATCAATCGATGGATATTTGAGTTATTTCCACCTTTTGGCTATTAAAAATAGTACTGTTATGAATATTTACATATATCTTATCTCTCTTTGTTCCTCTGTTACTCCTTTATGCCTTCTTTTGTATTTTGCAGGATACTATTGAATTCCTAAGGATTTTTTATTTTAAAATTTTTAAAATTTTTATTTATTTGAGAGAGAGCATGCATGTATGCATGCAGAAGCGGGGTGATGGGGAGCAACGGAGGAAGAGAGTACAAGTAGATTCCCTGGTTGGGCAGGGAGCTGGACTCAGGACGATCCCAGGACCCTGGTACCATGACCTGAGCTGAAGGCAGAAGCTTAACAAACTAAGCCATCCAGGCAATCCCCTCTGGAATTTTTAAAATAAATTTTTAATTTAGTGGTTACTCTAAGACTGTATATTTCAGCTTTTCAACACTTCAGAATATTATTCCCATAAAACATAAAATCTTTTCCAATATATCTTTTTCTCCTCCTTTTTTTTTTTTTTTTTTTAATTTACTTATAATAGTCACAGAGAGAGAGGCAGAGACACAGGCAGAGGGAGAAGCAGGCTCCATGCACTGGGAGCCCGACGTGGGATTCGATCCCGGCTCTCCAGGATCGCGCCCTGGGCCAAAGGCAGGCGCCAAACCGCTGCGCCACCTAGGGATCCCTTTTTCTCCTCCTTCTATATGATCTATATATATTACAAACCCAACAAAACAGTGTTGTAAGTCCTATATAAAATTTTATATATTTTAGAAACCAGAAGAAAATATGAATAACTACATTTATAGACTTATATTTAATCATATGTTTAACATTCTGACACTCTTCATTTCTTATGTGATTGGAGTTATTGTCTGGTTTCATTTTCCTTCAGACTGATGAACTTCCATTAGTTTTCCTATAAGGCAGGTCTGTTAAGCAATCCTTAGACTTTATCTGTCAACATCTTCATTTTTGAAGGGTGGTTTGGTCAAATAAAGATTTCTTGGTTTACACTGTTGTTTTCTTTCAACTCTTTGAAGATGGCATTGCAATGTCTTCTGGAAGCCACAGTGCCTAATGAAAAGTCAGCTAATGACCTTGTTGTGGTTTCTTTGTATTTGAGGAATCTCTTTTCTCTGATGCTTTATAATATTTTCTTATTATATTTGATGTGGGTCATCTATTCTACTCAGGGTTTGTTGAATTTCTTAAGTGTTTAATGTCTCTCAGCAAATTTGGAAAGTTTCTGCACACTGTTTCTTCAATATATTTTTCTGCTCCCTTCTCATTTTCCTTCTGGAACTTCCATGACTTATTTGTTGGCATGCTTGATTTCACTCACAGATCTTTAAGTTTTTGCTCATTTTACTTTTTTCCCTCTCTATTCATCAGATTATATCATTTCTACTAACTTATGTTCAAGTTTAGTGATTCAATGTTTCTATTTTCCAGGATCTTAGACTACTTCATCTTTTGACTGAGTATCTCAATATGTGGCTGACATGATTGCCTCTGAAGAAAAGGGGAAGGCAAGAGAGTTCTAAAGTACTATGAGATGTTTATATTACTGCTCTCAACATACCATTAGGTGAAATTATACCATATAGCCACAATCTAACTGCAAGGGAAGCTGGGAAATTTGTCTCCCATTATGACCAGGATGAAGAAAATGGAGTGGATTCAATGAGCACATAGCAATACATATATTCCTACATGCCTACATCAGGCAATTGTCACCCAAATGGCTTGTGGATATTTTTTTATTTTTCTGCTTACCTAGGTATCCTGTCTACATATTATCAGGTGAAATTATTGGGCACATATATGAATAATAGTTTATTAATAATCAGTCAATGTAAAAACTGGATTCTGTTCTATAGAATGCTGACAGCGATGAAGTTGGCATTGGAAGACCTCTGTTAGGGTTCAATTCTGATCAAATAAGAAAAAGAAATTCAAATTGGAGGCAGGCTGCATAAGGCCAAATAGCAGAAAAAGAAACATTTCATCTTTGATAAAAGAAGTGAACAGATAGTAGTTTCCGATGTCACATTACCACTTTAGCTCTGTATTTGCACAGATTTTTATACCAGGTTTCAGATTTCACTTCATAATCCCTCAGATATGATTCACATCAACTGCAATGAGAATGGTTCTCTCTGGGCTCCACAACACGACAGCCTTCCTTCATCTCACTTTCAGAATATGAGATACTCCTACCCTTTCCTGATAAACATTTTTTGCTTTGTTTCTGATATATAAGGTATGAGCTTCCTCCATTTAGCTGAGTTAGAGTTTTCTTCTCACTGAATTTTTCATTTTTTTCTAAACTTTTTAAAGTAATCTCTATACCCATTGTGGGGCTCAAACCCAGAACCCCAAGATCAAGAGTCACAAGTTCTACCAACTGAGCCAGTCAGGTATTCCTCTCAATTTTTTTTGACACCACTCGTTTTGTATTATCTCCTCTCCTTTTGTATTTGGTCTTATTTATACACTTTAAGTTCTGCTGTTGATGTTTTTGTATGGTTTGAGGAGGAAGCAGAGAAAACTTGTAAATTCAACCTTCATGTTTAATTGGGACACATTATTTTATTTTCTATTTTTCTTTCATATTTTCTAGTAAACTATTAAAACCTTAATATTTAATTGAGTGATGTTTGTTATCTTTACAGGCTAAATATCAGTTAAAACTTTTACATCGAGGGGCGCCTGGGTGGCTAAGCAGTTGAATGTCTGCTTTTGGCTCAGGTCATAATCCTGGGGTCCTGGGATTGAGTCCTGCATCGAGCTTTCTGCAGGGAGCCTGCTTCTCCTTCTGCCTATGTCTCTACCTCTTTCTGTGTCTCTCATTAATAAATAAAATCTTTAAAGAAAAAAAAACCTTTCACATCAGATGAAATAGATAGTAAAGATACTATTATGTGGCAAAAGAAAAAATGACAGTTTTAACTTTTGCACGTAGCTAGTAATAAGAGCAAAAGTAGTAGGATGCCATGATTTCCCTATACACTGTATTGTCCAAATGAGAGACAGCTTTCTAAAAATCAATGACTTGGTAGAGAGTATCTGCACTAAAAAATGTAATAAACACAAACATATGTCTAATTTGAATTTATTCATAGTAGTATAAGGCTCATAACAGATGCATGACAAGCATTTGTGACAAGAGGGAAATCATTCAAATAAATAATTCACTTGCCTAAAATTTAAAAAGAACTATTTTGTTTGTTTTAGTAATCAGAAGGGAAGAGTAACAGCTGTGCCTAGGTGTTCTAGGATAGAAAATGCAGAATGAATTCAAGAACAATACTTTTGTGAAGAATGAATGAATCTTGGCATACAGGAGCACCATTAATAAACTAAAAACTTGAAGTTTGCCTTTGAGATAAAATTTAATTTACTATACAGTAGTTATGTTTTTTATAAAAATTAATAATTTTTTAGTTTCATATTGACATTTTAAGTTTATACGTCTTTCTTTGCTAAGTAAGTGTCCTTTTTTAAAAAGATTTTATTTATTCATTCATGAGAGACACAGAGAGAGAGAGAAGCAGAGACATAGGCAGAGAGAGAAGCAGGCTCCATGCAGGGAGCCTAATGTGGGACTCGATCCCGGGTCTCCAGGATCAGGCCCTGGGCTGAAAGCAGCGCTAAACCACTGAGCCACCAGGGCTGCCCCAAAGTGGCCTTTCTGTATACTTCTGCCAAGTAGGTGGTGAAAACAGACCAGCAGTTCAACACATCTTGGCATTCATAAGTATAGATGCATTCATTTTTATAGACTAAGATATGCTTACATCTCACACCATGCATTATAAAGCAATAAAAACTATATTTATGCAGAATTCATTTGGCAATCAAAATCAACCTCACTGCAAGATGAAGATATGACACTTCTAGGGGAAAAAAGCAAATGTCACTAAATTAGTTCCATCCATTGTACTATCCTGTGGTGACAACAGACGTCACTACCAATTTTCTCAATCTGCTAGGACACGTCTGTAACTGAAAACAGTATAAAAAGCTTTCTAATTAATTGCTACTGGCAGACCTCTACTTCCAAAAGTTTTTCCCCTGAGATACAGATGCTAACCTGACTCAGCATATGAAATTGCATCCCTTTATAATTTACAAAAAAAAAATTTTCTTTTATTTGCTAATAGATGGCACAGAGAATGTTGCAAGGGGTTCCAGATGATACAAGATATTTTTTAATTATTTTCTTTTCTAACTAGAATAATGGGTTGAGAGCCTCCAAGTTTGGGCTGAACAATAGCTCACCACCCAATTTTACTTTACTCAACTAAAAAGAGATAAACATAAGCAGCTCAGCTGTGATATGAATAAAGCAATTCTTAAAAACTGTATCAGCAAGTACGACTACATAATCCACAATATATTTCACTCACCGAATTGCTGTGAGCCCTCAATGCAAGAGAGCTGGATTGTGACAGAACGTTTTTATAAACACATGGGTACCTAAATGAAAAGTGATAGAAACCACTTTTTGCAGCTCTTTGAATATTCTGAAATCCTTCCATTTTGAGGCCAAATTCAAAGTAGGGATATAATACCAACCTAAGAGCAGTCTCATCAAAATCATGCAAAGCCAAGTATCTAGATTTAGGCTCTTCCTAGAACCTGTTGAGTCACAATCCAGATGTAGTCATATAAAAATTTAGAAGACCCACTTATCACAATTTTTATGCAGTCTCCACTATGTCTCCCAAATCAAATTAAGGAAAATTCACCCATTCATTCAACAACAACAACAAAAAATGGGACAAAGCTTATTGAGTGCTGTAACAAGTGCTGTGTCAAAGCTCTAGAACACAGTGACTTATGCATCATGCATCACTCACTGAGTTTACATGTATGCATGACACAGAGCTTGGACCTGTACATGCTAGTCAAACTGCTGTATTCCTTCTTGACTCTAGAGCAACATAATATACATGATTGGCGTTATATAAACAAAAATGAAATGAAATATGGAGAAAAACACCAAATTAAGAAAAAAATATTTTAATATATTAATAGCCAGAGTATTCTATTGGCATATAAATAACAGTGGGTATTGTCCTCAACCGATACTCTGCAGAGTAAACTGCTCCAGACAGGCAGCCCCCACAATGTGTAATGAGCAGAAACTTCATGCTCTCTCTGTTGCCACTACTGATGTTTGAGTCCTGCTGTTCTCACATTCTGGGCTGCTGAGATGACTGCACTTTCTTGGCAGCTGAAAGGAAAGCTTGCTCTGGTTTCTCCCATAACAAGCAAGGGACAAAAGCCATAATCCATCTTAATTTCACCCCATGTGAATTGAAAGGTAGTGTTGGTGGGTGAAGAAGCATGACTGACAATGGCTAGTGTGAAAGAAAACAAACACCAAAATAAACAATGAAAAACATTAATTCAATGGGCTTAAACCACAAGAGATTTCTCTGTAGTGAAATGGAGCACAGACCCAGACCCAATCATATTTCAAAAGCTCATTATACAATTATGGGGGCTTTTAATGGTTTAGTGTTCTTAGAAAAAATAGGTCCCACAGATAAAGACAGAGTAAGTAGAGATTTTTAAGTGGGTAATGTGTACAGATGGTTTGTTTTTGTTTTTAATGAATAGGGACACTTTATTTCATTATTTCAGATCATACAAGTACAGAGGAGCACCAATGCTAGTCTACTTTTCATAAATATTTTCTCATAAAACTCCAACAAGTATAAGTTTATCTCTGACATAATATGGATTATTTCCTTAGTATTCCATGAAGTTAAAAATCTGCTGCATTATGCTGCTTCATATTGGACTGTTAGCCACCATATTCTTCAGTCATTAAAAAGAAGAGTCTAAGCCACACGATAAATAAACCTAATGCTTACCTCTGAGCAACAAAGTAATTAAAATTAATAGTAAACATTTGCTTTACAGCATGTTTTTCCTCTCTAAATTATGATTTTTGCAACATTTCTTTAAATGGATTTTACTTTTATTGCATTGCAAAAGTGGAATCATATTCTTTGTATGCACTTCATTATCTCATTTGATTGGGTTTTAATTCCTGCAACATACAGCAAAGGCTGATGTGCCTTTTGCAATTTGAAACAGTGGTTGCATGCTGAGAATAATTAGCTTCACTAAGGCAGAACAAATGATTTCTTTGCAAAACACCAACTCTGTGTTTCAACAAAGATAATTGCAGAATATCCAAGTTATCTGGGGTCTTCCAGTATACTGGTGACTTTGAGTTTAATTAACATTTTTGTAATCTTAATTCCCTAAGAACTATAGTGACCCGGAGATTATTATAAAGAATTTTGCTTTTGAAATCTGGAGGTGGGCAGACTTTCTTTTTTTGAGTTGGTTCATTTGATTTGTCAGTTTCCATTAAAATATTTATTGTATGTTGATCCTTTTTAATCAAGTATTACTTGCTTCTAATCATAATTTAAGAAAAATAATTGTATTGTTGGCTGCTACCAGAATGGCACTGGACTATTCTTCCTGCCTAGTTTATTAATCTGATAGAGGAATATTTGTAAGAAACCAGATTAAACTTTTCCACATTTTTTTACTGAGATCTTATGAAGATGGTAATTAAATTCCATCAGCCAATTTGTACTAAAGAGAAGTCACTTGGTGATAGCAACAGAAAGATTCAAATTTTTTAATAATTAAGGGGCTAACCTTCTTTAAACTTGTAAAATTTGTACTAAAATGTTCATTCATTTATATTTTAGTTAAGATTCTTATGGAGTTAATGATTATTGTAGCACGTTCAGTGTAAGCATTAATCAGAGTTTACTATACATCAAAAAGGTCATAGGCCCATCTTGCCCTGAAATTAAGCCTTACTTTCATGTTCCCTACATGGCTACAGGAAACTTAAGTTGTTGCTGTCTTACAGAGAACCATCTAGTACCTTAGGGTTCCCAATACTTCAATGCTAATGGTTTGACAAGTCTAATTTATGCAATACTCCTTCAACTGCTCTACACTACAAACAAATTACATCCCCCCCCCCCCACCTTAAATAGTCGTTTATTGGCAGTGGGCTGGAAAGAGCAACGGAGTTAGCATATACAGACAACACCACACAACAATGTCACATGGGAGGCCAAAGTGATGGGAAAGAGCAGCCTGGAGCCCCAGGTGAGGCCCTCTCTTCAAGAGTGAGTGTGGGAGAGGGCGGGGGCTGGAGTGTCGAGGGGGCAGCCTTAGAACACCTCTGCTTAGTAGGCGTGGTTAGAGATGAAGAGGGACTCGCTGCAGCCCCGGCCTGACCACTTGGGGTGTACTTTCCCTGACAGGCGAGGCTGTTGGCCAGGGCTCGCTTGATATACTCCTCCTGGGCAGCCTTCAGGTTCTCCTTCTTTCCACCCCAGGCCTTCAGGGCAGAAGCCTGTAGGGCTCAGCCATTGGAGAAGGTCAGGGCCCATGGCTTCAGCAGGGGGCACTTGTTGATGGCACTGAGATTGATGGATGCCTCCTCCTCACTCTGGCCGCCTGATAGGAAGGTGATCCCAGTAACAGCGGGGGGTACCGGGCGGCGCAGTGCTGTGACAGTTGCCATGGCAATCTCCTCATGAGAATATTTATGGGTGCAGGCATGGCCTGGGGTTACCATATTGGGCTTCAGCAAAGTGCCTTCCAGGTAGATGTGGCGGTCACTCAGAGCCTTGTAGACAGCAGCCAGCACCTTCTCGGTTACATACTGACAACCCTTCAAGTCATGGTCCCCATCGGGGAGGACCTCAGGCTCCAATGGGCACGATGCCATTCTGCTGGCAGATGCTGGCATAACGGGCCAGAACGTTGGCATTTTCCATGATGGCAAGGGCTGAGGGGGTGTGTTCCCCCAATTTCAGCACAGGCGCCACTTGGCAAAGTCAGCCCCGTCCTTCCTGTATGGGCACAGCGCTCAGCCAGCCCGTCCAGCCCTTGGGGGGTAGTCTCGCCATTTGTTCCTGCCAGGGGTCCCACACCTTTGTCCACCTTGATGCCTACAACGCCACCCTTGGATTTGATGACTTGGGGGAAGGGACGCCCATCGGCGGTCTTCTGGTACAGGGTCTGGTGGAACAGGCTGACACCCCCAACGCAGGGGTTGACGCGGTCGGCGGGGTCAGCACAGCTGGCGGTGGAAGCGCAGGTTCTCCTCCGTGTTCTCGGTGCCAAAGGACTGCAGCCGCTTGGCGATGCTCCCAGTGGACTCATCTGCAGCCTGGATGCCCTTGCCCGGAGCCACGATGCGGTCGGTGAGCGGTGTCAGAAAGCTCCTTCCTCTGCTCCGGGGTCCGCGCTGGGTATCGGTAGGGCTCGTTGCGGGTCAGTTCCTGGCACGGGAGGGCGTGGGTTTGCGGGGCGCGGGGTGGAGGGCGGCGGGCCGCGGGCGGACTCCAAATTATACCTTCTAAAATGTCTCTGGAATAATCAAGTAAAGACAACCATAAAAGTTTTCGACTTTTTAGTCTCTATTTATATCTAGGGCATCACTGAGAGATTCGAGTCATTATCAAATTAAACTCCATTCTCTATCTACGATTTCAATCCTGAATGTTCACATGTTTCTGCGATTTGTGATGGAGATAGGAGGAATGTGTTTAAACATAAATAAAAAAAATAAATAAAACATAAATATCCTCCTCTTTCCTCACCTTGAGACTCTGAATCACCAAAAAGTTTAGTCCTTCTTGAAAAGTGAGGTTTTTTTTGTTTTTTGTTTTTTTTTTTTTAGATTTTATTTATTTATTCATGAGAGAAAGAAAGGCAGAGACACAGGCAGAGGGAGAAGCAGGCTCCCTATGGGGAGCCCAATGTGGGACTTGATCCCAGGACCCTGGGAGCCAAAGGCAGACACTCAACCACTGAGTCACCTAGGCGCCCATTGAAAAGTGAATTCTATCTCCAGAATTGTGACTCTAAACATAATTTCTGAAGTACTAACTGACCTTGCAGTATATATATAGATACTCTTCATGTAGCTATACATTGGTAAATTGCAGTTATCAGCCCAGTTAGCAAATGCAATAAAGTAATGAAAATTACTTGAAAACTGTTGAAGCTATAGTAAAAAAAAAGAGAGAGAGAGAGAGAGAGAGAGAATTTAAAAAAACAAAACTGAATTCAAACAGTATGGAATTCCATGTATTAAATACTTTGCCAAAGAACACCGCTTTATTTTTATTCAAGGTTTTAGAAAGACTATTTATTTATTTATTTATTTAATAATGTGTGTTCATTACACCCCAAGCACCTATAAAGGATTCCAGATTATCTTTCTTAGTAAATGACTACATTAGGGTCAAACTGTCTTGGAATATTTAAAATACTCATATTTTATATAGATATGGACACGTAGAACTATAAAACTCACTTTCTTCCAGTAATAGCTATCAAGTCAAGTCCCTTCTGTCTGGTAAGCATGTAATTTTGACATTTTCCTCCTTTTACTAAATTCTATCCCTGCCTTTTATTGGTTACATAAGGCTCAAGGGCACATTTATACCATTTAATAAATGTGAATTCAAAAGAGGTTTAAAAAAACAGGAAGTATTTATGGAAATGCTGTCCCATTAGAGTAAGAATAAATTTGTGTTGCAAGTAATTTCACTTGCTTTATTAACCCTTTCATTTCAAAAGGTAAAAGTCAACCAACATCTCTCAAGAGAATATAATTGGTTGCTGGAAACTTTGTGATTATTGATTCAATTTCATTAGTAGTAATCAGTCTGTTTAGACTCTCTATTTCTTTTTGATTTAGTTTCGGAAGATTGCATGTTTCTAGGAATGCATCCATTTCTTCTAGATTGTCCAATTTGTTGGCATAATTGTTCATTATAGTCTCTTAAAATCTTTTTTATTTCATTGGTGTAGTTGATTTTAATTTCTATCTCATTTCTGATTTTATTTGAGTCCTCTCTTTTTCTTAATGAGCTTGGCTAAGGTTTATCAATTTTGCTTACCTTTTCAAAGAACCAGCTCTTAGTTCAATTGATATTTTCTATTGTTTAAACAAATGAAACAAAAATATACTTTGTTATGGATTGGAAGAATATTGTTAAAATGTACATACTCTCCAATGCAGTCTAGAAATTCAATGCAATCCCTATAAAAAATACCAATAGTATTTTTCATAGAACTAAACAATTCTAAAATTTGTATGGAACTACAAAGGACCCCAAATAGCCAAAGCAATCTTGAAAAAAAAAAACTGGAGATATTATGCTCCTACATTTCAAAATATACTACAAAGCTATAGTGATCAAGACAGTATGGTACTGGCACAAAAACACACAGAAGAACAAAACAGGATATAACCCAGAAATAAACCCACAGAGGTACGGTCAATTAATCTACAACAGAGGAGGTAAGAATACACAATAGGGAAAAGACAGTCTCTTCAATAAATGGTGTTAGAAAAAGTGGACAGCTACATGGAAAAGGATGAAACTGACCACTTGCATACACCACATACAAAAATAAACTCAAAATAGGTTAAAGACCAAAACACAAGACCTATAACCATAAAACTCCTAAAAACAAAACAAAATATAAGAGGTAATCTCTTGTACATTGGTCTTAGCAATATCTTTTTGGATCTACCTTCTCAGGCAAAAGCAGCAAAAACTGGGGGATCCATGGGTGGCTCAGCAGTTTAGTGCCTGCCTTTGGCCCAGGGCATGATCCTGGAGTCCCGAGATCGAATTCCACATTGGGCTTCCTGCATGGAGTCTGCTTCTCCCTCTGCCTGTGTCTCTGCTTCTCTCTCTCTCTGTATCTCTCATGAATAAACGAAATATTTTTTAAAAAACAGCAAAATAACAAAAATAACTAGGACTACATCAAAGCAAAAAGCTTTTGCATAGTGTACGATCAACAAAATGAAAAGCCAACCTACTGAAAAAAAGTGGATATTTGCAAATGATGTCTGATAAGAGGTTAACTTTCAAAGTATGTGTGTGTGTATCTAATAAATTAATATTAAAATTAGTAATACCAGTGACAAATTCCTAAAGTTTCATATAAAAGGTGATGGTTCCTGTTCAGAAGTATTTAAGTGACAATACTTGAAGGATTGCATTTTTTTTCATATTGGTAAAAGAAGATAGATCTGATTGTATACCATTAAAAGGATAAAGTACAGTTGACCCTTAAATAACATGCATTTGAATTGTACAGGTCTCCTTATACACAGATTTTGTCTGAAAATATAGGACAGTACTGTAAATGTATTTTCTCTTCCTTATCATTTTCTTAACATTTTCTTTTCTCTAGTTTGCTCTAAGAATACTTATGTCATACAAAAACATACCATCTATGTATTAATCAACTCTTCATGTTATTGGTAAGGCTTCCAGTCAACAGTAGGCCATTAGTAATTAAGTTTTGGGGGAGTCAAAATTATATGCAAATTTTTAGCTATGTGAGGCATTGGCACACCTAACCCCTGTATTGCTCAATGTTCAATTCTAAGAACTATTATTTTATACTCTATAAAGCAATAAATATTACCCATCTCATTTACTTTTTATATACTCTTTAAGGTATCCTATCCTCTCACCATGTGAAATTAAATACTGATATATAACTATATGAATCTCACCCCTCCCACCCTTTCCATTTGACTCATAGAAATAAGTTTTGTTCTATATAAAATACAGACAAATCATGCTAACCAAGAAAAACAGCCTGACATGAGGCTGTAAAAAAGAAAAAGACTGGAAGAAAGAAAAGAAAAGCACTATCTTTGCCTTCAGACAATACACATTCACTTGCTATCTTTCCTAATTTTGTTTAAAATTTAATTAACATAGGGATCCCTGAGTGGCGCTGCGGTTTGGTGCCTGCCTTTGGCCCAGGGCGCGATCCTGGAGACCCGGGATCGAATCCCACGTCGGGCTCCCGGGGCATGGAGCCTGCTTCTCCCTCTGCCTGTGTCTCTGCCTCTCTCTCTCCTTCTCTCTGTGTGTGTGGCTATCATAAATAAATAAAAATTAAAAAAAAAATTTAATTAACATAGTTATCAGTGTGTAACTTAAAATCATATTGTTTTTCTTGTTTCACTGAACCTACCACAATACAAAGACATAAGAATAATAATTAAGATACAATCAACAAAAGCCACAGGCTAATTTCACTAGGAAATATCAATGCAAGCAAGATTCTGAATTAAAAATTGGCAAATTCAATCTCCTGGTATAACACCACATTATTTAGAGTCATGTCTGGAATGCAAGAATGGTTGTACATTAGGATTTATAGTCTACATTTTCTGATATTGACAGGGAGATATATTTTGTGATTATCATAATATACCAAAAAGAAATTTGCTAAAATTTCTTATGAAAAGAAAATTTGAATGAATCAATATTTCCGTGATAAAAGATGCCTGTCTCTTATCACAAAACAATTATATTCTTCATCAAATATTTAATATATTCTAAGTCAGTGAACAAGATACAAATGCCATTATTACCACTAAAGCTTTATATTATTCCAATAGTATAAGAAAATAGAATTAGACAAAAGAAATAGACGATTATTAGAAAATGTGAAAATTATTAAAAGTTATATTATTATATATCAGAGAAACCCAAAATAGCAAATGAAAAATGCCTAAAAATTAGAGAAATCAGAAAACTAAATGTTTAATATATTAAATGATCATTAATTTTCTGAAAACTAAGAATGTTTAATTAAAAAATGCAATTAAAAGGATTCTCATATATGATAAAATGAAATAAGCTAAAAGGCTTTAGGAATTAATAAGAGATATACAAGATGTATATAAAAAGAAAATGTGAATTTTCTGGAGAGGTTTCCTAAAAAAAAAAAAAAAAAAAAAAAAAAGGCAAAAGAAACCCCACTTGCTTAGTTAAATGCAAACATGTAATTTTCCCTAAATTTTATATCATTTTCTTACTTTAATCCATATAATTATGTGATGGTAAAATATGCAATAGGACATTGGTAAACCTGACAAATGGATTCTAACATTTATATGGAAACATACAGCTGTGAAACAGTCACTGTAATAAAAAGGTAATCTGGACCGACTAGATAAATGTATATTTCAAAAACAACATGGTAGTGGCAACAATTGGAGATGTACAAAACTGTGGACCTGCAGACAGATCACTGGATAGAACTTTTTTGTGTTTGTTAAGATTTTATTTATTTTTTTCATGAGAGACACACACAGAGAGAGGCAGAGACACAAGCAGAGGGAGACTCCACGCAAGGAGCCCGATGTGGGACTTGATCCTGGAACTCCAGATGCCCTGAGCCAAAGGCAGTCGCTCAACCGCTGAGCCACCTAGGCGTCCCTGGATAGAAATTTTGAAATGGAAGTTTATATGATAGTTTAGTGTATGATAAAAGGGGCATTTCAAATCAAAGAAGAAAAGGTCATTGTTTAGGCAAATTGCAAGCCACTTGGAAGTCAGGAATAATGCATTTCTCTTCATACTTTAAATTACAGATGAATCAAAGACATTGTGAATAAAAATGAAATTGTATACATACTAAAATAGAATATTGGGAGAATATATTTATAAATTTGGGGTGAAGAGGTTTTTCTTAAAAAGTTGAAAACTCGGAAACCATTAAGAAGTCATATGGCTTCATCATAATTAAATATTCCTTATGGTAAATAACATAACCTTCCAAAATTAGATCACATGACAAAAACTGGAGAAAGCTTTCCTGTACTTTTCTCATGTTTAATAAAATCTCTAACAAATTAAGAGAAAATGTTTAATAATACTATAAGAATTGGAAAAAGTATCAATAGGTAGTTCACTGAAAGTGATAGAGTTGGCCAAGAGACATAAAACATCTTCAACCATATAATTAAAAAAATAAAATTTAAAACAGCAAGGAAAAGACAGTTTTTTACTTATAATATTAGCCAAAATTAAAGTGTTTAATAATATTTTAGAGTGCCTACATTTTGTCCCTCTGGCAATCCTTCTGATGAAGAAGTGCCCTCTTCCCATTCTATAGTAATAATCTTGCCTACTCCATATTTTCCAGAAAATAGTTAACTGTTCCTATCATCACTCCCTCCCCCATCAACTCCAGGAGTAGCTAAATGCTGCTCTTTGTGTTGCTGTGGATGAGCCTACCCTTTCATACTCTGTATGTAAGATCCTGATTAGGTACAACCTCTTCACAGTTTGAGAATATTGATCAAAATTAAAGGGCAATACATCATTTATCAAACTTTTCAGAGATTTATCCCAATGTGTAAGATACTCAAGACAGAAGATAAAGGAGATACTTCCTTTTTATTATTTGTCTTCCAGTGATATTTGAATTTTATTTCAAAATAAGCACATATTATTTGTATGATTAAAGAATGCTATTAAAAAGAAAAACGTAAAACTAAATCACTAATGGCATGAAAAATTCATATTGGAGCAGAAGGTAACCCTTAAAATGCAAACATAAAATTAGTGGTCAGGATACAAATGATACAAACATATAGATAATACCACAAGAAAGGCCCTGCCAGACAATAACCACAAAGTAAGAAGTATGGTAGTTAGGTGGTACAGCGCCAGGACAGCTTTCTTGAGGAGGAAACACGTATTGGGAACAACAATAACAAATCACATTTTATAAAGAAAAAAACCTCCCATAATTGAAAAAAGGACTCTTCATTTTGAAAGTCTTATTATAATTTCTCTATGATTACTGAAATGAGGTCCACTCAGAAATCATAAGCTTACTGCAAAAATTAAGAAGATAAAAAACAAAAGCCTTCTCAGCTTTACTACTGAAATAAAGGAAAATGTGCTACACAACATGTATTTGATTATAAAGTGCAGATTCATTAACTATGGAGTGAACTTTGTACCCTCTATCTAGAAAATGTCTTTTCAAAAATATTTTCTAAGTTCTGATAACCAGAACCATATTCCTATTACCATTCTCCAGGAAACTAGAAGCTACTCTCAAGAGAGGTTAAACCAGAAGAGACATGGCTATGCAGGCAAAGAGAAGTGTACAGGTGAGGAATTGTATTGAAATGGAGAAGAGAAGTAGCTGCGTACCCAACAAGGAAACATTCAACTCCTTCCCTTTCAAGCAGCTGTCAGAACACTAGCAACAGGGTATATACTCACTCATGAAGGAGACTGGAAGATACCACTTTTTTGAGGAATCCTGCCAGTCCCAGTGAAAGGAACAATAGACTTTTCAATAAACACCACCTGTAGAGCTCCTGTAGCATGCAGTTTGGTTTTCAGGACTTAAATGTCAACAGACAATTCCTGGAAAGCCTCTTAAGTGAAATGTATACACATAATAAAAAAGGAGGAGGGGCAGATAAAATAAGGGAGCAAAAAATAAAGTCAGTAACAGAGAAGAAAATCAAATCAGGACAGAAAGAAGATGCCATAAAACAGAAAGCATCAACGCACAAGAAATAACACTTCAAATTTAAGAATATGATAGTAAGGACAGCCCAGGTGACTCAGCGGTTCAGCACCGCCTTCAGCCCAGGGTGTGATCCTGGAGACCCAGGATCGGGTCCCACAATGGGCTCCCTGCTTGGAGCCTTCTACTCCCTCTGCCTGTGTCTCTGCCTCTCTCTCCATCTCTGTTTCTCATAAATAAATAAATAAAATCTTAAAAAATCTATATGATAGTAAAAATAACAAAAAAAAATTCAGCATGAGTTTTACCAGGTAAGATTGTGGAGTCTCCCGAAAAGAAGAAAATAAAATGAAAAATTTGGTTTGTAACTGACACTTTACTAAGTGGGTTAGTCCTTAAAGTCCAAGAAATTGTGAGTAGCTTTACCAAGTACACAAGTCTTCAAAAAGTCTCATACTTAAGGATAAAAAAATAATTTTTGAACATTCATCCTAATCATTTTTCCCAGTTTTACTGAGATATAACTGACATACAACATTATACTAATTTTAGATATATGGCATGATGATTTAGCATGTGCATATATATGTTTATATAATATATAAAACAATTTCTTATAAAAAAGAATAAATGGAAATTATGAAGTTGAAAAAACATGTAGGTAGGTATCAAATTTTATTTCTCCTTCAGTAATATAATATATGTGAAAACTGAACTCAATTTTTGATGGAAAATATCATACAATTTCTCCTCAATATACTTTTATTTTTTTTTTTTTCTCAATATACTTTTAAAGAAAATTTAGCTTTCACATGACAAGATTCTGTGACTTTGTCTATGTTCTTTGCTGTTGAGTTATAGCAGCTAATGTCAATGTTCTCTAAACTTCTTTCCTCAAGCACTAATGTTATTAAGCTCCAAAATATTACACAAGATAAACTCCACCCTTTACAATACGTACTCGCAGTTACAATCCATGTAAATACATACAAAATATGAAGCCTGAATTTCTACTTTATGTTTTAGAGATTTTCTATTCATACCTTCTATTCCAATGCTTTAGCAGCTTTAAGTCACATGCTGCAAGCCAACCAAAAACTGGGAGAAATGAAGCCCTCACCAGGTGACAAACAAATCATCCTTCGATCATGGTTTCCCTATCAAAAGACTCTGAGGCAAAGTTGTACATGATAGAGACTGCATTTGTATCTTAGAATTCCGCATAGTCACTAATTAGGTAGAGCTCACAAAATATGCACTTAAAAAGGTTGACACTGAAACATCAACTTTCAGATGCAAAATCTGGACATCCTGGCATTATATGCTACCTAAAGCAAACTGTTTCCATTTCCATAGTAAGTCTCGGGTTAGCATTTGGTCATTTACTTTTGCAGATTGTCTTGTTGTCTAGGATCTAAGCAAATCAACCAGTGAATTTCTAGACCTGCAAATAACAACAAATGCTCTATGTCCTGTGGACTTTTGAAATTTTATTTTGCAATACTTTATTTTAGGAGAATACCTTCAAATACACTGCATCTTTATAACTTAAAAATTACTCCTGGTATTAAGATCACAAAGGAATTTTCTTTCTAAAAGAGGAAAAGCTACATTTCTTCACATAATTACCTAAGAAAGAAAAGACAAGTCGTTTCTTTTTCAATCACTATTTCTTCACTTCAGTTCAAACAATATTTTCTGTGAAGTATCTACACAATATTAAGCATTTCCATTTCCTGCCTTTTCATTTTGGTTTTATCAGCTCTTATTTCCTTCCAAAGTACAAATAAAACACGCTGTGTAGTATTCGCCAAATACTGTTAACAGTCTTTTTTGTTACCAAGAGAGTAAAGCTGGTAAAATTCAGTTCATGCTGGTGAGACAACATAACCTGGACCAGTTCATCCAAAATAATTTTTGCCTAAGCGTTGCTTTAAAGAGGTTTCATGGGTTGCTGGGATTTCTCCTGGTTGTGTTCTGGAACGGGGCTGGCACACAGTTCACTGTTCTCCCAGCATGTTTCTTAATATTCAGAAAGAATGTCTGGCAGCGATACCGTTTGTAGCAATAAAGGGGAAGGCAACGCATATCTTATTGCTTTTTGGCAATTTTGCACACGGACTAAGATTATATTGCCTTCACAACTGCGTCCAAGATGATTTTCTCAAAGGAATAAAAAAGGGAAAATTCTTCTTCACAGACTTACTGTCATCTATCCAGAGCTCTAATAAAATTCTCAATTAACTGGCTTCTTACATTTTCTGCAATCTTCTTTATTTGCATCCATTGGAGGATGTCTGTAATTACCCAGGAACATACCTTTCTAGATGCCCGTATTATACACTAAGCATGGCCATTACATTTCTCACCAGTCAATGCCAAAGTACATTAGAAAAATGAGAGACGATTACATTGATAGTGGCTAAAGCAAAAGAGGCTGACTCATAGCTGGCCTACAACACCTATTGAGACATGGCTTTGTCAAGTAGAATCATAATTAATTAATTCTGTCATTTATTTTACAAACTGTCTCCAAGATTCTGTGTAAGCTCCCGGTAAACAAAACTGTATGTTACCAGATCTCAAGGAGTTCATAATTCATATCTGTACTCTCAGCCTTTCAGTGTGTATGGAATAATAAAACAGTAGCTGGCTTTTTAATCCTCCTCTATTTTCAGATTTTTTTTGATTTTAGGAAATTATTTTTAAAATGCCATCACAAACAGCTGTGCACACATACCACAATGAAAAATTAAGATGTTGTCGTATTTATCTCAACTATTTGTATTAAGAAAGAAAATCGTATAAATGGAATTAGCTTTGCAGACCCAATCCCATTTCCTTTCTACCCATTAATCCCCAACAGCAATTTAATGGGGATCAGGTTCTCTCCATAACCCCAGATACTCATCACAGCCTGGACTCAAAACTGCCAGCACCGGCGTCTCTTTGCCTATGGCTATCTGTGACCACTAGAGTCTACCCCCCACCCCCACCCCACCCTTGTGCAGTAGGCCAGAAATCTCAAGAAATACAACACTGCCTTCCTCCCAAGCAGCCTTAACGAGTGATGGATGGAAGTTAGTATCTCTGATCCCTTAACTGAGTTATCAAAACTGCCTGCCTCACATAGTCCTCCAGAGTTCTCCTTCAGGACTCTACCCAGTTACTCACAGTTGTAATTTACTTGGTAACATATACTTTTTTTTAAAAAAAAGGTTTTATCTATTAATTTGAGAGAGAGAGCAAGTGCAAGTATGCAAGCATGAGGGTAGGAGGGGCAGAGAGAGAAGGAAAATCAGACCTCCCACTGAGCAGGGAACCTGATGCGGGACTCAGTCCGAGGAACCCGAGATCATGCCCCCAGCTGAAGTTAGAAACTTACTGAGCCACCCAGGCGTACCCATTCTTGTTTCATCCCTCCACTCCCCTCTTGGTGTTCTTTGAGATTACCTTCCTAATAAGCTACCTGCACTTTTACAGCTTTGTCTCAGGGCAGGCTTTTGTGCCACCCAAACTATTATACCTTCCAACGGTGTGTTAACATAAATGGAAAATAATGTTTATTCATTTTAAAATTTATGGAACTGACACACACTTTATTTCTACATTTTCCTTTTCGTGATCATTTAGACTGAGTCAGCTAGTTTGTTATTAAACATTAGGCTACCATGAACAACTTTACATACCTCTCTTTGTGCACACAGGCAAGTGTCTCTCCGTTAAACACCCCCAGGTGGTATTATTGCTTAGTTAAAGCACACATAGCTTCATTTTCTCAGATAGTACAAAATTATGCCACAGATTACTTAACAAAATTTTATTTCAGCAACAGCTGATTTCATAAGATTTAAACATTTTGTCAATCTCATTTTCTTTCCACATATTTCTTCAAATAATCAGCAAATGATACTGACCATTCCTTCAGAACTTAGAATGAAGCTGGAGCAAGTAATAAAAAGAGAGAGCTCTGTATGCCCAAAAAAATAGAACTCAATTAAAAGCACCATTAATAGTTAGAAACTAGTCAATATGGATAAAAAAGCAGGACATATCTATTTGCTGTCTACAAGAGACTCATTTTGACATAAGGACACCTACAGCCTGAAAATAAGAGGTTGGAGAAATACTTACCATTCAAATGATCCTCAAAAGAAAGCAGGGGTAGCCATCCTTATATCAGATAAATTAAAGTTTATCCCGAAGACTGTAGTGAGAGATGAAGAGGGACACTATATCATACTTAAAGTATCTATCCAACAAGAAGACTTAACAATCATTAATATACATGCCCCGAATGTGGGAGCTGAGAAGTATATCAATCAATTAATAACCAAAGTTAAGACATACTGAGATAATAATACACTTATACTTGGTGACTTCAAAGTAGTGCTTTCTATAATCGATAGGTTTTCTAAGCACAACATCTCCAAAGAAACAAGAGCTTTAAATGATACACTAGACCAGATGGATTTCACACATATTTACAGAACTTTACATCCAAACGCAACTGAATACACATTCTTCTCAAGTGCACATGGAACTTTCTCCAGAATAGACCACACACTGGGTCACAAATCAGGTCTTAACCGATACCAAAAGATTGGGATCATCCCCTTTGTATTTTCAGACCATAATGCTGTGAAATTAGAACTAAAACACAAGAAGAAGTTTGGAAGGATTTCAAACACATGGAGGTTAAGGACCATCCTGCTAAAAGATGAAAGGGTCAACCAGGAAATTAGAGAATAATTAAAAAGATTCATGGAAACTAAAGAGAATGAAGATACAATCATTCAAAATCTTTGGGATACAGCAAAAGCAGTCCTGAGGGGGAAATACATCGCAATACAAGCATCCATCCAAAAACGGGAAAGAACTCAAATACAAAAGCTAACCTTGCACCTAAGGGAGCTAGAGAAAAAACAGCAAATAGACCCTACACCCAGCAGAAGAAGACAGTTAATAAAGATTCGAGCAGAACTCAATGAAATCGAGACCAGAACTGTGGAACAGATCAACAAAACCAGGAGTTGGTTCCTTGAAAGAATTAATAAGAGAGATAAACCATTAGCCAGCCTTATTAAAAAGAAGAGAGAAAAGACTCAAATTAATAAAATCATGAATGAGAAAGGAGAGATCATTACCAACACCAAGGAAATACAAACGATTTTAAAAACATATCATGAGAAGCTATATGCCAATAAATTAGGCAATCAGGAAGAAATGGACACATTTCTGGAAAGCCACAAACTACCAAAACTGGAACAGGAAGAAATAGAAAACCTGAACAGGCCAATAGCCAGGGAGGAAATTGAAGCAGTCAACAAAAACCTGCCAACACACAAAAGTCCAGGGCCAGATGGCTTCCCTGTGGAATTCTATCAAACCTTTAAAGAGGACCCATACCTATTCTACTAAAGCTGTTCGAAAGATAGAAAGAGATGGAGTACTTCCAAACTGGTTCTATGAGGCCAGCATCACCTTAATTCCAAAACCAGACAAAGACCCCACCAAAAAGGAGAATTATAGACCAATATCCCTAATGAACATGGATGCAAAAATTCTCAACAAGATACTAGCCAATAGGATACAACAATACATTAAGAAGATTATTCACCATGACCAAGTGGGATTTATCCCCGGGATGCAAGGCTGGTTCAACACTCGTAAAGCAATCAATGTGATTGATCATATCAGCAAGAGAAAAAACAAGAACCATATGATCCTCTCAATAGATGCAGAGAAAGCATTTGACAAAATACAGCATCCATTCCTGATCAAAACTCTTCAGAGTGTAGGGATAGAGGGCACATTCCTCAGCATCTTAAAAGCCATCTAGGAAGAGCCCACAGCAAATATCATTCTCAATGAGGAAACACTGGGAGCCTTTCCCCTAAGATCAGGACCAAGACAGGGATGTCCACTTTCACCACTGCTATTCAACATAGTACTAGAAGTCCTAGCCTCAGCAATCAGGCAACAGAAAGAAATAAAAGGCATTAAAATTGGCAAAGAAGAAGTCAAACTCTCCCTCTTCGCAGATGACATGATACTCTACCTTGAAAACCCAAAAGACTCCACCCCAAGATTGCTAGAACTCATACAGCAATTTGGTAGCGTGGCAGGATACAAAATCAATGCTCAGAAGTCAGTGGCATTTCTATACACTAACAATGAGACTGAAGAAAGAAAAATTAAGGAGTCAATCCCATTTACAATTGCACCCAAAAGCGTAAGATTCCTAGGAATAAACCTAACTAAAGAGGTAAAGGATCTATAACCTAAAAACTACAGAACACTTCTGGGAGAAATTGAGGATGACACAAAGAGATGGAAAAATATTCAATGCTCATGGATTGGAAGATTTAATATTGTGAAAATGTCAATGTTACCCAGGGCAATTTACATGTTTAATGCAATCCCTATCAAAATACCATGGACTTTCTTCAGAGAGTTGGAACAAATTATTTTAAGATTTGTGTGGAATCAGAAAAGATCCTGAATAGCCAGGGGAATATTAAAAAAGAAATCTATAGTTGGGGGCATAACAATGCCAGATTTCAGGTTGTACTACAAGCTGTGGTCATCCAGACAGTGTGGTACTGGCACAGAAACAGACACATAGATCAATGGAACAGAATAGAGTATCCAGAAGTAGACCCTGAACTTTATGGTCAACTAATATTCAACAAAGGAGGAAAGACTATCCACTGGAGAAAAGACAGTCTCTTCAAAAAATGGTGCTGGGAAAATTGGACATCCACATGCAGAAGAATGAAACTAGACCACTCTCTTTCACCATACACAAAGATAAACTCAAAATGGATGAAAGATCTGAATGTGAGACAAGATTCCATCAAAATTCTAGAGGAGAACACAGGCAACACCCTTTTTGAACTCGGCCACAGTAACTTCTTGCAAGATACATCCACAAAGGCAAGAGAAACAAAAGCAAAAATGAACTATTGGGACTTAATCAAGATAAGAAGCTTCTGCACAGCAAAAGAAACAGTCAACAAAACTAAAAAACAACCTACAGAATGGGAGAAGATATTTGCAAATGACGTATCAGAAAAAGGGCTAGTATCCAAGATCTATAAAGAACTTATTAAACTCAACAGCAAAGAAATAAACAATCCAATCATGAAATGGGCAAAAGACATGAACAGAAATCTCACAGAGGAAGACATAGACATGGCCAACAAGCACATGAGAAAATGCTCCATATCACTGGCCATCAGGGAAATACAAATCAAAACCACAATGAGATACCACCTCACACCAGTGAGAATGGGGAAAATTAACAAGGCAGGAAACAACAAATGTTGGAGAGGATGTGGAGAAAGGGGAACCCTCTTGCACTGTTGGTGGGAATGTGAACTGGTGTAGCCACTCTGGAAATCTGCGTGGAGGTTCCTCAAAGAGTTAAAAATAGAGCTGCCCTACAACCCAGCAATTGCACTGTTGGGGATTTACCCCAAAGATACAGATGCAGTGAAATGCCGGGACACCTGCACCCGATGTTTCTAGCAGCAATGTCCACAATAGCCAAACTGTGGAAGGAGCCTCGGTGTCCATCGGAAGATGAATGGATCAAGAAGATGTGGTTTATGTATACAATGGAATATTACTCAGCCATTAGAAATGACAAATACTCACCACTTGCTTCGACGTGGATGGAACTAGAGGGTATTATGCTGAGTGAAGTAAGTCAATCGGAGAAGGACAAACAGTGCATGTTCTCATTCATTTGGGGAATAATAGTGAAAGGGAATATAAGGGAAGGGAAAAAAAATGAGTGGGAAATACCAGAAAGGGAAACAGAACATGAGAGACTCCTAACTCTGGGAAAAGAACTAGGGGTGGTAGAAAGGGAGCTGGGTGGGGAGTGGGGGTGACTGAGTGACGGGCACTGAGGGGGGCACTTCATGGGATGAGCACTGGGTGTTATTCTATATGTTGGCAAATTGAACACCAGTAAAAAATAAATTTATAAAAAAAAAAAAGAAACTAGTCAATAGATACAAACATACAAATGGCTATGAAAAATACAAATACATACATAATTACACATACTTATATTACATATAATTAAGTAGTGTGTGTTCAGTACACATGTATGAATACATCTCTGTCACTGTCAACAATTAATGTATCTATATAAATTACATGCCTTTATTATTATATAATAATATATACCAAATATGCCTTGTAGTTGGAATTAATGTAATATTTGATATTTCCATTTTCCTAAAATATTGCCCTTTTAAAGCCCTAAGTATCTTCAAATTGTGACTCATTTGTTTGTATAAAGACTCCTATTAGTGCCTCCCATTACCTGGGAGAGAAGTGAAAAAAGAAAGGAACCAAAACAGAGGAGCTTGAGGGTAGGTAGGTAGCAGTAAAAGGCACTATAAAATCACTAATTATACAAGATGGGTACAAAAACACTGGTGAATGCAGTCAAAAAAATAAAACAGGGAGCTTTGTCCAGGGTCAGCTTCATCTTAAATAATGGTATCAAGAGCACTGGTGTAGTCCTGCATTTCATGTTTTTATTTCCTGGAAAGCTGCTTCAAATTATGAAATTCTTGCTTTTTAAAACACGTTTTTTGAGAACATTTTTTATTAACTTATTTTTCAGATATATACACTACTATTTAAAATAAAACTAAAAAATAATAATAATAAATAATAAAATAAATAAAATAAAACTGACACTCCATCTACTCTTAATCTTTAAATATTTCAGTGATATTCCAATTAAAAGTAAGTCTGGCAAAGGACAAATTGGAATGAAACTTGGGAAACTTAGGGGGTATGGATTGTCTATAACCTGGATGTTTTATCCATGAATAATCAAAAATGGACATGATAAAGGACACCTGGGTGGCTCAGTCAGTTGGGTGTCCAACTCTTGATTTAAGCCCACATCATGATCTCGGGGTCCTGGGATGGAGCCCTGTGTGACTCCATGCTGGGCACGGAGCCTGCTTAGGATGCTCTCTCCCTGTGCCCCTCCCTCACCCTAACTCATTCACTCTTAAAAAATAAAATGGATGTAATAAGACTTTTATGACATTTGTGTAAAAAATACAATCCCCATACCCAAATATAATAGATGTGCGTCTTACCTACTATAAAAATGATAGAAACATATCCAAGTTTTAGAAACACTAAATGGGGGGGAAAAAGCCACTAAATGTGCATAAGACTACTGTTGTCCAGTAGTCTTTGGGTTCATCTTAACCCTCAAACATATCTAGAGCTGTTTTGTATTAGCACTTATAGCCAGATGGTTTAATTTGAAATGCTTGTTTAAGTCCTGATAATGAAGTAATGGGTCCAATACAACTAAAAATCTTTTGTATTATATTCATTTTATCTAATATAATTTTAATTTCACTCAAATTAAAATAAGATAAATGTATCTGTAAATATGGAAATTTAAAGCATATTCCATTGTTAAATCAACTTTGTATGTGTTGAATAATGGATTATTTGCAAAATTTAGTTGCATGCATATACCCCTGGGTAAAGGGACCAACAAAATGAATAATTTGAGTAAAAATTTCAACTTAAAAAATATTATGTAAATAGATATCTTTGGATAACAAATAATCCAGTAAACAGTTCATCCTTCTTAATTAGATACTTCAGATATTTCTTTAAAGATGAGTGAAGAGAGAGGATAGCCTATTAATACATAAATATAATTTCATTCAGAACTCGAAGTTTCAAATATTTATCACACTCTAAAAGTCAACCAACAGAGAAACACTAGTGAACAAATAGCAATGTGAACATTGCATATAAAGATTTTGAAAAATATGCAAAAATGAAATAACACATAAAAAATAACTCCTTCAAAAGGAGGTTGAATTTTATCAGCTACTAAGAAATTAAAGTGAAAATAAATGGAATATTTATATTTAGACATATATATCCATAGGCATATATATATATACACACACACACACACATATGCACACACACACACACACATATACATACACATACATGAAGACTCTTGACTTTAACTCACTGTTGGGATCACCTGCAGGCTTTTTCAGGCTGATTGCTGCTCAAGCGGGAGAGAGACTAGGGAAACCCATTCGGCCTGATCCAATTTAGATATGCAAATTTTATCTTGTGTGCTTGAAAGGGACATTATGGCACAGCATAATTTGCATTTTCAGTTGTAAGATATAATATTTCTAATCTAATAAAAACATTCCCCTATTGTCCACTTTAACACTCACCACATTTTATCCTATTATTCCCTTTCACTTTTCAACTGTACTTTTGTATCTTAAAATATCAAATTGCTTTATTAGGAAGAGACAAATATATTACAGAAGACACTCTCCCCCAAAGGAGGAAAACCTTAAGTGGTAATTAACTGGTTAACATAGGACATATTTTGTAGGGAACAGACAAAAAGAGTCCTTAGAAGAAAAAAATGCATTATTCTATGTAAAATACATATTTATTGATGAGTCTGATGTAAAATTACACTTTGGAATGAGAACTAGATTTTTCAATTAACAAGATATATTTAAAGCAAGATACTACATTCAACAAAGGCTTCATCAATTTAGCTAATTAGTTTTGAAAATCATTTTAAGAAAGAGACTATTGGGTTAAGACCTATCTGTAAGTCATATTTTTAGAGAAACCTTTTTTACTCACTATTAAGACAAACTGTATATCTGCCTTCATATTAATGTTTCTCACTTCTACTAAAATTTCTGTCAATGCAATTCCACATAATAATTTAAATAAGACTATGTCTCATTCAGTAGAAAAGACACTATGAAATGTCCACTCTAAGAGTGGTATTACCTTTTTTGTTGACTCTCAATCATACTCATTTCCCTCTGCGTTTATCCAATACAGAAAATGTAGGAGGAAAAGACAGGAGGGACATTTTGGCTATGAATAAATTGTAGAGATATGAGAGAATCACATAAGTGGGCAACTGGATATATAGCTCTATAATTCTAAATAGGCACAAAAACTAAAGATTTTGAAATTACAAAAAAAAGTTGTATTTTCAAGAAGTTCATGCTCATTTTTTTTCTTCTACACAGTATAAAGTTCAATTAGGATAGACGTTGCTGATTTTGTATTTCTTAAGGTTGCCCTCTCCTCTCTAAGCCAACTTCCATTAGCTTGGCTTTGGACTTCTTAGTCTCAGGCTACCTCACTGCAATAAACTGTCGATGCTTTTATCAAAACCATATACATCTCATGGCTTCTTTTTGTCTTCATGGAAATATCTCAACATTTTAATACCTTTATCATGTTATTCTTATCCACTTATAGAAAACCATTCCCCTTATCTTTCCTGCAACACCTAATGGCTCTTTACTCACAGCACTGTGATCCCTAAAGCACAATGTTCAAACTGAAAACTTTGCCTTTGCTTAGGACACCCCCTCTTCTGAAAACACCCTATCACCTTCCTTATCTGGCTTACCCTGCTTATACTGTACATTTCTATCAATTTTTCTCCTCTAGGAGTCCTTTCCTAATCTTTAGACTAAGTTGCATGACCCATAGTGAGTGGGTCCTATATACGACCCTTATAGGGGAGTCATGCTCTGACTAGGTCTGAACTCTTAATTATCTGCCTCCATAGTCAGTTGTGAACTCTGGGAGTTGTGAACTGAATGTGAAAAACAGTTAACATCTTCCAGGGAGAGGTCTGCACAGAATAAGCACTCTGGGTATTTGGGTATTTGTTGAACTGAGATGAATTTGGATTTTCATTTTCAATGTTCAGCTGATAATTCAATGGTAAGGAAATAAACATTTTGGATATGAAAAAGAACCTAGTTTGTTACTGCATTCATAACCCACATCCAATTACCTTCTAACTTAGTTTTACTCATACTATTCTGCTATGACCCTCAATTTTCTTTTTGCTCCTCTGAAATTCATAAAATGTCAATATTCATTATTGCAATATCCCCAAATCTTACTTAACAAAACCATCAGTGGAGGAGGACACTGAAATTAATTATTTAAGAATGTGTTATCTCATGTCACTACATTGTTCATACCTCAGCTTCAGGACTTATGAGTTAGAATATGGATCAATTACTTAAACAGTTTGCTCCTAAATTTTTGTTATCTCTAGCATGGGATGAGTGCTACATTAGAAAGCAAAAGAAGTTATTATACTTTTTCAGATTAAATAAGGTCATGCACTTTATGCTTCTCTACAAGAGTAGAAATAAAAAATATTGTAGTATATTTATACACTCAATACATTTCAATTAATTTTAATTATACTTACAAACATGGATAAATCTCAAATATATAACAGATGAAGTCCCAAGAGGATATTAACAGTAGTATTCACTTTATGTAAATTTAAAAAATATAAAAACGTACATACTATATTAAAAGTATGCATAAAGCAAAACATGTTTTAAATATCACTTGAAATACAAATCATGACAAAACACAAATAAAAAACAAACTCATTTTTTAAAACTTTGCAAATACTTAAGTCTTTAACACTCCAACCAACCATCCACATCAAATAAAGAGTAATGTAATACCAACAGTACAAAAAATTTGATGTTCAAGGATCAACTGTATGCAATAGCATGACACGGAAGAAAACAAATTATATCACTTCTCAAGGCATCATTTTAAAAAATGTCTTTAGTGAAATTCAGAATCATATTACATGAGTTCAGGCAATCCATTTTCTCCTTTACAGTAGCTGATGGACTTTTTACTATTTTAATGTTCTCCTATAACATACCTTTTGATTGCTATACAGCATACTGCATTGTAATTTATTGAACTATCATATTTAATTTTTTTAATATTTCACTTTTAAAATCATTTGTGTAATTTTAAGGTACATTCATACAAATGAATCACTTATTTAAAATTGGTAATTTTTAAAAAAGATCATTCTTCAGAATTTTTTTAGATTTGCAGAAAAATTGAGCAGATAGTAGAGAGCATTCTCCTATACATACTACATCCAGTTTCCCCTACTAACATTTTATAAGTATTATATAATTAGTGAAGTAATATAGATAAATTATTAAAGTCCATTATATAATCCAATTTCCTTGTTTTTCCTTCATGAGCTTTTTCTATTCTAATGAAGTTTTTTTTGTTGTTGTTGTTTCTATTACATTTTTGTAGGCTGTGCCACTACTGGAATTTGCCCAATGTTTTTCTCATAATAGTGGGTTCTGAATTAAGATCAGAGAGGTAAAGTACCATTTTTATTACATCATACGAAGATTATCTATCATCCATATGATTTATAAACGTTGATGTTGACTCTGACCACATGGTCGAGGTAGTGTTTCTCAGGTTCTAAAATAGTTTTTATTTCTCCCCCTTTGCATACTGTACTCTTTGTAAGAAAATCACTCTGTATGGCCCACTCCTAAGGAGTGAGAAGTTCCACTTCCTTTCCTTGAGAGTGGAGTGTCCTTATAAATTATTTGGAATTCTTCTGTATGGGCTTTGTGTCTCTTGTCCCTATTAATTTTTACATTTATTTATGTCAATATGGATACAAATAAAGATATTTTATACTTTGGATTATAATCTGATACTACTTTATTCTTTTTTTTAATTTCTCAGACTGTTCTGGTGTTGGCCCTTTGGATCTTTTTCAGTTAGCTCCTACGCTTCTTTGTAAAGAGTATAGATTTTATTCGGTATTTTGTTATTATAACTTTAAACACAGAAATATTGAACAAATTACAATGGACAAGGGAGGTGGGTGGGGGGTTGGGGTGACTAGGTGATGGGCACTGAGGGGGGCACTTGACAGGATGAGCCCTGGGTGATACGCTATATGTTGGCAAATTGAACTCCAATAAAAAAATTCAAAAAAATAAAATAATAAAAAATGTATTTCTCTTTTTAAAGAAAAGAAATTACAATGGACATCTTTATATCTAGACCAACTCAACATTTTTTTTTAACCATTTTACCGTATCTGCTAATTTCTTGTGATATGTATGTATCATTTTTTTTCTTGTTTACTATATGGTAACTTGCAGGAACTTCAACCCCAAATACTTAGGCATTCAACTCCTAAAAATAAGAAAGATAATCTCCTACATAACTGCATCTCACTTTTTTAAAAATTAGTAATTCCGATTTCATCTTAATTACCAACCTATACTCAAATTTCATCAATTGGGTGCACGTGCATGCACACACACACACACACACACACACACACACCACCTTATTGTTTTGTCTTTAACATAGACCCAATCAAGGCTCAAGGCTCATGTCTCTTTAGCCTTGACAACACAACACATCTCACCCTCTTAGGGTGGTCTCCTTCCGATCTGACACATCTTTTTATTGGTCAGGGTTTTTGTGTTTCTGTGAGTTTTTTATTTCTTTTTTTTCTCCTACTTACACACTAGGAAAAATACTAGCTGCCAATTGTCACAGTCCTGGAAGAAAGCCAGCTGTCTTTTGCTGTCTTCTATTTGATGTTTGTTTTCAAATGCCTCACCAGTGTGACTTCCTCCTAATCCTCAGAAGAGCTCACAGGAACTGCAAGTCCATGATAGCCTCATCTGCATTCTACCTAAACAATACTACTTCTGATTTCTGAGAGTTGGATGATAACCTTTATATTATCCAGTGTTCCTTAAAATTATTATCCTTCTCCTGACCCCAAAAATACAGATGCAATATAGTTGTTTATCTGTGCTTGTGTTCCTGACTTTATTTTGCCAAGATTATTTCAGTTCCATCCTTAAATTGCTCTACTTTACAAACAAGGTTAAAACTAAGGCAGAATTTAATTCAAGGACAATCAATACACTATATGAAAAACAGAAAGTTCTCATGAACTTAAATAGTGGAATAAAACAGTTAACATGATCCTTAATCCTTTTAGTATTACAATGTAGTCAGTCCCACTCACAGCCATCAGAAAGAGGTTTCACATCATGTTGGCAGAAACACTGCCAAGTGCAGATTAACTAGAATGCTAAAAAAGTGTCATGCTATCGTTCCAAACACTCATCTTAAATAGTCTTTAATCTACTTAAATACACAAGAGTAAGTTAGATTGGCATTAACAGTTTGGAATTAAAGCAACATGCAGAGGGATAATGAAAACAAAAATTAGGTCACCTTACCAATACCCAGAATAATATATTCCCAGCCAAATAATTGGACACATGACCTGACAATTCTAATGAAAACACAGCCAAACCAATGGAATATACACAACTGTGATTCTCCAAATCATGGCTGACACAGTAATGTATAATATAAAGTTGCTTTTCAAGATCTCAAAATAAAGACAATCCAAATACTGTTGCAATTACATTATACTACATTTAAAAATAATATACTTTTCTCCACGTTTTTGTTTTCATTTCAAAGCTTTCCTTATTTCTCACAGGCAAATCTTTAAAGTAAATTGGTTTAAACATGCTCTGAGCTTTTGTTTTTTGTTTTTCCAAATCCATACCTTCTTAAGCAGGAATGTGTGTCTCTGCCAGAGGTAGGGGAAGTAAATTTACAGGTGATAAAATAAAGCTGGGCTTACAGATGTACAGGAATATTAGACAAGCACCCAACAGTCCCCAGTTTCCTATCTCGCCCCATAATATGTGGGGGGTTTCATTTTGCGCTTAGCACCAGTAATCTCAAGGGTTTATTATACCACATGCTGGTTCCTTTGGAAATGGCATAAAAGCCCCCCTGCTCCCATGATTATCTCATCCCTCAAGGCCCTAACAGAGTGCTCCCGACCTTAATTACACAGTCTCTTTTTTGTTTCCATGTGAAGAACCTTTGTAAAATAGCTAATATACCTCTATTCTTCTGAAGTATACTTTAAATAAATGGCTGGAGCGTAAGCATACTTTATTAGCACAAATTAATATGACTTTTTCTTATCAATTTAGCACATTTATTGGTGTATATGCCACAAAGTTGTGTAATTGGTTCTTAATTTTATTCAAGATATGTCCACTGCATGGACCCTCAACTTGGCATTTAGATCCTTCTACAGATATATAAACAGGATCATTAAATATTTAACCTGTGCCTCTCAAATCTGCTGTAAGAGTTTGTATACTATTAAATTTATTTTGCCTTATATTTGAATCCTAAACTCAGTTTAGTTCTCAAACATTGTAGTTTTCATCATAAAAGTCACATGGCTTTTTATCCTTTGGAGTACAAATTTCCTTTCCCTCTGAGAGAATTTCAGAGTTTTTTCTAACAACTGGTTGCTGATACTGGTTTTATCTGAATGAGATTTTACAAAAATTAGCCTCTCCCTATAGACTTCAATTTAATCATCATCACTGGTAAATGGTTTTACATGTGACTTATTGCTAGAGCTTTTTGCTTCCTCATATGGATTCTCCTACAGGATTCACTTACACAGCAGGTTTGGGTTTGAGGCTTGCATTCTCTTTTTTTAAACATTTTATTTATTTATTCATAAGAAACACGGAGAGAGAGAGAGGCAGAGGGAGAAGCAGGCTCCATGCAGGGAGCCTAACGCGGGACTCGATCCCAGGTGTCCAGGATCAGTCCCTGCCTGGGCTGAATGCAGTGTTAAACCGCTGAGCCACCCAGGCTGTCCTGAGGCTGTGCATTTTCAAAGCAGAGAGATTGGCTGAAGGAAGCAGCAAATTCAATAAAATAACAAATCAGGACATCATCAGCTGCCTAAATATTCCCTCATAAAGATTGTCACCAAGTAATTTAAAAATATTAAATAAAGCAATGTACACTTGGGAAGGAGAAGCTCATCTATGAGATAGGTTTTTATTTACTAGATACATGTTATGTGCATTCAAAATGAATGTTCTGTTCATTAGCCAACTAAAACATTATCAATGAAACTGTGGCATTCTTTTCCCTAAGATTTGCATTCACTTTATTCTGTTTCTCTGCCCTTTCAACGGAATTGTCAATTTCCTCTTTCCCATGCGAAAAATTTCAATGAGCTTTTTTGTAGGCACACATTTAAAAAAAAAGCATACAATGGCATGCAGTTAGTAGATAACACTAAGTGTGTTTTTACATATTATGTCATAAATTAGAAACTATTTAAAGTGTAACAATCTAAACTACTGTAATGTGCAATACTTTTCCAGGTATTTTTTTTTCTTATTTAAATTCAGAATTATAAAACTCTTAGGGAGAAATTGCCTTGCAATCCTTGATTAAATTATCTAGCATAGCTGTATACAGAAGTGTAAAGCTAGTAAATATTTGCAATCCATTATATTCTCTGCTTTGGTGATTAACAGTCCATAAAGAGATTTTAACCAAAGCTATGAGTTTAATCTATGCAGCCTTTATATCTAAGATGACACACTAAACCAGGCTGTTATAGTAGGAAGTCAATGGTGCAGCCACAATTTCTAAACTACGACAGTGAATTTTTTAAAACCCTAAGGAATTGCAGGCCCATTTACTCCATCTGTGGTACAAGATGGGGTAAACAGGAGCAAGGGTGTATGAGACTTCAGTTACTGAATCTAATGATTCTTCAGGGCACAGAGAGGGAACAAAACACATGTTAGCATGCACTATGGGGTTTACTGGTTTCCACAAAGTGAAGGGGATGAGCTTTTTATCACCAAACCCAAAGTGCCTAGAGAACAGATTTATTCTTATTCCTAAATCACCTAATATCATCTTATGAGTTTCTATAAAAATAATTCAAATAATTGACATTTTTAAAATCCTGATGATTTTTTTTCATTATTAGGAGCCTAACTTCCATAATTTTCAAAAGTGGCTTTAAAAAAATGAATACATATGTAAGCAAGAGTGGAATCTGTCAGGTTTTGTCTTTTTAACAAATTACACTAGGAAACAACAGAAAAGAGCAAAGGAAACAGTTTTTTAAAAAGTGTAGTTACCCCAGGTTAGTCACAGATCCTTTTTTAGACACTGATTTGCTCAAGTGGAGCAATAGTTATGTGACAGTCATTTGACTGGGGATCCATATGTAGGATCTAAATAGTGTCCAAGCCTAACCATTTAGCTGGTCCATCCCGGCAGAGCATTTGAAATGTCTGTCAACAAACAAATCAACAACTATCATCATCAAAGTAGAAAAGAAAAGTATTAAAGTATTTTCAGATATGAGGCATACTATCAGAATTGTATTTGCTATTAATTCTATTTATCTATCTTACTGTTTGAAACTAGCTTGCCTGTTTAAAAAAAAAAAAAAGGACAACAGAATGAATGGATAAATCAAACCTGAGTTCACAATTCTTAGATCCTCTGTTACCAAATACTTTCTTTGTTATTTCTCATTTTATTGCTCTTTTCCAATCTAATGTCATATATGTACTTGTTATGTTCACTTGGCTTTTTCTGTGCACATGTAATCTTAGGAAATGGTCTCAGAACCTAACACAATGAATTCACTCATATTATCCCCCTACCTACTTACTTAGTCATTTCCTTCATATTCCATGAATAATAATTTGAGGTATATTGAAGTTGTGTACATACTAAGGGTAACAGGATTAAAAAAACAACAACAGATTACTAAGGAAATGGATTCAAAATGAAAAGGAGGATAAGATAGTTACATGAACTAAGGCAAAACTCCATGCACAGTTTATGGTATAGTCATACAGGATTTTTACAAGTATTCTGAGCATCCTAACTTCTCAAATATGCCAAGAAATAAACATGATGAAGTATAAGATTTTGTAGTATCTGAAGAATTGTAGAATATGGATTTATTTGTATAATGGCAAATATGTGCTGAAAATATAACATTATTTAACCTTTTATACTCCAAAATCCTACTTTCAAGAAATATCTGAAGTAGATAAGGCTGAATTTATATTTTATAGATAATTTGTGTCCCTAATTGTTTTTCACTTACAATTTAATATAAACAAATGTGTAGATTTTCATAAGGAGAAATAATTTAATTCTCAACACTCCAGAAGAGTGAACCTAATGTCAATTTTGGTCAAGAAGCTAAATGAATTATTAATAGCATGGTTTGTGGGTACCTGAAAGAGGAAAAAATAGTCACTGTGAACAACATGAATTCATTAGGTAGATCCTAGACTATCCTCACTTCCTCTGTAAAGCTTTTAGTCTTAAGATTTAAACAGGGGCAGTATATATAATGTATTAAAACTGAGTAAAATAATTCTACTGTCCCTCAACCTGCTCTTAAGAACGGATGTGGTAAATTATAAGGGGAGAACAGGGACAATTAAGAAAATTAATAATAATAGGAGAGCTGATAATCTCAATAAGGACTACAAAGATAAACTACATATATATTCCTTTTTAATATTTTTATTGAAAATTCAGGTGAATATATTGGATACTTATTCATCATATTGATAAAGCTAAACTGGGAGGGATATAAATTCATTATATTACATACAAAAATATTTCCAAAATATTGAAAGATTTAAATAAGATGAATGCAATAAGATACAACTACAGGGGAAATAAGTTTTTTCTTGATAAAAAAAAATCAGGTCCACTTCTGAGTGAAAATTTCATTCAACTTATCCAACTTCCTCTTTTCATAAGTTTCAACTAAAGGGATGAATGAAATTATCAGTAGGTAATACTTACATGAGACCTGGAAATGAGAGAGGGAAACAGGAACATACTTGAAAACGTGAGGAATTCCTTCTTCATACTTGAGGATAGCTATTGAAGGAAGGGCTACTTGATGGATTCTTAAGTGATCGAAAAGGCTACTTGGTGGGGGGTGGGGGATATATTATTGCTAAACCCCACTGATAGCCCCTAACATGGAGGACTAAGGCCTCTGGAGTAGCACATCTGTATCTCATTAAAGCCTCTGGACACAGATGAATTGTCAGAACTAATCCTGAGTGGAAATAACACTGAACTATACTTACTTTCTACTTACATTCTACAGAGCACACAGAGATTCTGCTCTGACAGTAACATAGGCAAGGGAGAAATGGTGCTGTTTCCTGCCACAATTGTTTAAATGGTCTTTCTATTTTGACCAGGCAGCTGGATCATGAGTCAGACAACATAAAGCCATCACAGAAAAATTTTACCTATGTTCTATTATTTGAGTCTGAGCTTTGAACAGGAATGCAAATAAGTTGTTAATAGGACTCATCTCAGTTATCAAATGTGATTAAGGCTTTACCTATAAATATCAGCAAACTGAGAAAAACTAACAGACATGTTAAAACATATTACATACTAAAATTGTTAAAGGGGCAACATTCTAGTGTATTCATTTACTAGCATAGGCCTAACTTTAAGGAAACAGAATTACCCTCCCCCACAAAAAAAACAAGGAGTTCTTAAAAAAAAGTATCTGACTTATGATCCTAATAAAATTTAAGAAGACATTGCCTCTGTAAAAATAGAATGAGCATTCACAGGAAAGAACAGACCTGAGATCAAGAAATGGAGACTTAACACATGGTTGTTGAATTATAAACTGTAGTAGAGAGAAAGAACAACAGATTGCATTAAACTTTTTACATAAAATGAAATATATAAAGTTAAAATGAAGTTCAAGAAACTATCTGGTTTCAGAAAGAAAATAATGCAGACATGAAACCATAAGAGATATACCAATATCTCCAAGAAACTCCTTCTATCTACAGTGGAAATTCTAGGGGCAAGAGAGATGAAAAAAAAAAAAAAAAAGGCAAAAAGACAGAAAATGACTGTTCTTACAAAAGCAAAAAATGGCCAGCAAGACAGGAGAAGAGAAGATCCCCACTTGTACATTCCCTCAACAACAACAGTTTGGCAGCCATCCATGGAAGAGTGTTTTGCAGGAACTTTGGGATCCAGTTAGGAAACTGTGAAAGCCCAGTGGAGTCCAACACTGAGTAGGGCTGTTTAAGAAGGCAGGCCCATACACAAGTGGCTGACTTGGGCACTGTGGTCATGGTTACAAACCTGAAACAACTTTGTCCCCCTGAGCTATGGCCCTGTTTAGCCTTGGTCCTGTCACCAACACATCATATGCCAAGTGACCCAAAAGGGGTCATATGTGCACATGCCTCAGAAAATAGGTTGAAAGACCTCACATCCTGGCTACTGACCACAAAACAGCAATGAAACTTAGTTCCAGCCTTAGCCAAAGTTAAGGAACAATTTTGACTGTCCAACAACTCACCAAATAATCCATAAAGACCTCTCTTGGGGACCTGATGGGAGACAGGCTCATCTGTGTACCTGACATGTAATAGGCTCCATGTCTGTGCACCCAACTGTGAACACTAAAGCAGACTCTTGCCCAGTGTTAACCCTACTGAACAAGTTATTAGAAGTATTGCCATCCAACCAGGGTACAGACAGGTTCTAGGTCTGTCTGAGCCCCTGGTAATAGGTTTGTCAACCACGGAACCCATAGTAGACTCAGTAGCACCATGTGACCTGGCTCCAGTCTAATTCAACTGCCAGTCTAGAGGTAATCCCATTAGCATGGGGAACCAACAGCAGAATGTCTTTACCTGACAAAACTGGTCTGTAAAGAGTAGAAGAGAGGTTTGCTTCTTTAAATGCACAGGCTCCAAAACAAGACTATACAGACAACAAACAAACAAACAAACAAACAAACAGTAAAACATGATACCACCATGGTGGTGGAGTGGTTTGACATATTTAAAATGTTGAAATAAAAAAAAACAAACCTGCCATTCAAGAATACTAATACTATACCCCCAAAAAATGCCTTTTAGAAATAAGGAGAGATAAAGACATACTAAGACAAACAAAAGCTGAAGACTTCATCACCATTGGACCTCCTGCAAGAAATGCTAAAGAGAATTCTTCAAGTTAAAATTCAAGGATTCTAAGTAATACCACCAAAACATATAACTCACTGGTAAGGGCAAATATAAATTCACAATGTTCTAATACTGTAATAGCAATATGGAAATCACTTTCAACACTAATTTTTTAAAAAAGTTAAGACACAAAGATACCAAAAATAACTTATATCCATTAGCAAATAATTATTTGCTAATGGATATAAATAAAAGATGATGTAAAATGTGACATCAATAAAAAAAGATGTGAGAAGAAAGAAATGCACAATTTTTAGATGCAATTAAAGGTAGATTGTTATCAGCTTAAATACACTTATAAGTATGTTTTGTGTAAACCTCAGGATAACCACAAAGAAAAATGTCTTAACAGATACAAAAATAGAGAAAAATCATACAATAACAACAAAATTACAAAGGGAGACACACAAGAGGGGAAGAAATGAACTACAAAACAGTCAGAAAGCAATTAAAATGGTAATAGCAGTCCTTACTTATCAATAATTACTTGAAATGTAAGTGGATTAAATATTCTAATTGAAGGACACAAAGTGGAGCGGCTGAGGGGATTAAAAAAAAAGGACCCAACAATATACTGCCTACATGGGACTCACTTTAGCTTTAAGGACACATATAGGCTGAAAGTGAAGGAATGGAAAAAGATATTCCATGCAAATTTAAACCACAAGAGAACAGGAGTGACTATACTTATACCAGATAAAACAAATGTTCAACCAAAATATATTTGTAGCTCAATAAAGCTGGAGAAAAAAAGAACGACCAAAAAGAGTACCTATGTCAATATGAAAATGGAAAACAGCAAAGAACCAAAACACATATGAACGTAGAGACAGAAATACAAAGTAAAATAAATCATTATTAAAATCAATCAGTTAATCAATCAATCAATCGATGGGTTAAAGCTCTCTAACAAATATCAAAGATTCTCAGATGGGAATAAAATAATTCTAGATTGTGTGTGTGTGTCTGAGAGAGAGAGAGAGAGAGAGAGAGATATTGAGAGAGCACCTGTGCCCAAGTGCACCAGCTAATGCAAGCACATGTGGGCAAACACTAATGTTCCGATATTGAACTGATGAGCAAAGAAATTGAAGGGAATCAATTCAAATCCCCCACCCCTGCCCCAGCCACGCTTACAGGCAAAACTCACAGGTGTCTGCACTTGGCCCTAACTCTATTTTTCCAAGTTTTGGTGCCCTCCATTCTGGAAAGTACACCCCAACTACAAAACATATTCTTCTCTAGTCTGACCACAATGTAGATCCCAGACACTCTCTGGACAGAGTCTCTCAAAAAACCTGCCATCTCCTGTTCTACCTGGCCAAGACCTGACCCCCTCCCTATACTCTGCCCCATCACGGGCACCAGCTGCAACACTCTCACATCCTTCAAAACCCCTTAAAGGGCCCAACCTAACAGAAACTCAGGGCTGACATTTCTCTTGATGTTTGCTCCCTTCTCCTCCCTTGGAGAGTGAATAAACTCTATCTTGCTTGTTTTTTCACTCTCTGTGCAGTTCTTTGCTGCCCACCACTGGCCATCCTAACAGTAATCATACTAGGATGATTATTTGTTTTTTTCTCTCATCATAACTCTAGGGTGAAAAGCTAAATACTACAGGAGGTCATAAGCATACTAGAACAAGACATAGATCAATAGTTACAAAAATATTTTTAATGGGGATTTCTAAGCACAATACAAAAGGAAAGTATTGATAGATTTGACTTCTTAAACCTAAATTTCTTTTTTTTCTAAAGATTTTATTCATTTATTCATGAGAGAGAGAGAGAGAGAGAGAGAGGCAGAGATACAGGCAGAGGGAGAAGCAGGCTCCATGCAGGGAGCCAGACGTGGGACTCGATCCTCGGTCTCCAGGATCGTGCCATGGGCTGAAGGCAGGTGCTAAACCGCTGAGCCACTCAGGGATCCCCTTAAACCTAAATTTCTTATAAGAAAATTACAAGAAAATTTAAAGGCAAATGGTGAAATGGGAAATTATGTACAATACATATTATAGAAAAATGTTAAACCTTTTTAAAATATAAATAACTCTTACAAAAGAGAAAGTGAATATAGGAAAGGATCACAAAATAATAAATACTAAGAGGCTTAAAGATGTTTATATTCTTTAACATACAATTCTAACTTCTAGGAATATATCCTTAAGTGATAAGGCAAATATTTTTTAATAAATGCACATAGTTGTGAAAAATTTTAAACAACATAAAAGATTAATGCCAATAATGATAGTTAAAGTATGGTACAACTATACAATTGGATGCTATTCAGGTTTTGAAAATTCTGTTATAGAGAGAGTTTTATGTCATAAAATTTCTAATTCAATATGTCTGGTCTGATCAAAGTATCCTTCTAATAGATTACAGTGCTTGATTCTGTTATGGGCTCATGAAGAATGCCAGAACAGTAAGATTCTGCTAGATGGATTAAAAATATAAAAAAAAGAGGCATTTTCTTTTCAATGACACTACTGATTATAAAGACAAGTTTGGAGCTGACTGGGGAGTACTTAATAAAGACAATCTGGAGGATAACCAGTAAGTTAAGTGATGTATACGAAGACATTTCTTCAAAACCTATGCTGGAAATCTGTGGGTAATCCCATAAACCCAGGACTATATGTGAAAAAGAACCAAACTTCTCTCTTATGTAAGCTACAGTATTTGGGTGTGTCTTTAATAGTACTCATTTATTCAAGCCTTACACATCATTTATTCAAGCATTAATCACAACCTTATGTGTGAGTTTCATTTTGAGACTAAAATTCAACTGAAGTAGCTCAAGACAAAAGATTAGTTATCAGTTACATTAATGTGCAGGCACAAACACTTCATTATTATGTTTGAGTGATAAATACATAGCAAGTGTTGAAATGACAGAGGAAAAGTTTAAACAAAACGTTTTGTAAGTACATAAGTTTGTCACTCATGTTCATCTACTTTTTTTCTTTCTTTTTTGTTTTTCAGACAGAGGAAAAAAGAGGAAGAGGGAGAGAGAGAATCTTAAAGCAGGCTCCACACCCAGCATGGAACCTGATGGAGCCCTACATAGAGCTCGATCTTATAATGCAAAGATCATGACCTGATCCAAAAAACAAGACTTGGATACTCTTGTATCCAACTACCCAGGTGCCCCAATATTCATTTGCTTTCAAGAGCAATTTTAAAGAGGTTAGAAGTTCAACAGCAATGCAAAACTCACTAATGCAGATAAACTAGATCAAAAGTCTTTAAAGTGAATCAAAGGGCCACAAGATATAGAAGATAAAGTTAAAACTGGGTACTGTATTTGCCTCCAGATTTTCTTGCAGATAATCACGACTTTTCTAGGAAATATTTAAATAGATTCTCTCATCAATGAAATGCAAAGTCCCAAGTCATTCTCCTAAATATATGGAATCTAAGTAGAAGGTTTAAGGACTTAGGACCACTTATATATGGATATGTGTGGTTTACGAATTATATATAAGTTAAACAGAATCAGTAAAATAGCTAATTTTCTCACTAAAGCATAGATTTATGAGCCATCAGCAAAAACATTGGGAATGCTCCCATTTCTATAATATTAGATCAATGCATAGTATTGCTCAATAATCATTACACAGATTTTTCATTCATGTTAGTATAGCTTGAAATCATCAAAATCAACCTAGTCTTCATCAAGTTGAATGTACATGCATTAGGTGAAGGGAGTCAACACTGACAGGCCTTCATTTATTAGAAAGAAAAATGACTGCCCAAGAAGAAAAAGACTTCTTGGTCCCTAATATAGTTCATGTTTCTAGGATTCTGATTATCTGCTCTGATTTCACATTCACTGCGGAGTGAGTCATAGTTGACAGATAAAATTTCCTAGCACTACTCGATTTCCATTTCATGGTAGGAACCCTAATTTCAATACGGCAGTTTGCTTTTTCTTCTAAGACATTTCATAATTTTTTTCCATCTAGTACCAAGAGGATTTGGGCTTATAATAAAAATTTCATGCTTACAAATGCCTAAAAAATCAGAATAAAGGAGCTCAGTCAATGAGATGAGCCAACTTCATCAGAAAGACACTGGATTTGGGGCCCCTAGGTGGTGCAGTTGGTTAACCGATTGATTTAGCTCAGGTCATGATCTCAGGATCACAAGATTGAGCCCTGCGTTGGGCTGCTTGCTCAGTGTAGAGTCTGCTTGAGATTCTCTTTCTCTCTCTCTCTCCCTCTCCCTCCCTCTCTCTCCCTCTCTCTCTTTTTTTCCTCCTCCTCATCCTCCTTAGCATCTCCCACTTTCTCTCTCTCATGAAATAAATAAATCTTAAAAAAAAAAAAGGAAAAGAAAGACTCCGGATTTTTAAAATGTCATGTAAAGTACCCAAACAAAAGTGTGCTTCAGTTTTAGTAAGAAATCAAGTTATACTAGTGACTATTCTCCCAGCACATTTCCAAAATAGAAAATGTTTTCCAAGGTTTTTTAAATTAATTACATATTATTAGAATGACTTGGTGATTCTGAAAAATATCTGGCAATTATACTTACATGTGTGGGTGCATGGGATACAATGGCTCCCTGACTCAACACTCTGAAATATATTCTTTAAAAGTGCAGGGATAACAGAATATTTACTATTTTAGCCTTTTCACAATGTTTTATTGTACTCTAGGAAGTTATAAAACACTACTTGACTTACCAAATTTTATTTCTACGTTTCTCTAATTTCAGGCTGTCTTTTTAATGAAAAGATTAAAATAATTGTAAGGATTCAAAGAACATCATGAGTAAAAAAAGGAATGATATACAAGTAATTTTAATATATTAAAAATGGTATGCTTTTTATTATAACCATATTTTGCACAAATACCTGGGTATTTCCTGACAAAAGTTTTTATGCCTATTCTAAGCAATCTATGTGAATATTAACAACAAAATATTACACGAAATTATGCTAACAAATTCTAAAAATTTTAAAGATGTGATACTGTAAAAAAAAGTGACATCTGGTTAGAACTAAAATTATGCTAGATGGTAAGCTAAATTATATATTTATTTACTTATGACCAAGTTTTAGGGAAAAACTCATCATTTGAATATGCATCTCACAGCACAATCTTTTTACCATAAAGAAATCTTCAACATAAAGAACAATTAAAAGAATTAGACTTTTGTTGCATGAGAGCTAGAAATAAACTAAAACAATTTTAAATTAATATACCCACAGACAAAATGTCAATTTTATTTTTGAAAATGGGTCCAATTTTGAAGGCCCTTTCATTGCTAAAGATAAATGAACACAAATTAATTTAGTGGACTGACTTCTCTTTAAGTTATCTAGAATAGAGCAATATTTATCTTCAATAAAAATAAAATTTCAAAGAGTGTATGCAAATCTATACATTTGAATAAATTACTTTTTTAAAGAAATGTTACAATATAATGTTTATGTATGGTGGGGAATAATAATGGTGGATATCACCTACTATGTTAGGCTCTGATCTTGAGTGCTCTATAGAGACAACTCACTTAGTGCTCTTAACTACCTAAGTGACAATTATTACTATAATTTATAGATGATGAAACTGAAGTAAGGGAAAGTTAAATCACTTTCTCAAAGATATTAAAAGAAGTAGACCCGGAATCCACATCTGGGCAACAAGATTCTGGATTCCATATGTTCAACCCACAATACAAACTATCTCTTAGTAGGGTAATTTGAACCAAATTCAATTTGGACAACTATCAAATGAATTGCCAACTACATAATTAAAAACTTGCTATGTAAAAATGGTGGTATGATACTAACATCATCCCTTATCTTTCTAAAAATCACCTCATAGCCAAAGGGAAAAAAATAACATACAGAAATGTAACTACTAGCTTTGATAACCATAAAGCACAGACTAGGTAAAAAGGCACAAAGAAAGTCATGATGCAAAACCCCTATGTTTGCAGTGGCAGTAAATGGGAAGCACAGGCTGAGAATGGGAGCACATATGCAAATCATACCAGAAAGCATTATTATGGCCCTATGGCATCAGGGCAGAAGGAAATCTTATATTGTATGCAAAACTATAGCTCCAGGGCAGCCCGGGTGACTAGGTGGTTTAGCGTAGCCTTCAGCCTAGGGTGTGATCCCAGAGAACCGGGATGGAGTCCTGCGTTGGGGTCCCTGGATGGAGGCTGCTTCTCCCTCTGCCTGTGTCTCTGCCTCTCTCTCTCTCTCTGCATCTTTCATAATAAATAAATAAAATCTTAAAAAACAAAACAAAACTATAGTTCCACATCCTCACTGGCTTAAGATAAACAAATATAAACACAACCCTAGGTCATTAACAAAAATTTCTGTTTGGCTCAAAAATTCTCCTGGTTCTCCACAATTTACAAAAAGAAAGAAAGAAAGAAAGAAAGAAAGAAAGAAAGAAAGAAAGAAAGAAAGAAAGAAAGAAAGAGAAAAGAAAAGAAAAGCTGCTTCTTTAAAGGACAGATCCTGTATAGATGCTATAGCAAGTATACAAAGACACTTCAAGGTGAAAAAGAACAGTGGCAGATGAAGAAAACTCACTACAAAAAAAGTTCCCAAATACATTAGCTTCCTAGTCTGTTCTAAAATTTACCAGAAAATGTTTGGCTTAATATAATGTTAATTTATTCTCTCACAGATTTGGAGTCTAGAACCCCAAAATCGTGTCAGCAGTACCATGATCTCTTAAAGGTTCTAGAGAAGAACCTTTCCTTCCCTCTAATTTCTAGTGGCAGCCAGTGTACATGTGCAAAATTTGCCACCCCAAAGTGTGTCTCTTTGGCATATACATTATTTTAGGTTGAATATTTTTTGAGAAACAAGAAGCTCAGGAAGAACCTTTGACCTTCCTCCCAATGCCTAAAAGGATTTAGATATCCATAGATGGATATAATATAGTATGAACTAGGTATGCCAGATAGGAGGAAGGCTAGCAAAATCTCTTTGTTAAAATTCTCCTGTCTTCTTGTTTCTGTATGGCCCAACAAACGTTTGCTTACCAAACATTTACTCTTTTTCATCTTCCTATAAATCGTTTTCCCTCCCTTTCAAGCCCCAGACTCCTAATCGGTTCTCCTTAAGCCAGAATGACATTTATACCACATTTGGCCAACTGTCTTTGGAATTTCTCACATTTATTTGGATTCCCCATCTGTGTGTAATTAAATTTGATTTTCTTCTGTAATCTGTCTCATATCAATTTAATTCTTAGACCAGCCAGAACAGCTTTGAAGGGTAGAGGAAAATTTTTCCTCCCAATACCAACAATCTGTTGCATACGTTGGCTTGTAGTTGCATCACCACCACTTCTGCCTCTACTGTCAGGTGTATTTTCCTAGTGTGTCTGTGACTTTACATGGCTTTCGAGTAAGGACTTGAGTCGTTGGATTTAGGGTCCTCCCTAATTCCTTATGACCTCATCTTAACTAAGTACATATGCAAATATCCGATTTTCAGAAAAACTCCTCACATTCAGAATACAAGGAAGGAATACATGGAAATTTTGTCCAAAAATTCTTTATGTATTTACAAAACTGAATAAAGATATTACTTTCATCAACTGAGCAGAATTACAGGAAAAGATGGTGAGAAAACAGAGATAAAATGTAAAGTGAGGGAACACACATATGTTTTATCTCTTGTAATTTTTTAAAAGTTTTTTTATTTATTTAACAGAGAGAGAAAGAGAGCGAGACAGCACAAGCAGAGGGAGTGGCAGGCAGAAGGAAAGGAAGAAGCAAGCTCCCTGCTGACCAAAGAGCCCAATGTGGGCTTGATCCCAGGACCCTGAGATCATGATCTGAGCTGAAGGCAGATGCTTAACCAATGAGCCACCAGGCACCCCTTATGTCTTATAATTTAAATATTCATGATTACCAATGTTGTTTTTTGTCTGAGTCTCATGTGTTACTGTTATGTTGCATTTCTTAAACAGTTACCTTTGATATGGTGGTTATAGGACAATAATACTAAAAAGTATGGAAAACACAATATTCCTATTTGACCCTCAAGTAATAAAGTTTCTTCATTTTTATTTGTTTTCCAACTATTTTCCAAGCCATTTTCATTTCTGCAAAATATTGAAGTGTATTACAAATGACTAACAATTTACCTACCATGCAAGAGACAATGGGTGGATATGGAATTATGTATTTATTGAAATCTTTCCATTTATTACTTGACTTGCCTAGGTAAACATGATTTTCCCCTATTTAGAAAACAACTATGATCTAACGTATATTAATAATTATTTGTTAGCATCCCTATACTTTCCACATTAGAGCCTCTTGAGAGCAAGGACTATATTAGTTGTTTCCCCATTACCTTGCACAGTAAATTATACATAACAGATCCTTATCAATATTTCTTGAGCTTAATTATTTTTACCAATAGGTAAAGATGTTTGCTTGAAGAAGGAACATTTGATGTTTCACTCAAAACAAAGTTTAAAAATAATTTGACATAAAAAAAACCAGAAGTAGAGTATTTAATTTTTGCATAGGCTAACTGCCCAATTCTAATTAGGCCATGGGCACATGGGCTTCCACTTATTTTCATGCCTCCTTCAAAGCCCTGGAGATAACAGAACAGTGATCATGGCAGCCAAGCAAACCATATGGGAACTAACAGACCACAACTTAATTAGCACTGAAAATTTATGCCAGTAGTGTCAGCTTCTATTTTTATTTTACTTCATCTTCAGAACCCCAAAATTTTAATAAAATTTACATTTTGTCTTTGCAATTATCTTTCTTGAAATATGATAGATAAAATTACAATTTATCAAAGAAATTTATTTATGATAAAAGCTCACTACACTAGGTAACTAAGAAAAAATTTAAATCCTGCCTTTCAAAAATCACTTTATCATTAATATGCTTTAAATAATGATTATTGAAAATAAATATTATATTTAACTGAACTAACCAGTTTTATTTAAGCAAGGCATTTGTAGCATACTCCAGTAACAACTATTCAAAACTAAGAAGTTAAATAAAACCTTGACTTTTTAATCTTTGCATCACAGTATATCTTTACAAAATTTTAGGGAGATTTAATATCTGCTTAATAATTTGATAGTATACTTGATAAAAGACTAATTCAGAAGCTGAGTTGGGAACAAAACGCTAGTCATCTGATTCTCGGTTTAGCACCCTTTCTAGAGTAGGAGGCAAGTGACCTAAAAAAGCTACATTAAATTTACTTAGCTATCATTTATATTTAAATTTCATTGGTTTAGGAGTTGAGATGAACCTAAATGACTCCTAAAAGTCATTTAAACATTATCATATTTTGTACACTCTAAATAACAATTTAATTAAAAAAGAATAGACCTACTTATGAATACTTTAATTTTTCTTACATATTCTAACCTAACCTGATCTAACCTATTGTGCTTTTTTTTTTTTTTAATATGGCAATCTGTGAAGATCAGGTAAATTTAATCAGTAATTAACAGTTTGGAATTTGTATTCTTCTAATTACATTAACAAGAATAACAAAAAGCTTGTGTCTGCTGTTGTTTTTTCCCTTCAAATTCTTTGTTGTACCATCTGGTCAAGTAAGCTTGCAAACATTGCTGTCTGGACAGAGATATGACCAAGTACCCAGAAGTGAAATCCCAAAATATTAATAGTCTTCAATAATTCAGTGCCCAAACCACCAGTCTGTCACTGTTATACCTACTAGTTTTAATGAATCAACTATCATATTAGTCATATTTACTGTTTTAAACCTACCTTAAATGTTTTATATAACTTTTATATAAAAGTAATGTTTAAAAAGGTGTGAAAAAAGATCTGTAGAAAAAAATCCCATTAAGCTGGCTAATATGATAAAAAGAAACTGGAAGTTGGCAGTATTGAAGTAATGTTTTCAGATTTATATAAAAATTTTTATTATCAAATTACTTTAAGCAAATTGATAAAGCTTGTGTTTATTTTTCTTTTTTTTTCTTAAAAATTACAGTAATGATTACAAATACCTAATAAGTAAATCATTAGTATTATAATTTATTATAATGGGATTTATTGACTTTGGTGCTTGAAATGAAATAATAAGTGTAATACAAGTGAAAATATTAGAATAGTCACAAAAAAAATTCTAAATTTAGTGTTTGGGAACTAATTTTGGACTTCTCCATTTTGAACATTAAAAAAAAGAATTTTACCTAAAAGTAGGCTGTGATGTTTATTGATTGATGATTGGTACTACTGGAGTTCACCACACTTTATCCTTAATAGTCACTTAACTTTACTTCTGACATTGGTCCTTCAAGGCACAAATCCCTGGGGTGAACGACACCTGTAATGGCTTCCTTAGCTCAAGGAAGAAATCTTTGGGAATGAGCCCCCAAATGGCAATTTGGACAGCTGCTTCCATTCTACAATATTTTCTCATGGAAAATGAAAAAAGTTAAAAGAAGCCAGAGAGACAAACACAGTTCCCAACAGATCCCTACGTACTTAAACAGAAGTCTTAATGACCAAATAGCAAACATAAAGTACACAATTGCTTCTACAAGCAGGCCCTAGTGGGTAATGTACCTTCAGATGTAAACTGAAAGTACGATATAAGAATGAGGGCTCTGAATTATATTTTCTATTTTTCTCTCATTTCTTTGACTTAACTGTTTTGGCATCACTGGCTTTTTGATTATATAGAGAATGTCGTGGGAGGAAGGTTTAATAGAAGTGATTTGGAATGATGAAATTAATAGATTTCCCCCACATACATAAAAGATAAGTAATGAAAGAGGTACCACCAATATAGCAAGTTTATAATGGCTTCTAAAGTTTATAATAAACTATTTGAAATCTGGAAAATAAGAAAATAACAGTCATATTCAGTCAAGCAATATGAAAGTTCAAAGAATAGATGTTCTTCTCAGCAGGGCATTACCTTAAAACTTAAAATCTTTTCATTAAAAAATGTACTTATGTTTTGGCCTCTTGATATCAGATAAAATTGGAGTGGACTGTTCAACACAAATAGTAAGTTAAATTAGCAAACTGGCTTTGATGGTTCTTCTGAAAAAGATTGTTTAGATTTACCTTTCTGTCAATCTAGATAATACATTTGTGATTCAGAAAGAAATCCACTCTGGGAAAGAGACTATTTCAGTCTATTTCTTACTGTGCATTTTTTCTGTGGAAAATTTTCATCACCTGTATGCTGGTAATACTCAGCTCTGGATCTCCCCAACCCCTGCCTCTTGAGAGCTCATCCCAGGGGCAGTGATAGTATATAAAATTAATAACTGCTTCTAACTTAATTATTCAATAAGTGTAATAAAAATAATAAATTATATATATGAATATAACAGAAAGGGTAGAATATGATAGTGAATAAAATGAATGATAGTGACAATGAACAAAATATTGTTAATTGAATTATTCAATAAACAAAAATGAAAAATTATGGGAAAATTGTCCCATAATTGTTACCTAAAAACCTAAATATTAACCTAAAAAAGTCAAAATATTTGAAATATGGATGACAATATCTTTCTCTTCAGAGGACACTTTGTTTCTTTCAGGGACCTAGGGGACCAGACATTATGAAGACTAGTTTAGTTTAGTCTTAGTGATGAGTCTGTCTTGCTCATTTTTATTCTTAGGGAGTGATTCTTTGGTTCCTGGCTCAAAGCTCAGCTGTACCAGGGCTCCTCTTTCCTGGAAGCATATCTACATTCAATTAGTTTTCATTCATTATATAAATTCTTCCTTTTGGCTGTATATCATCTTTCTTTCCTTTGTCTTCCATGTCAATCATTTTTCCTTTCCTCTGTTATTCCTTTATAATTTGGGATAAGTTCTCTACCTTGTTGTTTTATTTTCATTCTACACACCAATTTCTGTCACATCAATTGTACTTTTAACTTCTTTCAGTGTGGATTTTACTTCTCATATTGGGGTTTTGTTTCTTTTCTCTTGACTCTATGTCCTTCACTTGCTCTCATTTTTTTTTGTCATTTTATATATGCTTTATTCATTATCATCTCCATTTAAGAGGGCAAGTTTTATTGTACTCTACTGAGAGTATCAAATCCCTTTTTTTTTCCTTATTTGGGCATTTATAATAAAAGTATATGGGTTTTGTTTTTGCGCTTTACAGACAACCTCCTCCCTCTTTTTACTGTTCAGCAATAATTTGCAAAGCATGCTGTATTGTTTTCCTCTTTTTATTCAAATCCCAAAAACGATGTTGGCTCACTGTTATTTGTTAATAGTAGAATGAGTAGTTTGTCCTTGATCTATTTCAATTAGTAGTGTTGTGATCCTCATCAAAAATCTATGGCTCAAAATTTGCATAATGCTTGTTTCTACTAGATATTACCTAGGTATTTCTATCATTCTGATGCATACACTTTCCTCTTTTCTAAGATCTAATAACTTTACCCTTCCTTGCTAATATATTTAGTAAAATATACTATTGGTAGGTCTGCTACCTTCTCCAGCTTTACCTTTAAGTCTTTTATTTCTTTTTAAGCTGTTTTCTGAGTGTGGCAGTCCCTGCTCAGATACAGAAAGATGATAATTGAAGAAATGAGAAAAAAAATATCAAGAATTCTATTTGCCTCATGCAGTAGTCTCAATAGTTAAAAAGAAATAAGTGACAAATTCTCTGTTTTATTTGTGCTCTACGTTTGTAAAATGAGGTACAGATTTTTAAAAGGAGAAATGAGAAAACATATCTTTGATTTTCTTCAAGTATTTTGTTTCATAAAAAAGAAACCAAGAGACATCACTTTCTGAGTCTGGGGAGATTTTATTTAATTACTTCCATTTATTCATAATAATAATAATAATCATCTTTTACTAGAATTTGACATTAAGTTTTCTGTTTAATTTTTGCCATCAAAGTTATCAGTCCTTTTGTTCTGTATCTTCAAGAATAATCCAGGGAGAAGTTAAGCAAAACCTCATGGAATCTGCTAGTTAGATTCTGCTTCAATTTGTATAAATCAGGCAACATTATTTTTAAGTAGTTTTTTCTGTAAGATGCCAGCAAATTCTATATAGTCAAGATCAAGTTAATCACTTAAGTTGCAATAAATTCCTACCATAAGTTTCTGCTTTAATAATTATACAAATATATATTTATACACACACACACACACACACACACACACACACAGAAGCTTAAGAAATTTGTACTAAAAAAGCCAAACAGGTTATGAAGATGGATCAAAGGAGTGGGGGCAGCTAGAATCACAAATAAAACCCAATCATGACCTATTTCAGAATTTTTCTTAAAATAAGCTAAAAATACTGAAATATATCTCTGAGTTCTCCATCACAGTTTTACATAATGAAAACAGACTTTGAACAAAGAAGACAGATGTAGTGAATATTCTGGTGTACTATCCATAACTCCTATCGGGATCTACCAACTCATTCCATCACCTGCTGGCATGCTGATAGTTCAAAGCTGAATATCTCCCCAGAATTAGCTTTCTACTGAAGGGAGCTGCCTCACAAAAGGGTAGGCCCTTTCCTAAAAACAGCACACATCCTATGACCCCTATTACCTCAATTTACTATGCCTCTGGATCATTCCAGATCCAGAATTCTCTTTAAAATCTGCTGCAAACACACTGCAGTCCAACTCCTAGCTCTGCCCAATCACTCTTTCCTCAGGTGTTATTGCTGAGAGCACTCTTCAATAAATTTTCTACATGGAAATCTTGTATCAGCATCTGTTGCTCTTAAAAATATTACTGAAGAAAATACTAAATGGTTTAGACTTCAAAAATGTTTCCTATGTTACTCTGTAGCATGAGAAGAAAATGTATTCCTTTCCAAAAAAAGCAAAACTTTTTCCTAATCTAAGCAAAACTAAAGTGCAATGCACAAAATAGTGACTGGGATACAAAAGATATGCAATAAAAAGTTTGTTGAATACATATATAAAAAATTTCTGAAAAATACTTTTGGGGATATGACATCATGAAGCTCTAAGAGTAGTGTAGAATTAATGTACAATACTAGAAAGAATTGTAGCACAGAAATTTAAACTTCAAAATGTAGAGTTGGGGCGTCTAGGTGCCTCAGTCGGTTCAGGGTCTGACTCTTGATTTTGGCTCAGGTCATAATCTCTGTGTTGTAGGATTTAGTGGGCATTGGGCTTTGCACATAGAGCGCAGAGTCTGCTTCAGATTCCCTCTCCGTCTCTCTCTCTGCTCCTTCCCCCATGAACACTCTAAATAAATAAATAAAATCTTTTTTTTTTATATAGGACTTAATCTTGAGAGGATTCACAGAAATCAAAAGCATTCACAGAAGTATTAATATAAAAGGTAGTACATTGTAAAAGTAGGCCAATATATTAATAATTGAGTAACAAATAAAATCCATGTTAGCTGAAAATTCAATAAAAGCAGGATAAGAGATGGGGTGACTGTATGGCCCAGTCAGTTAAAGCATCTGCCTATGGCTCAGGTCATGATCTTGGAGTCCTAGAATCCAGTGCCAGG